>NC_091330.1:10143547-10281047 GCF_038502225.1 Cherax quadricarinatus
CAAAGTTCCACATGATCACAAAGTTCCACATGATCACAAAGTTCCACCTGATCACAAAGTTACACATGATCACAAAGTTACACATGATCACAAAGTTCCACATGATCACAAAGTTCTACCTGATCACAAAGTTCAACATGATCACAAAGTTCCACCTGATCACAAAGTTCAACATGATCACAAAGTTCCACATGATCACAAAGTTCAACATGATCACAAAGTTCCACATGATCACAATCACAAAGTTCAACATGATCACAAAGTTCCACCTGATCACAAAGTTCCACCTGATCACAAAGTTCCACCTGATCACAAAGTTCAACATGATCACAAAGTTCAACATGATCACAAAGTTCAACATGATCACAAAGTTCCACCTGATCACAAAGTTCGACCTGATCACAAAGTTCAACATGATCACAAAGTTCCACCTGATCACAAAGTTCCATCTGATCACAACGTTCCACCTGATCACAAAGTTCCACATGATCACAAAGTTCCACCTGATCACAAAGTTCCACATGATCACAAAGTTCCACATGATCACAAAGTTCCACATGATCACAAAGTTCAACATGATCACAAAGTTACACATGATCACAAAGTTCCATCTGATCACAAAGTTCCACCTGATCACAAAGTTCCACATGATCACAAAGTTCAACATGATCACAAAGTTCCACCTGATCACAAAGTTCCATCTGATCACAAAGTTTCACCTGATCACAAAGTTCCACATGATCACAAAGTTCCACATGATCACAAAGTTCCACATGATCACAAAGTTCCACATGATCACAAAGTTCCACCTGGTCACAAAGTTCAACATGATCACAAAGTTCAACATGATCACAAAGTTCCACCTGATCACAAAGTTCCACATGATCACAAAGTTCCACATGATCACAAAGTTCCACCTGATCACAAAGTTCCACCTGATCACAAAGTTACACCTGATCACAAAGTTCCATCTGTTCACAAAGTTCCACCTGATCACAAAGTTCCACCTGGTCACAAAGTTCCATCTGATCACAAAGTTCCACCTGATCACAAAGTTCCACCTGATCAAAAAGTTCCATCTGATCACAACGTTCCACCTGATCACAAAGTTCCACCTGATCACAAAGTTCCACCTGATCACAAAGTTCCACCTGATCACAAAGTTCCACCTGATCACAAAGTTCCACCTGATCACAAAGTTCCATCTGATCACAAAGTTCCACCTGATCACAAAGTTCAACATGATCACAAAGTTCCACCTGATCACAAAGTTCCACCTGATCACAAAGTTCCACCTGGTCACAAAGTTCCACCTGATCACAAAGTTCCATCTGATCACAAAGTTCCACCTGATCACAAAGTTCAACATGATCACAAAGTTCAACATGATCACAAAGTTCCACCTGATCACAAAGTTCCACCTGATCACAAAGTTCAACATGATCACAAAGTTCCACCTGATCACAAAGTTCCACCTGATCACAAAGTTCAACATGATCACAAAGTTCCACATGATCACAAAGTTCAACATGATCACAAAGTTCCACATGATCACAAAGTTCCACATGATCACAAAGTTCAACATGATCACAAAGTTCCACCTGATCACAAAGTTCCACCTGATCACAAAGTTCCACCTGATCACAAAGTTCCACCTGATCACAAAGTTCAACATGATCACAAAGTTCAACATGATCACAAAGTTCAACACGATCACAAAGTTCAACATGATCACAAAGTTCAACACGATCACAAAGTTCCACCTGATCACAAAGTTCCACCTGATCACAAAGTTCAACATGATCACAAAGTTCCACATGATTGTGCACAAAGTTCAACATGATCACAAAGTTCAACATGATCACAAAGTTCAACATGATCACAAAGTTCCACCTGATCACAAAGTTCAACATGATCACAAAGTTCAACATGATCACAAAGTTCCACCTGATCACAAAGTTCAACATGATCACAAAGTTCAACATGATCACAAAGTTCCACCTGATCACAAAGTTCAACATGATCACAAAGTTCAACATGATCACAAAGTTCCACCTAATCACAATAACTGCAAGCTCAGAATGAGAGATTCTCTGAAAAAAATAAATTTATAAACAACACAAAATACAACCACAATATAACCCATTACAAAATCCAAGAGCATTAACATGAATATTAAAATCCAGCAGTCATAATTAAAATCAAATGTTCCGACTAAACTGACGAAAAACAAACCATAACAATTAGTTACGAATATTTAAACATTATAAGCTCTTTGAAATTGCAAATTAAATATTTGTATAATGTATATTTGAGTTACGTATAATTGTGTAAGGTTAGGATATATACACAGTGAGGTGTATATTTCTCAGTGTGTATATCCTGGGATGTATATTAAGGGTTTAAGTATTCTTAACTGGTTCTGAAGAAAGGTAACGTACAGCATTAATGACCCTAGTGTAGTCGACAGGCTTTTAAACCCCATTAACCAACCAAGCAATACTATCAACCACGCCTACTCAAACACCTATTTAGTTACTACGACTTAAAACAAAGAAGAAAATACCCTCTTAGAAATGACTAGTTGTGTGTCTACCGTTTGTTTACACACCGGCATCACCTTACCTACAAGAGTTAACTTATGGCTGTGAAAATACCGAAGTCACTCTATGTGAAGATGAGTGTGTGATGAAGGGAGGATGGGGCTCGTTATAAGTCGGTCTTGAGTGCATATGTAGGGATGGGGGTTCTCGAGTGCACTTAGACGCATGCATGTGAGTAGTTCTAGAGTTTACATAGGTTAAGTGGGCATGTTAGAGGCACTCACACGAAAATATGAAGATGTGCGTTATGTACGATTTAATTTTCTTAGTCTTAGTCTTAGTCTTAGTAGTAGTAGTAGTAGTAGTAGTAGTAGAAGTAGTAGTAGTAGCAGTAGTAGTAACTTTACACTTTTCTTCCTCTTTTCTCATCAAAGCTCTATGCATGTTTCACATCATTCAGTAATTTTCTTCACGCATTTTGTCATCTTGGTAACTCGGGCCGCGGGGAGTGGAGGGTGGGAAGAGAGCCTTCTGATATACTATCCTCACCTAATCTGTCCAGATATAAGCAGCGATAGCAAGACGGTAATTTAGTTTTTCTTATCTGATAGCTTCGACATGGTGTCTTCTTGTTATCTGTGTTCTTTTTGTCTCTCTGTGTCTCTTTCTCCCTGTCTCTCTATCTCTGTCATTCTCTCTCTCTCACACCCAATCACTTCCCGAAGATAACACTGTCAAAAATCGAAATGAGAATGTAATTCTGACAAATGGGCTGCAAGCGGTCATGGTGGGCAAGCAGATTGTGTTATCACCTCTCATCGTGTGTGATTACCGGTGCCTGACACTTCTGAAAGCCAATCCTGCAATCAGTGTCACTTAGTGAGAAATCTTTAAAACCCTCACAGCTGCTGTAAACATAATTCTCTTTCTCCAAAGGAAAAAATTACACAGCAAAACTTACATTTACACCAATAAGAGATCATTTATATTTGTCTAGGCGACGCGAGAAGCGACGCAAATATGATCATGAAAATTATTCCCGAGGATAAGCTGGAGTGTTGTAGCCAGTGGGACAACAGGATGAGGCTGACAACAGTATAATTATAGACAACAGTAAAAAAAGGTTCCAGTTACTGTTAAGACACCGTTGAGGTCGGGTTCGTTTACGCTGGGAGGGACTTGGTTAGTTTGTGTGTTAGGGTTGAAAATCTATCGATTAAGGCTGCATATCACCTTCACACCACGTATCAACAATACTTTTAGCTCTTATTTTGAAGTTTATAATATTCCCGACTCATGATGTCAAAGTGATATACACCTTAGCTAACAAACCATACCACGGGCGGGATTTGAACCCGCGGTCAGAGAGTCTCAAAACCCTCGTCCAATCGATGTCTCTTAAACCTAACACAAAAACAAAGCAAGTGATCTCGGGGGAAATGTAGCTCTGGGTTAATGTATCACCGTGTTAGCATTCTGGGTGACGTGACCAGGAAGAAAATCGCTTGGCCAAGTTCCGAACGAGATCGTTAGGTTAAGTTACGAACATGAACGTGTATTGGCTCTACTTACGAACAAGATCCTTCGGTCAAGTGAACATATGTACCAGTGTAAAAAAAAATATATATATATATGTTTTGTATAGTATATACTGGCCAGGAATTTTTGATAAAATTGCCTCTTTATATAAAAGAATTATATTTATACAAATCTTGATAATTTTGTATTTCCCAGATTCTTAACAGCTGCCATGGAGCTGAAAGAGTCAGATAATTTTGATGAGCTTTCAGTGGAACAAAAGTTCGCACTAGCGCACTAATTTCTAGCCATTGATTAGATGCAAAATAAAAATCACACCAACAATTCGGTTATATTCATAAGAACTTATGAGAAGTGGCCAGATAATTTAGTCACCAAATGATTCAGTCACTAAATGATTCAGTCACCAGATGATTCAGTCACCAGATGAATTAGTCACCAGATGATTCAGTCACCAGATGAATTAGTCACCAGATGATTCAGTCACCAGATGATTCAGTCACCAGATGAATTAGTCACCAGATGATTCAGTCACCAGATGATTCAGTCACCAGATGATTCAGTCACCAGATGAATTAGTCACCAGATGATTCAGTCACCAGATGATTCAGTCACCAGATGATTCAGTCACCAGATGATTCAGTCACCAGATGATTCAGTCACCAGATGATTCAGTCACCAGATGAATTAGTTACCAGATGATTCAATCACCCGATGATTTAGTTACCAGATAATTCAGTCACCAGATGATTCAGTCACCAGATGATTCAGTCACCAGATGATTCAGTCACCAGATGATTCAGTCACCAGATGATTCAGTCGCCAGATGATTCAGTCACCAGATAATTTAGTCACCCAACCTAGGGGCATTGCTTCGTAACCCAACCAAACGATATTGTTCGACCTTCGACCACTGGATTTGGTTCGTTACCCGGCCAAATGGGCACTCGTTCACGGCTCTGATAATGAATCTGTCACTAGTGGAACCCAAACAAATAATCAACGATTCTCCAAGGTGTGCTGGGCTACAGGCAGGGAAAATTTATTGCGAGAAATTAAACCGCGCTTGATGTTAGGGAGCACGACGTACTGATGTGTGTGTGTGTGACATGGGAAGGAAAGATGGAGTAAGAGAAATGACACAGTTTGTAGTTTATCTTAACATGTATTTTTAAAAATTTCGGACATCGAACTTTAGCTGCATATTCAAATTTTGACATAAGCTATTGTTTTGAAACATTTCCCCATTCGTACATCAGAAGGGTATTGTAAAGTTAGTGTACCACAATAGTTTCCCAAAATTTTGTCTGTGGTGACTCTTAAGTCTCTCTTTCTGTATCTATTTCTATGTTTTATCACTATCTACGCAGCGCTGTATAGCACTTGTGGCTTAGCGCTTCTTTTTATAATAATAATAGTAATAATAATAATAATCACTATCTACAGTGTATATTTTATTGGGCTTGTTGTCTGTCGCTTTCTCTTATGTCAATAACATAATTCGGGAATAAGAAAGATAACAGCCGATAATATTAAAGAGACACGGGGGAAGAGGAGACTTGGTGGGACACAGTTTTGCTCTGTGAAGAGCTTTATCAATTAACTCTTATCCTTGATTTGACGAAGCTCTACAGAGAGCGAAACGAGTGTAACTAGAACAGACTCTTATGCAACTGTGTCTTTCCTATACGATACCTGTTTACAGTCAACTATTATGCATTTCTCATTCAAATGGCTCAATTTCATTTCTTCTTGTAATAATCTACAGACGTTCATATTGCTTTCTTTGTAGGAGAATTTTTTTTACAGCATTATGAAAAACATGTTCATATATTGCATTTCTTCTGGCAAGTCACATGAATAAATTAGAAACATTTTGGGAACCAGTACTGAGCCTTGCGGGACCTCGGTGGCGCCATATCCTGTGTGAGCGTGTATTCACCTTTGTGTACTCACCTAGTTGTGGTCGCAGGGGTCGATTCATAGGGGTCGAGTGTGTGTGTGTGTGTGTGTGTGTGTGTGTGTGTGTGTGTGTGTTAAGTACATGTACACGTCTTGGGTATACATGACATAGATAATACGAATATTGTTTAATCTTATCTAATCTTTAATCTTACCATATGCTTTCAGACTGCATTTATGTCTTACGCAGAAATATTATAGCGCCTGGGTGAAGAGAGGCAACCATCCTTGATAAACAAATTGGAAGGATAGCTCTAGTTCACTGAATCAAAAGCCCTCTATCCTTAAGGTGAAAAGCTAGGAAATGATACCCTTTGAGGCCAAATTAACTGCAAAATATATAAAATTTTACCTCCCTCAGAATTTCTCTCTCTCTCGCTAAACACATCATTATTATTATTATTATTATTGTTGTTGTTACTAACATTATATTTATATATGGATCACCCATTACAGAAATTGGAATAGGCTCGCTCATCCAATTTAATATAGACCTCGAGGGACTAACAGATCACAGGAGAAGCCAATCTTTATAACCAAATCGCATAATGGTCACCTGGATACTGGCACTAACATATAACTAGCTGCATATAAGGACTCCCAGAGATCATAATGCCCACGAGGAAAAATAAATAAGAAGCAAAGAATTGCTCTACTATTGTTTGAATTCAAACTAGAGTAGTGAACTTAATTGTGTAGGATGATGAGCACCACCACGACCACCACGACCACCCATGACCACCCAGGTTGTTGCCAACAGGACTTTGGGAAAGTTTGAGAACAATGGCCATTTAAATCTAATTATGCTTTTTTAGAAGCTTTCGGCAAATTCGAAAAATGTATAAGTTTACACACACACACACACACACACACACACACACACACACACACACACACACACACACATATTCAACACATTGGCCGTTTCTCACCAAGGAAGGTGACCCAAAAGAAACACTTTCACCATTATTCACATATCACTATGTTTGCAAAGGTTTAAAGATACGACAGTTTAGATGTCACTCCAAACAGCCAATATCCAAAATCCCTCCTGTGGGGTGCAGACATTGTACTTCCCACCTCCAGGACTCAAGTCTGGCTAACCAGTTTCCCTGAATCCTTCACAAAATATTACCCAGCTTACACTCCAACAGCTCGTCAGGTCCCAAAAACTATTCGTCTCCATTCACTCCTAACACGCTCACACATGCCTGCTGCATGTCTAAGCCCCTTGCACACAAAACCTCTTTTACTACCATCCTCTATCCTTTTCTAGGACGACCACTTCAGATTTATACACCCTCCAAGTCATTTGATTTTGCTTTACCCTCTCTAAATGACCAAACAACCTCAAAAACCCGTCTTCAGCGCTCTGAATAAAACTCTTAGTAACTCCACACCTCCTCCTAATTTCCACACTACGAATTCTCTGCATGCATATATATATATATATATATAATATATATATATATATATATATATATATATATATATATATATATATATATATATATATATATATATATATATATATATATATGTCGTGCCCAATATGTAAAACTGGTCAATTAGCAACAACTCTTTTAAAATTAAGTCCTTTCTAAAATTTTCTCTTATACGTTTAAAGATATATTTTTTTCATTAATGTTAATGTAATTTTTTTTAATTTTGCTCCAAAAGAATCTTAGAAAACTTACCTAACCTTATTATAACAAGAACAATTTATTTTAGCCTAACCCAACTAAATATATTTTAGATTTGTTTATAATAATTTAATACTAAACAAACACAGTGAAATGTATCTTTTTCATTAGGTTCAGGATGATTTTGGAGAAATTATCGCATATACAAATTTTCGCTTGTCTTATATGGCAAGATGAGCGTTGCTATTTAAGCCAAGATCGCAAGTTCTGCCTATTCGGCACGACGTATGTATGTGTATATATATATATATATATATATATATATATATATATATATATATATATATATATAAACAAGTCGGCCGTCTCCCACCGAGGCAGGGTGACCCAAAAAAAGAAAGAAAATCCCCAAAAAGAAAATACTTTCATCATTCAACACTTTCACCTCACTCACACATTATCACTTTTTGCAGAGGTGCTCAGAATACAACAGTTCAGAAGCATATACGTATAAAGATACACAACATATATATATATATGTCGTGCCGAATAGGCAGAACTTGCGATCTTGGCTTAAATAGCAACGTTCATCTTGCCATATAGGACAAATGAAAATTTGTGTATGCAATAATTTCGCCAAAATCATTCAGAACCTAACGAAAAAAATATATTTCACTGTGTTTGTTTAGTATTAAATTACTGTAAACAAATCTAAAATATATTTAGTTGGGTTAGGCTAAAATAAATTGCTTTTGTTATAATAAGGTTAGGTAAGTTTTCTAAGATTCTTTTGATGCAAAATTAAAAATTTTTACATTAACATTAATGAAAAAATATATCTTTAAATGTATAAAAGAAAATTTCAGAAAGGACTTAATTTTAAATGAGTTCTTGCTAATTGACCAGTTATACATATTCGGCACGACACATTATATATATATATATATATATATATATATATATATATATATATATATATATATATATATTAATTGACAGCCGTGGGACAGGAGCTACATTCTGTCACTGTTTATTGGATCGAGATGAGAGGTGTGTAAAAAAAAAAAAAAAACTTGCACTGGCTGGCAGCTAGTGACTGCTTTTTCCTACCCACTTAAATACTGTCCACACTGCTATCTCCAAACTTTACGTATCTTGTATGCTTCACTTTCTCATTATTGTATTATAGACCTCGTGGTGCAGTGGTTGTCGTCGCCACTGGCTAGCACCCCCGCTTTGCACTTTCGTATCCCAGACAAATCTTCCGAGTGTGAACACTGAGGCGAAGTACACAGTACTATATCCACTTAGATGAATGGTTCAGAGAACCTCAAACTCCTCCTGTTCTTCACCATTCTCCTTTGTATGGACTGATGAAGCCACTGTGTGGCGAAACGTTTCCTCATTAAAGATACCTAAGTGTTGCACATGTGTCTAAGTGTGCAAGTTTGAGCGTCTAGTATATACTAGGTGTTGTTTACTAAAGCCAGGAGCATCAGGTTGGTCTCAGGATATTTTATATCCTCCCGCATGCAATGTCTCTCGAGAGATATTTTATATCCTCTCGCATGCAATGTCTCACGAGAGATATTTTATATCCTCCCGCATGCAATGTCTCACGAGAGATATTTTATATCCTCTCGCATGCAATGTCTCACGAGAGATATTTTATATCCTCTCGCATGCAATGTCTCACGAGAGATATTTTATATCCTCCCGCGTACAATGACTCACGAGAGATATTTTAGAATGCTCGGCAATTCGCAACGAGATAAATTATTTAAAAATATTTTGTTTCAGGCCAAATAAATATTTGAACCACCGCACGTTGTTTTTTTCGCTAATGTACTGGAAAGGTTAGGTTAGGCAAGATTCGCTGGGTTTCAGTCATATGATAACCCAGCCACTGGAGATTTTGGTCATCAGACGGAGGTCTGCCGCTGGCTTACCGGGCCACCCTTATAAAAATTAAGGTGACAATTATATCCCACATTATTACTGGAAAGGTTATCGATTGTTTGTTTAACAGGAAGTACAATGTATCTGCCGGGTGTAATGTAGACATTACACCCGGCAGATACATTGTACCAAGTCTTCCTTACTATGCGTAAGGAAGACTTGGTTGACATAGTTACAGTCTTCTTGCAGAGATGCTGGAGTGGAAGAAGTGTTTTGAGCTCTTAAGAACACGAGGATCATCCCACACTCCACTCTGTCGTTGTGACCTGAGAACGAGCGGTGAAAACTTGATATATTATACCGTCAACTTGCAGGCAAAGACATATGAGCCAACACTTCGGACCATTTCATTACGAAACGTTTCGATACTAGGATATTGTTGAGTCCATTCACATGGCTTCCCTATACAAACCTATGTTACTTCGATCCCAGGACCGAAACTTTTCCGTAGGAGGACTGAAGAAACCACTCGTGGCGAAACGTGCACAAGCGTCTTCGTCCACACGTTTCCATAATAAAATACTCAAATGAATAAAAAAAATGTTGATCACTTTTATTGGTTCACTGTTGTGGCCTTGAAGTCCAGTTTACAGTTAAGCCTTCTGTTACAAAACTCGTCTTCTTAACCTTCTCCAATGGTATGGTAGAGTGTTAAGGTAGCATTCTTGTTGAACATATGGCCTGTTTACGATTTTGTAACAATAACTTTTAATAAGAATTCAGGATTACAAAACAAATAACTAAAACTTAAAATCTTTACTAGTAGAGTTTTAGCTTAATGTATGATATGTTATGATTAACATAAAATAAGGAGTTTAACTCTTACATTTCTCTTGGTACGTACTAGTACATAGATATGAATAAATGAACCTCTTATGAAACTCTTGAGGTTGAGCTTTGTACTGAAATCACCAATATGCACCTATAATGGTTATTAAGACAACCACAAAGTAACTTATAATGGTTATAAAGACTTATCTGAACTATCAATTCAGAGTATACAAGAACTCGTAAGTGACGGACTTAGTCTCATTTCCATCCAACATGACTAAGAATAGCTTAGACCACGAATTAACATAAAGGCCGACAAGGCTTATTCAGTCACCTGAAAAAGATTAATTTACCAGAGTATAAATAACTCTAAAGTGACAAGCTTAAGAAAGGAAGTCAGTCATGAAAGAAAAACGACCACAAGAGATAACTTGACATGTCTCTTATGAGAGGTCAATGAGTGAGGTAAGCTCCCTTGGCTATGCAAGCCCAGACTAGAAGTGGGAATGCTAGTCAGAGTGAGTGTGAAGGACATACTCTCAGCGAGTGCTGTAAAACTACTCAGAGCAAGGGTTGTGGACCTACTCAGTAAGAGTAGTGAACCTACTCAGAGCAAGGGCTGAGAACCTACTGCCGGTACCACTGAGTGGTAAGCAGACGTCACGTTGGTCACGTGACTGAGGGAGACTTAAGTACCTGAAGTGCTAACCGGCACTTACACTAGTGGTTTCCCACTACATGACAATATTAACAACTGCTAACAAAACGTAATATAATACAATATTAGCATTAGCATATATATTATAAAATAAAGGAGCACATCCTTGTATAAAATATAACGGGTATGCCCATACTCGTAACATCTTCCGACGAGCTCATTTACAGGGTAAGAGCTGAGTTTTAATTCTTCCTCAGCTTATTTCTAAGGTGATAGTCCCAGCTCCTTCCAAGAGTATGTTTAATAATTCACAGTGTGTGTGTAATCATTCGCAGAGGGTATGTGATTATTTATTGTGTGTGTGTGTGTGTGTGTGTGTGTGTGTGTGTGTGTGTGTGTGTGTGTGTGTGTGTGTGTGTGTGTGCGCGGTCAGCTTACTCTCAAGCTTATCCGAGGTAATGAACTGACTTCTCTCCCAACAGCCTTGAAAATGGAGATACACCCGATGAGATCTATATTTAAGGAACCGAAGCTATTCCTACACTTTTTTGGATGAAGTCTAATTACCTCCTATAGCCCAGGCTTCATTTGGCCCATCCGGATTTATCGCTTAACCATGAATATTATGGCTGCTGCTACTACTGCTATTACTACTACTACTACTAATAAATATTATTATAGTAATACTCTTAATAATAATTGTAATATGACCAAGACAGTATTAGACAGTATTACTGATAACGGCATGAAGTCTTGTTATCTTCGTTATGTTATGATAACTCATTGAAGAGTATCTCTTATCATATTACGAATACTAACTTCTTGAACTGCTTGTTATTTTAGGTATGATAACTTTTATTTCTGTTTGTTATGCTTGTTATACTAAATATGATCATTTCTATTTCTGCTTGTTATACTAAGTATAACTAATTTTGCTTGTTATCCTAATTATGATAACTATTTCTGCTTGTTATACAACCTTGCTAATCAGCCTCGTCAGTTTCAACTCCTGATACGAGGACAGTTTCTTTAAACAACTATTTTGTATGACTATGGGCAATCCCCCGAGTGCTGTACTGGCCAACGTATTAATGGAGAACCTCGAATCAGGAGGAATTCCGCTCCATCGTACCTAACACCGTGACTTGGTTATGGACCGTAAATGGCATCTTGGTCATTTCTACCTTTGACGTCTAGATATCCGTGCCATCCTAAGTAAGATCAATTCAGCGGATCCCTCAATCAAATTCATTCTGGGCTTGAGAGACAGGAGAGACTTCCCCAACTGACGTCCTCCTCTGCAGGACACCGGGCAGTGATACTCTTCCTACATTGTAGATAGGAAGCTCACTTACAGGGACGGCCTTATATCCATTTATTCTCACCATGACATACCAAGAGAGAAGTAACAATTAACTTCCTTCTTCTAGTCCTTCACATTTCCAGTCCTCTATTCCTTACATAAAACAAGCCTTCACATACTTCCACTTTCCATCCTCTTTCATCCAGGACTAAAGACACAGGGTTCTGTTCATCCTATACACCAGTCCACTGAAACCTCCACTAAAAAGTACTCATACGCCTATGTGGTGGAGCGACTGATAACACAATCCCAGGTTTAACCAGGAGTAACATCAACGTGAGGAGTAACATCAACGTGAATATTGTAACTCCCACATCCATCAGACACCAAACCAAAAAACGACACACTTCCTCTCCCACTGATTCTGATGCTGGGAGCTACACAGTTCCGAGCAGACACTTCATGTTCTGTGTTTCTTGATCCCTTTATATCACAGGAGTGAACGAGGCCCCAAAACCCAAACGTTTCGTAAAAAAATGTCGTAAGTGTTTGCACACGAGTCTTTCCCCTCATACACCTGGTTTTGTCACTCCTTGTGTTGAATGACCCACATGGATTTAGAGCTTAACTTAAAATGAACATGTATAAAAATCTTGGTAACAGAATAACTCCAATAATAAGATCCTGTTTAATATTCGTCTTTTAATATCCTGTCACTCATTAATTTTAAAAGAGGTTTTCTCTTTATATTTCAAGAACCCATAAAAATTCTAAGTAAATGGGATTATTATTATTCTCTTTTAACAAGATTTAACGAGATAAAACACCTCAGTTACTGGGAGCGCTTGAAGTTCCTGAACCTGTACTCCCTGGAACGCAGGCAGGAGAGATACATGATCATTTACGCCTGGAAAATCCTAGAGGGACTAGTACCGAACTTGCACACGAAAATCACTCGCTACGAAAGCAAAAGACTCGGCAGACGATGCAACATCCCTCCAATGAAAAGCAGGGGTGTGACTAGCACGTTAATAGACAACACAATAAGTATCAGGGGTCCAAGACTGTTCAACTGCCTCCCAGCATACATAAGGGGGATTACCAATAGACCCCTGGCTGTCTTCAAGCAGGCACTGGGCAAGCACCTAAAGTCGGTACCTGACCAGCCGGGCTGTGGCTCGTACGTTGAATTGCGTGCAGCCAACAGTAACAGCCTGGTTGATCAGGCTCTGATCCACCATGAGGCCTGATCACAGACCGGGCCGCGGGGGCGTTGACCCCCCGAACTCTCTCCAGGTAAACTCTCCAGACTCGACCTCTCACTCCCGTCTTGTGACGGAGTCGTTCTAAGCTACAGTATTTTTGTTTATCTTCTGGCACTGGGTGTAACACACACACACACACACACACACAATGACATGACGGATATGATAGTCAGAGGTGTCCCTGTTTGGAGACGATGTGAAACTAATGAGGAGAATATAAGCAGACGAAGATGAGGTGGGCCTACAAGGGGGATCTGGACAGGCTGTAAGCCTGGTTCGACAAATGGCTCCTGGAGTTTAACCTCAGTAAGTGCAAAATTATGAAGCTTTGGGAAGGACAAAAAAAAACCGCAGACGGAGTACAGCCTATGAGATTAAAGGTTACAAAACTCACTCAAGGAAAAGAATCTTGGGACAAGCATCATACTGAGCACATCTCCTAAGGTGCTGAGGCATACGGGCACCTGACAAAACTGACAACAGCGACACTGTACACTGTGTACGTGAGACCCAAACTGAAGTATGCAGCACCAATATGGAACCCCCACCTGGGCAAACACGTCAAGAAATTAGAGAAAGTGCAAAGGTTTGCACACAAGACTGGTTCCGGAGCTGAGGGGTTTGTCCTACTAGGAGAGGTTAAGATAACTCAACGTGACAACACTGGAGGAAAGGAGGGATAGGGGGATATGATAACAACATATAAAATACTTAGAGGAATTGACAAGGTGGATACGGACAGACTTTCAGAGATGTGACACAGCAGCAAGGGTTGCTGTTGAGACCTCACATGAGTCACAGGGATGTTAGGAAGTACTTCTTTAGTCATAGAGTTGTCAGGAAGTGGAACAATCTGGAGAGTAATGTAGTGGAGGCAGGATCCATACTTAGCTTTGGCAAGAGGTATGACAAAGCTCATGAAGCAGGGAGAGAGTGAATCAATGAAGAGGCGGGGCCAGAAGCTATGAATCGACCCCTGGAACTACAAATAGGTGAATACACACACACACACACACACACACACACACACACACACACACACAACAAGCACTCCCAGCATAAACACAGGCGTTGACACACGTACACATCTTAAAGTGAAAACCCAGCTAATGAAGGCGTTACGTGTATCTTATAATTACCACAGCACAGGTGTTAGGTCCTTAATTCTACACATTTCCTGCGTTTATTCTGACAACTGTTTTTCTTTCTCTCTCTCTTCGTTTCTTTTTAAAGTTTGCATAAAATATTACCAAAAAACAACAAGACAGATGGATTAGATGTACTGAGGAAGAAAAAGATGTTCGGGAAAGTGTTTTTGTGCTATTTTTATACTATTATATATATATATATATATATATATATATATATATATATATATATATATATATATATATATATACATATATATATGTTGGGTTACTGTTAAAATGAAAAAGAATTTCTAGTAGCATACGACAAATGGTATGAAAAAACCGAATCTCCCTTAATTTTTATGTCTGGAATGTTTTAATTTACTTTGATTAGAATAAATCAAGTCCATTCCTCGAATCCAAATTTTTTTAATCTCCTCGATCTAGCGTGGCACTTACGTAAGGAATGTGAGGTAAGTGAGTAGTATCATTCCCCTACACATCTACGTTGTTGCTGAGAAAGAGTTAGTTCACTGACGGAATGAGAGCAGCAGTACAGGCAGAGAACGATTGCAATTTGGCTGAGAAAATAACAGCTTTGCAGGTGATGCCGACGGGGTGATGACAGCCAGAGCGGTGTACCCGAGATCATGAGCACTGCAAGGTGTGTATGATTTGAGAAATGAATAGGCATTAGGTGTGCTAGCAAAGTGGACGGGAGTGATGCTGCTTCGAGCTGTTCCTGCACACACACACACACACACACACATTGAAGAGTGAATGCAGATCACTACTGATTTAGAGTTCAGCGAAACAGCCCCCGGATCACAAACGTAGGATTCGGATTATAATCCTGGGTAAGGCGAGACGAATCACTGAATAATGGTATACAATACCTGCAAAATTAGGAATTAGACACATGTACAACACTTGGGTAACTTTACTGATGATGTTTCGGCAACCAGAGGCTTTTTTAACTCAAAACAGAGAAATGCGAAATGGAAGACGAGGTAGTCAATCCTTCAGCTTGGAAGCCGGTGTTCAGTACCTAAGACTTGATGAATCTGGTGTTCAAAAGAAGTAGAAAGACACTCTCTAATATCCTGGCGTTAGGTGACGTACATATTTCTAAGTCTTCATCAAGGAGAGATATACTGACGTCTCCTTATACCTGTTGCCCTAATTTAACTAACCGTAAAGAGGAACCTGGATGTTAGTCACTTGTTGTGGGTGGCATCTTAGGAGAGGGCAGTGTACCTAAGACAGGACTAGATTTTAAAATTAATCGGGGCAGGATGACAGCTCCTGGCCTGTAAATAAGACGACGTAAACGAGCTGAAGTACCGCAAAAACTCTTACTCTCTGACTTAAGTAGTGAATAAGAAAAAAAAAAGTGTTGACACCAGCACTTAAAGCCGCCATTACGAAAAAAAATAGAAGACGTCGAGACAAAAAAAAATCAAGATAAAAATTTGCTATTTTTTTTTAGAAAAAGGGAAGTGTTGATGACTTAAGAAAACGTGCCAAGTGGCTACAGCTCAAGCTTAAGAAATAACAAACAGAAATAGAGAAACGAATGGCAGAATTAAACAGAGAAACGCGACAGATGATGAAAGGTAAACAAGGACTTGAGAAGATGAAAAAAATACGATGAAAGCTAAATGGTTACCAATGAGAAAAACAATAATGGTGATTTATGAGTAACTAAGAGGAATGGGGCTCCAAGTGGACCCTTTCGAGAGGAAAAAGAGGGATATGGGGAGTGCTTGATGCTAGAGAAGAACCCTTGATATTGGAGCTGTCCTTTCATTCCTTGAAACCAAACGTAATTCCCCTCTCTCGAGGCGCTGCTTGACCCTTACGCATTTAGCGCTTCATCGTCAAGATATCAAAGCGGCGAGAAAAAAGTGAGTTAGATAAAGAAATTAAACCAAAGAAAATCTAAAGAAAAAAAATGACGTACAAACAGACGAACCAAGAAGATCAAGAAATACTTCTTAAGTAGGAAAAATATATGAAAAAAAAGACGTAAGAGATGAAGATGAACGTTGAATATTTCTTAAAGTCATTAAGAAGTAGTAAAGAAAATCGTTAAGAAGTATTTAAGGTCATTAAGATGTAGTAATGAGCGAAACACATACTACTGCAGAGAAGAAATCTACAGTGACGTTTCGCCTTTTCAGGCTTCTTCAACCATGGAAGCAGCCTGATGAGGCCGGTCCAAAGGCGAAACGTCCCTGTAAATTGTTCCAGTCCCTGCCATAGTGTCTTCTGTACCTCACTAGTCGGCTGTTAGTTAGTTAATTAAAGATTAGCCGGTATTCTCCCGGCCCGGGCCTTTTCCAAGTGGTGGCCCGGCCTTGGCTCCGTCTTTAGGGAGTGTCTGAGAACTAAGTCTCCCATGGGAGGAGGCACAAGTACCTCCTCATCTTTGGGACCAACTGTCCCTAGGCCTAGCCACAAGCTAGGCCTCTCTGGTCTGCCATCCCCGCCACAATGGGGCTAATAGGAATGACAGTCTTATGAGCTAAAGGCTCGGGCTCAGGCACCTACCCTACCCTAGAAGGGTTAGGCATGGTGTCGATCAAGTCGGCTGTGTGACATTTGTTTTCAGGATGTGTTAAGAGTGGACACAGAGGAACATCTAATCCAGTGGAAAAACGTCACTTTGTCTGACCTTTTTGGGGGATTATTCTAGATAATTTACACTATGATAACTGCACTTACGTGTACCTGCGCCTAAATAGGCTTAGTTACTTCTTTACCTACTTAGTTACCTACTTATTTACCTACTTTACATACTTCCAGTGATGGAAAGTGATTCCACTTCAGGTGACTACCTTCCACACTACACCTCTCTTCTGTTCACCTATTTCCGTCTGATATTCTAGCTTGTTAACTGTTGTTAACTGTAATTTTGAGTGTTAAATACTGTTAACTGTAACAGCTATATAACTTGATTAAGTTTTATATAGTGCGTAATGTTGTTAACCACCGCAAAAATTGTTCGTCCTGTGACTTGTCTGCATAAATTATTTGGACTCAAATTTGAATATCAAGGGCCACCAACATGCATCAAGGTATTCCCTTCTGAAGGGCTCTTGGAACGATGGTCCTTCAACAGCATCAAGACTTAACCAGTCTTGAAGGGGAGTTGGGGAGGAGAGAGATGACCCACCAGAGAGGACAATAGGCGAAACATCTATTACTGAGAGCAATAATATCAATGAAAAATGCTAATCAGAGGACAAAGACAGGATGTTCCAGAGATGGGACACAGAAACAAGGGTTTACAATTGGAAGTTGAAGACTGATAAGTCAAAGGGATGTTAGGAAGTATTTCTCCAGTCATAGAGTTGTCAGGAAGTGGAATAGCCTAGAAAGTGACGTATTGTAGGCAGGCACCATGCATACTTTTAAGACGAGGTTAGATAAAGCTCATGGAGCAGGGAGAGAGAGATGACCTAGCAGCGATCAATGAAGAGACGTAGCCTTGAGCTCTGAATCGACCCCTGCAACCACAAATAGGTGAGTACACACACACACACACACACACACACACACACACACACACACACACACACACACACACACACACACACACACACACACACACACACACACACACACATTCCAGGGCCGACCTCACAACAGCGACACACAACACCCACACAAAAGTGGAAACCCTAGAAGCTACAAGGAGGCTGGCGTCTCTCGGGAAGACCAAATTGGTGAAGATGTTGTGACGGGTAATGACAGAGAGGAAAAAATAGTCTGAATAAATGTGACGCGGGATGGGAGAGTCCCGCAAAGTGACCTAGGAAAAGAGAAGAGGTTTCTACTCCCGGAGCCCGGCCATGCGCCAGGCTCGTTTGGTGACTGCCTGGTCAACCAGGCTGGTGATGCTGGTGGCTGCATCCTGGGCATTTCAATTGCGGCATGATCCCAGAATTACATAACACCAGTCCGCTGCACCTCAATCATCCCAGAATTGCATAACACCAGTCCGCTGTACCTCAATCATCCCAGAATTACATAACACCAGTCCGCTGTTCCTCAGTCATCCTAGAATTACATAACACCAGTCCTCTGTACCTCAGTCATCCTAGAATTGCATAACACCACTCCGCTGCACCTCAATCATCCCAGAAGCAGCATCGCTGATAGTCATCCCAGGATGATGGGAATGATAACTTAAATAACTTGGGTTACAGGGCACCTACACGTGCCAGTTGTGCCAAGAACATGGCAGTAGTTAAGAAGAAGAAGAAGAAGAAGAAGAAGAAGAAGAAGAAGAAGAAGAAGAAGAAGAAGAAGAAGAAGAAGACGAAGAAGAAGAAGAAATTAATGATAATAATAATAATAATTAATTAATAATAATAAAACTAATAGTAACAATAATTAATAAAAACTAATAATAATAATAATAAATAATAATGATATTATTATTAACAATAAATTATATAAACAATAATAAAAATTAATTACAATCATAATAATAATGTAATTAATAATTGAAATAACTTATGAAGGTGATAGGTAGCTCAGTGGTGATACAGGTAGATAAGAGAGATATAAACACAGGTAGACAAGACGATAGATGGGGACATTAATAAGAAAAATAAATAACATGATAGACACAAGTACGATAGACACAAGTATATAGACACAAGTACATAGAAAAGAGAGATGGAGACACAGGTAAATAAAAAGAGAGATGAAAACAAATAAGGCGATAGATGAAGATATAGATGAGATAGATGGAGTTGGAAATATTTTTTTTTTTTCAACAAGTCGGCCGTCTTCCGCCGAGGCAGGGTGACCCAAAAAAGAAAGAAAATCCCCAAAAAGAAAATACTTTCATCATTCAACACATTCACCACACTCACACATTATCACTGTTTTTGCAGAGGTGCTCAGAATACAACAGTTTAGAAGCATATACGTATAAAGATACACAATATATCCCTCCAAATTGCCAATATCCCAAACCTCTCCTTTAAAGTGCAGGCATTGTACTTCCCATTTCCAGGACTCAAGTCCGACTATATGAAAATAACCGGTTTCCCTGAATCCCTTCACTAAATATTACCCTGCTCACACTCCAACAGATCGTCAGGTCCCAAGTATCATTCGTCTCCATTCACTCCTATCTAACACGCTCATGCACGCTTGCTGGAAGTCCAAGCCCCTTGCCCACAAAACCTCCTTTACCCTCTCTTTCCAACCCTTTCGAGGACGACCCCTACCCCTCCTTCCTTCCCCTATAGATTTATATGCTTTCCATGTCATTCTACTTTGATCCATTCTCTCTAAATGACCAAACCACCTCAACAACCCCTCTTCTGCCCTCTGACTAATGCTTTTATTAACTCCACACCTTCTCCTAATTTCCACACTCCGAATTTTCTGCATAATATTTACACCACACATTGCCCTTAGACAGGACACCTCCACTGCCTCCAACCGTCTCCTCGCTGCTGCATTTACCACCCAAGCTTCACATCCATATAAGAGTGTTGGTACTACTATACTTTCATACATTCCCTTCTTTACCTCCATAGATAACGTTTTTTTGACTCCACATATACCTCAACGCACCACTCACCTTTTTTCCCTCATCAATTCTATGATTAACCTCATCCTTCATAAACCCATCCGCCGACACGTCAACTCCCAAGTATCTGAAAACATTCACTTCTTCCATACTCCTCCTCCCCAATTTGATATCCAATTTTTCTTTATCTAAATCATTTGATACCCTCATCACCTTACTCTTTTCTATGTTCACTTTCAACTTTCTACCTTTACACACATTCTCAAACTCATCCACTAACCTTTGCAATTTTTCTTTAGAATCTCCCATAAGCACAGTATCATCAGCAAAAAGTAACTGTGTCAGTTCCCATTTTGAATTTGATTCCCAATAATTTAATCCCACCCCTCTCCCGAACACCCTAGCATTTACTTCTTTTACAACCCCATCTATAAATATATTAAACAACCATGGTGACATTACACATCCCTGTCTAAGACCTACTTTTACCGGGAAGTATTCTCCCTCTCTTCTACACACCCTAACCTGAGCCTCACTATCCTCATAAAAACTCTTAACAGCATTTAGTAACTTACCACCTATTCCATATACTTGCAACATCTGCCACATTGCTCCCCTATTCACTCTATCATATGCCTTTTCTAAATCCATAAATGCAATAAAAACTTCCCTACCTTTATCTAAATGCTGTTCACATATATGCTTCAATGTAAACACTTGATCTACACATCCCCTACCCACTCTGAAGCCTCCTTGCTCATCCGCAATCCTACATTCTGTCTTACCTCTAATTCTTTCAACTGGAAATATATTAAGATAAAAACAGTTGAACCACATTTGTTCAAGTATTGTATTTACAACAAGAAAATGTTTGTATGGGCGAAACATCATCCGTGTTCCTTCAGTCATTGCAGCTGATGTTTTTATATAGTGTTCTGTATAGTGGCGAAACATCATCTGTGTTCAGCTTCAGTCACTGTAGTTGATGATTTTATGTTGTGTTCTGTATAGTTGCGAAACATCATCTGTGTTCAGCTTCATTCACAGTAGTTGATGTTTTTATGTTGTGTTCTGTATAGTGGCGAAACATCATCTGTGTTCAGCTTCAGTCACTGTAGCTGATGTTTTTATATTGTGTTCTGTATAGTGGCGAAACATCATCTTTGTTCAGCTTCAGTCACTGTAGTTGATGTTTTTATATTGTGTTCTGTATAGTGGCGAAACATCATCTGTGTTCAACTTCAGTCACTGTAGTTGATGTTTTTATATTGTGTTCTGTATAGTGGCGAAACATCATCTGTGTTCAACTTCAGTCACTGTAGTTGATGTTTTTATATTGTGTTCTGTATAGTGGCGAAACATCATCTGTGTTCAGCTTCAGTCACTGTAGTTGATGTTTTTATATTGTGTTCTGTATAGTGGCGAAACATCATCTGTGTTCAGCTTCAGTCACTGTAGCTGATGTTTTTATATTTGTTCTGTATAGTGGCGAAACATCATCTGTGTTCAGCTTCAGTCACTGTAGTTGATGTTTTTATACTGTGTGTTATGTATCTCAATTAAGAAAAATGAATTTAAAAATTATTAAAATTTGTTGTATTTTACTAACATGTGTCCTGCCAGTCGCTGAGACTGGTAAGAGACGCCATCAAGGACGGTCTCAGGGCCACAGACGTAGTGACGTGCTTGTTGAAGGCAAGGACCAGAGCCCAAGAGCTCGAGCTGACCTCCAACACACGGACTATTATGGCCTCCTGGAGGCTGAGATACTGAGACGTCAGGCAGACGGTCCTGACGTTGAAGTAACTCGTGAAGACCTTCCTGAAGGAGGTCACCCGCGATATGACGGTGCTGAAGGAGGTCACCCGCAACATGACAGTGCTGAGGGAGGTCACCCGCGACAGCACGATGCCGAGGACTCCGCTCACCCTCGACAGCACAGTGCTAAGAAGGTCAATCACGGCGCCCTCAAGGATCAACTGTACAACTTGCAGGTCCTCCTTGAAGAGTCCCGGCGCCAGGAACGTCAGTCTAAAGAGGAATACCACGAGATTGAGAGTATCTCTCAGGAGTGTTCTCAGGCAGTACCCGAGGCTGCTCTGCTCTTGCAACAGGAACGCAGAAAGACTGAGGAGCTGAGAGCTCTAGCTGATGCTAAAGCTCTTGAGCTGAAAGCTCTTCAAGAAACCCATGAGAGCCTCAAACGCAAACATGGCAAAGCGAATGCTCGAGTGAAGAAATGGGACCGAAAAACCTCTAATTTGGTAAAGGCTCGTAACGAGGTTGAAAACAATTATAATAACTTACAAGAAGAGCATGAACGGCAGCTGAAAGCTTATCAAGAGCTCCTTCAGTCGCACAAAAAGGAAAGGAAACAGAAGAAGGAACTTAAAGAAAAGTACAAAAAACATCTCCGTCGAAACAGAAACATTGTCGAACACAGTGACAAACACCGAAGTTTAAACAATGAACTGGAGGAAAAAATTAAAGATTTAGAAAAGAAATTAAACGAGAAACACAGTCAGTTTGAGGCGCTCCGCGGTGATCATAATGAGCTTAAAAACGAACATCGAAATGTTAAGCGAATCGCAGAAGAAAGAAAGAAGGAAAATTTCAAACTGGCTGAGCCTCGCAATCAAGCTGTGTACAGATATGACGTCCTTCTCAAGGAACACAAGAAGGAGCGTAAGGTGTACGACAAGGCTTCACGTAAACACGAAACACTCAGTCATAGTAACAATCTAATGGAGCATAATCTGGAGAACCTACAGAAAATGTTAGATGAGAAAGATCGCGAGGAGAAGGAGTATCTAGCAGTACTCAAGAGCAAGAAAGAAAAGTATAACGAACTAGACAAAACTCGCGCTAATCATCACATGCGGGAACGTAAGTGGCTTCAAGCAGTCACTAAGTTCAAGGAAGAAGCAAATGATCTGTATAATCAGCTGAAGCGTTACCGGTCGCTAACGGAGGAGAGAGAGAGAGAACTTCACAATCACTATAATACACTCGCAGACAAAGATGAGAAGATTGGGTCCTTAACGAAAGAGCTGGAAGCCGTGAGACTGTCAGTAGCTGACAGTCAGCAAGATCATAGCCAGTGTCAGCGGGAATATCAAAACTTAAACCTAAAGTACCGTCGCGCACTCCATATCAATGATTACCTTAAATCTTCACCCCACTGACCCTTGTACCAGTGTGTGGACCGTTGTGCTCCAGTGTGTGGACCAGTGTGTGGGTGGATCGTTGGGTTTCAGTGTGAGGACCGTAGTGTTCCAGACTGGGACTCATTTTCTTGATGCTGCGCGTCAAGTCTCCCGGTGTAGGCCTCCTCCTGCGTGCAATTCACGATGGAGGGTAGAGTTTTAACCCATGGTAATGTGGAGCAGGGACGGATTTTCCCGGTCTTCTACAGTCACCATTTTCAACACTTCAAATAACCTCTGTAAATTGATAAATCCCCTGGCGGGCGAAACGTCTTGGTAATAAGGATACCTAGGTGTTGCACATGTGTTATCAATACACACACATAGATACACGTCCACTGTCAATAACTATACGTACATATTTTTTTATTTAAGTTATCCTGACATTTACGATATATCTTTTGTATCGTTTTTAATAAAAATTTTATATGACTTTTAGCCATATAAAATTGTTATTAAAAACAATTGTTATTAAAATACAACAGTTTAGAAGCATATACGTATAAAGATACACAACATATCCCTCCAAACTGCCAATATCCCAAACCCCTCCTTTAAAGTGCAGGCATTGTACTTCCCATTTCCAGGACTCAAGTCCGACTATATGAAAATAACCGGTTTCCCTGAATCCCTTCACTAAATATTACCCTGCTCACACTCCAACAGATCGTCAGGTCCCAAGTATCATTCGTCTCCATTCACTCCTATCTAACACGCTCATGCACGCTTGCTGGAAGTCCAAGCCCCTTGCCCACAAAACCTCCTTTACCCTCTCTTTCCAACCCTTTCGAGGACGACCCCTACCCCTCCTTCCTTCCCCTATAGATTTATATGCTTTCCATGTCATTCTACTTTGATCCATTCTCTCTAAATGACCAAACCACCTCAACAACCCCTCTTCTGCCCTCTGACTAATGCTTTTATTAACTCCACACCTTCTCCTAATTTCCACACTCCGAATTTTCTGCATAATATTTACACCACACATTGCCCTTAGACAGGACATCTCCACTGCCTCCAACCGTCTCCTCGCTGCTGCATTTACCACCCAAGCTTCACATCCATATAAGAGTGTTGGTACTACTATACTTTCATACATTCCCTTCTTTACCTCCATAGATAACGTTTTTTTGACTCCACATATACCTCAACGCACCACTCACCTTTTTTCCCTCATCAATTCTATGATTAACCTCATCCTTCATAAACCCATCCGCCGACACGTCAACTCCCAAGTATCTGAAAACATTCACTTCTTCCATACTCCTCCTCCCCAATTTGATATCCAATTTTTCTTTATCTAAATCATTTGATACCCTCATCACCTTACTCTTTTCTATGTTCACTTTCAACTTTCTACCTTTACACACATTCTCAAACTCATCCACTAACCTTTGCAATTTTTCTTTAGAATCTCCCATAAGCACAGTATCATCAGCAAAAAGTAACTGTGTCAGTTCCCATTTTGAATTTGATTCCCCATAATTTAATCCCACCCCTCTCCCGAACACCCTAGCATTTACTTCTTTTACAACCCCATCTATAAATATATTAAACAACCATGGTGACATTACACATCCCTGTCTAAGACCTACTTTTACCGGGAAGTGTTCTCCCTCTCTTCTACACACCCTAACCTGAGCCTCACTATCCTCATAAAAACTCTTAACAGCATTTAGTAACTTACCACCTATTCCATATACTTGCAACATCTGCCACATTGCTCCCCTATCCACTCTATCATATGCCTTTTCTAAATCCATAAATGCAATAAAAACTTCCCTACCTTTATCTAAATGCTGTTCACATATATGCTTCAATGTAAACACTTGATCTACACATCCCCTACCCACTCTGAAGCCTCCTTGCTCATCCGCAATCCTACATTCTGTCTTACCTCTAATTCTTTCAACTGGAAATATATTAAGATAAAAACAGTTGAACCACATTTGTTCAAGTATTGTATTTACAACAAGAAAATGTTTGTATGGGCGAAACATCATCCGTGTTCCTTCAGTCATTGCAGCTGATGTTTTTATATAGTGTTCTGTATAGTGGCGAAACATCATCTGTGTTCAGCTTCAGTCACTGTAGTTGATGATTTTATGTTGTGTTCTGTATAGTTGCGAAACATCATCTGTGTTCAGCTTCATTCACAGTAGTTGATGTTTTTATGTTGTGTTCTGTATAGTGGCGAAACATCATCTGTGTTCAGCTTCAGTCACTGTAGCTGATGTTTTTATGTTGTGTTCTGTATAGTGGCGAAACATCATCTTTGTTCAGCTTCAGTCACTGTAGTTGATGTTTTTATATTGTGTTCTGTATAGTGGCGAAACATCATCTGTGTTCAGCTTCAGCCACTGTAGCTGATGTTTTTATATTGTGTTCTGTATAGTGGCGAAACATAATCTGTGTTCAGCTTTAGTCACTGTAGCTGATGTTTTTATATTGTGTTCTGTATAGTGGCGAAACAGCATCTGTGTTCAACTTCAGTCACTGTAGTTGATGTTTTTATATTGTGTTCTGTATAGTGGCGAAACATCATCTGTGTTCAGCTTCAGTCACTGTAGTTGATGTTTTTATATTGTGTTCTGTATAGTGGTGAAACATCATCTGTGTTCAGCTTCAGTCACTGTAGCTGATGTTTTTATATTGTGTTCTGTATAGTGGCGAAACATCATCTGTGTTCAGCTTCAGTCACTGTAGCTGATGTTTTTATATTGTGTTCTGTATAGTGGCGAAACATCATCTGTGTTCAGCTTTAGTCACTGTAGCTGATGTTTTTATATTGTGTTCTGTATAGTGGCGAAACATCATCTGTGTTCAACTTCAGTCACTGTAGTTGATGTTTTTATATTGTGTTCTGTATAGTGGCGAAACATCATCTGTGTTCAGCTTCAGTCACTGTAGTTGATGTTTTTATATTGTGTTCTGTATAGTGGCGAAACATCATCTGTGTTCAGCTTCAGTCACTGTAGCTGATGTTTTTATATTTGTTCTGTATAGTGGCGAAACATCATCTGTGTTCAGCTTCAGTCACTGTAGTTGATGTTTTTATACTGTGTGTTATGTATCTCAATTAAGAAAAATGAATTTAAAAATTATTAAAATTTGTTGTATTTTACTAACATGTGTCCTGCCAGTCGCTGAGACTGGTAAGAGACGCCATCAAGGACGGTCTCAGGGCCACAGACGTAGTGACGTGCTTGTTGAAGGCAAGGACCAGAGCCCAAGAGCTCGAGCTGACCTCCAACACACGGACTATTATGGCCTCCTGGAGGCTGAGATACTGAGACGTCAGGCAGACGGTCCTGACGTTGAAGTAACTCGTGAAGACCTTCCTGAAGGAGGTCACCCGCGATATGACGGTGCTGAAGGAGGTCACCCGCAACATGACGGTGCTGAGGGAGGTCACCCGCGACAGCACGATGCCGAGGACTCCGCTCACCCTCGACAGCACGGTGCTAAGAAGGTCAATCACGGCGCCCTCAAGGATCAACTGTACAACTTGCAGGTCCTCCTTGAAGAGTCCCGGCGCCAGGAACGTCAGTCTAAAGAGGAATACCACGAGATTGAGAGTATCTCTCAGGAGTGTTCTCAGGCAGTACCCGAGGCTGCTCTGCTCTTGCAACAGGAACGCAGAAAGACTGAGGAGCTGAGAGCTCTAGCTGATGCTAAAGCTCTTGAGCTGAAAGCTCTTCAAGAAACCCATGAGAGCCTCAAACGCAAACATGGCAAAGCGAATGCTCGAGTGAAGAAATGGGACCGAAAAACCTCTAATTTGGTAAAGGCTCGTAACGAGGTTGAAAACAATTATAATAACTTACAAGAAGAGCATGAACGGCAGCTGAAAGCTTATCAAGAGCTCCTTCAGTCGCACAAAAAGGAAAGGAAACAGAAGAAGGAACTTAAAGAAAAGTACAAAAAACATCTCAGTCGAAACAGAAACATTGTCGAACACAGTGACAAACACCGAAGTTTAAACAATGAACTGGAGGAAAAAATTAAAGATTTAGAAAAGAAATTGAACGAGAAACACAGTCAGTTTGAGGCGCTCCGCGGTGATCATAATGAGCTTGAAAACGAACATCGAAATGTTAAGCGAATCGCAGAAGAAAGAAAGAAGGAAAATTTCAAACTGGCTGAGCCTCGCAATCAAGCTGTGTACAGATATGACGTCCTTCTCAAGGAACACAAGAAGGAGCGTAAGGTGTACGACAAGGCTTCACGTAAACACGAAACACTCAGTCATAGTAACAATCTAATGGAGCATAATCTGGAGAACCTACAGAAAATGTTAGATGAGAAAGATCGCGAGGAGAAGGAGTATCTAGCAGTACTCAAGAGCAAGAAAGAAAAGTATAACGAACTAGACAAAACTCGCGCTGATCATCACATGCGGGAACGTAAGTGGCTTCGAGCAGTCACTAAGTTCAAGGAAGAAGCAAATGGTCTGTATAATCAGCTGAAGCGTTACCGGTCGCTAACGGAGGAGAGAGAGAGAGAACTTCACAATCACTACAATACACTCGCAGACAAAGATGAGAAGATTGGGTCCTTAACGAAAGAGCTGGAAGCCGTGAGACTGTCAGTAGCTGACAGTCAGCAAGATCATAGCCAGTGTCAGCGGGAATATCAAAACTTAAACCTAAAGTACCGTCGCGCACTCCATATCAATGATTACCTTAAATCTTCACCCCACTGACCCTTGTACCGGCGTATGTTCCAGTGTGTGGACCGTTGTGCTCCAGTGTGTGGACCGTTGTGTTCCAGTGTGTGGGTGGATCGTTGGGTTTCAGTGTGAGGACCGTAGTGTTCCAGACTGGGACTCATTTTCTTGATGCTGCGCGTCAAGTCTCCCGGTGTAGGCCTCCTCCTGCGTGCAATTCACGATGGAGGGTAGAGTTTTAACCCATGGTAATGTGGAGCAGGGACGGATTTTCCCGGTCTTCTACAGTCACCATTTTCAACACTTCAAATAACCTCTGTAAATTGATAAATCCCCTGGCGGGCGAAACGTCTTGGTAATAAGGATACCTAGGTGTTGCACATGTGTTATCAATACACACACATAGATACACGTCCACTGTCAATAACTATACGTACATATTTTTTTATTTAAGTTATCCTGACATTTACGATATATCTTTTGTATCGTTTTTAATAACAATTTTATATGACTTTTAGCCATTATTTATCATATATAAACTTTATGTAGCTATCCTTATTATTATAATTACCTTATTATTATTATTATTATTATTATTATTATTATTATTATTATTATTATTATTAACAGCTTTATTACCTATAAATCAATCCCTACATTTCCTTCGTCATAATTTAGTTTTTTTTTTTAAGTGCTGAGACTGCATCTTCAACGACCACACTACAAGTATCACCAATGTCAAACGGTAGCCTGTTAAAAGTTATGCACTCGGGTAGGATTACTGATCCTCTTCTGTCTCGTGCTGGTGCGTATAACAAGTGTTTGTGCACACAACGGCTGACACATCCTCACCAGGTAACTGATTTTAGGTACCTGGTGTGAGGTAAATACCACCACCACTAGTAGGTTCCAGTAACCTGTTATGTATATACCTAGTGTACGTAATTTAGACATGTGTGTTAATGGGGAATTTACCGAGGAGACGTTTCGCTCACAGGAGCTTCATTATCAAGTTTGAAGTGTAGTTTGAATATGGAGTATTCCAGACTAAAGGAGTGAACACTTCATCAACTGTCTCCACTATTTTATTCACCTCCGTATTCGACTTAAGAAGCCTGCTGTGTAGGTGAAACTGATGTGTACCTGAAGTATAGCTTATTAAAAGCACCTTGGTTTT
This sequence comes from Cherax quadricarinatus, assembly GCF_038502225.1. Classification (NCBI taxonomy): domain Eukaryota; kingdom Metazoa; phylum Arthropoda; class Malacostraca; order Decapoda; family Parastacidae; genus Cherax; species Cherax quadricarinatus. The sequence continues at coordinate 10,172,930 of NC_091330.1, forward strand.
GCACCTTGGGTTTCCACTGTAACGTCAGGATCAATAGGTGGCGATCCAGAGAGGTAACGCCTGATGTATCTTGTCCACATGCCCAAGCAATTGAGGGGTCTGGAGGGACTTTTTCGAAATGTAAATGCAATTTTTCCTCCTAACTTTCTATACGGTTTTCGTGTTAACTTCTCTGCCTCATCTATGATACATCAACCTTATAGTCAATGACACTCAAGGGGGCTGGCATCGACACGCTTGCTTAAGTTTACTAAGACTCTATTTGACACACACTTAAACCTCCGTGTCGGAGTACACACACTCAGCCATGTACTCACCCGACACACACAGTGTTACTGGATCCTCTTTCAACAGGCAACCAGCAGAGAGAGAGAGAGAGAGAGAGATAAAGTCAGTTGATCAAATTAAAATACTGGCCCACAGATGGCTCCAACTTCATCCTGTTCCTTACTTGTATGTTTCATAACAATAAAAATGCTTTCAAATAAGCTGATGTAGGTAACAGATCTTAGCTTGCCAATAAAGTTAGGAATCCTTAACCTGTAAATAGCTTGTCAATAAAGCTAGGGATCCTTAACCTTGTCAAACCCTGTGTAAAGAGAGAGAGAGAGAGAGAGAGAGAGAGAGAGAGAGAGAGAGAGAGAGAGAGAGAGAGAGAGAGAGAGAGAGAGAGAGAGAGAGACAGAGACAGAGACAGTTTTAGGCAAGGGGAATAGGCAAGGAATCGATGCTAGGCAATTCAGCTTCACACTAGATTAGTATTGCATTCACAGAAACAATTAGCGGATTGGATACCTGGAGAGGGTTTCGGAGGTCAATGCCCCCGCTGCCCGGTCTGTGACCAGGCCTCATAAACAGGAAACAGAAAAGGATAAGAGCGACGATTAAGTTAAAGAGGAGTAAGAACAGCAATAGATGAGAAAAAAAAAACAAAGAAAAAAGATATAAGGGCTGTCATTACACTAATTGGTCACTGGAAGAGCGTGTAAAATATTAAAAATAGCGAGAAATCCTGGAATGACAAATACACGCAAAGGAATGACCTTCAGAAACCTAAACGAAGATTTTCAAGTCACTCTTCACCACATGTGCGACCAATACTTGAGTACACAGAGCCACTGTGGAACCCTTACCTAGCCAAACAAAATGGGAAACACGATATAGTTAAAAGGAATTCATCCAGACTATTGAAGAAGCCGAGAAGAAAGATCTTCTACGAAAGATGTTACTTGCTAGATTTTTTTTTGTCTGTAGATAAACAGTGAGAAGAGATATGATCACAACATTCAAAATATTTTGATGCAGAGATAAGGTAAATAAGAATACTGATAGATGCTGCTCACTCATCAGAGTCAAGAAGAAACTAGGCAACATTTCTTCAGATAAAGAATAAACAAGTGGAAGAAACTACACAAAATTTCACAGACTCCATTAGACGTTAATAGATTCGATAGAATACACCTCAGTCAGTGTTTCCAGTTAAGGGGAGCCTAATACCCCAGGTCAAGAGTCCTCCACAATTATGAAGACCTCTCCCCATCCTTTGAAGGGATTGTATTCAATTGAAGTTTATATTTCCAGTGTATATGTTCAGTCATTTCTTGAACAAAAATAAACAATTTACTCTTAAAAAACATCGAAGATCATTTTGTTCCAGTGTTCATAATTAACCCATACATAACTATCTATCCAGGTCTTGAGAACGCTGCTATCCTTGTGTTATCAAAGTACTCGTCACTTGAAGCAGATCTGAAGTGAAAGGCATATCAGTGGAGGACAAACATGAGCACTATCAAGAGTACTAAAGATATCCATTCAAGAGTACTGAGGATATCTAATCAAGAAAGATCTCGAAATACATTTAAATTGATAAATTTAGATTTAGAGACTGGTAAAAAAACCAATGCGCAGATCGATCAAGTCTACCAAATCAGGAAGGAATCGGATTTATGAAGTGTCAGATCTAACCGAGAGTGAACTGCTGTCTTCTCTCGACGAAGGAAAAGAAACACAGGTTTAGTACAGAGTCTTCATAACAAGTGCTGCTTCATGAAAAACGCCTTGACTTAGTGCCTCTTCAGTTTTTTTTTGGTCCCTCCAAGGAAGTTCCTTGATGCCTGTGATGGGGCTTTGATCTCGCCTTCCCTTGATCGAACCTGATTGCCTCCCATACCCTCAAGGTGCTGGACGACCCCACTGGGTTTAGCACTTCTACATTGAATATAATGATATTAATAATGAAGATGATACTTCTACTACTATTGCTATTAATAATAGTAATAATAATAATAATAATGACCTTGAAAAAAGAGAAAATGCAATATAATGCGATACTTATTATAATAATTATTAAGTTTATTATTATTATTACTTTTATCCTTATGAGTAGCGCTAAACCCGTAGGTGACAAAATTTCACCTAGTGAAGGGGAGAGTAAAACCAGTTCCATGGATCAAAAGCCCATCACCAACAACAAGGCACCCTTTCTATCCCTCCCTTCCATCGAAGGGTCCAGGACCCTGGCGGCCGGAGACCAGAATTATAGGCGTTAAAGCAATTTATCGGTATAATCGACAGTTGTTAATTGTTACGTTCAAGTCTTCAAGTCAGATGTGTTTACGACTTGTGGTTAGTTAATAATTCTAGTAGACGGGGGGAGGGGGTGGTTGTTAATGGTTGGGTTGGTGGTTGTTAGTGGTGATTGTTGTTAGCGGCAGGGTGATAGTTGCTGTGGTTAAGGTCGGGGCTGTTAGTAATTGGGTGGTGGTAGTAGGGTGGTGGTAGCAGGGTGGTGGTAGCAGGGTGGTGGTAGCAGGGTGGTGGTAGCAGGGTGGTGGTAACAGGGCGGTGGTAGCAGGGTGGTGGTAGTGGGGTGGTGGTAGCAGGGTGGTGGTAGCAGGGTGGTGGTAGCGGGGTGGTGGTAGCAGGGTGGTGGTAGCAGGGTGGTGGTAGCGGGGTGGTGGTAGCGGGGTGGTGGTAGCAGGGTGGTGGTAGCGGGGTGGTGGTACAGTGGTAGTAACTGATGAGTTTGAGGGTGGAAGTTGCAGGGTTATGGTAGAGTGGTGGTAGCAGGGTCGTGGTAGCATGGTAGTGGCAGCAGGGTGGTAGTTGAAGGGTTATGGTAGAGTGGTGGTGGTGTAGTGGTAGCGGGGTGGTGGTAGTAGAATGATTATGGTAAGGTGGTGACGGGACGGTAGTTTAGTGCAAGACATGCTAAGGATTATATAACCCAGGTGAGTTATTAACCTAGGATAATCCAACGAAGTCAATTATATGGCTTATTTCCACTGTCAATGAGAGTCGAGAGAGAGAGAGAGAGAGAGAGAGAGAGAGAGAGAGAGAGAGAGAGAGAGAGAGAGAGAGAGAGAGAGAGAGAGAGAGACCTAAACCCATATACACCAGAGCACTTTTAAACCCATTTCAAATTACGATTAAAGAAAATGGTGAAAACTCTCTGTGCTACTTCTATTAGAGCGGCGCTCTTTTTGAAGCACTAACGCTCCACAACGCCTCTTCTAATTAGCAGCTCTTTTGTAAGCTGGACGACAAGGGTAATAATATATATGATGGGGACCTTTTTAAAGGTCTCCGGAGGAGGAATGATCTCGCTTGGTAGACGTATGTCTGGGGATCTTACGAACCCAACATTATTTTATGTGAAGGGCTAAACCCGTGTGGTCCATTCAAGGAGTGGCTCTGGGAGCTCGACCCTCCGTGCGCTAATGGAGTGACTGCTTGACTGTGGTATTGAGATATACTCTCGTAGATTTTTTTTTTAAGTGTAGATAATCTTTTTTTTATTTCTTTTAGATGGAATTTAGTTTTATATAAAAATAAGTGAGAGAAAAAATATTTCCGACGAGAAATTATTTGAACCGAGGAAGGGCAGGGTAGTTCCTAATTCCTTCCTCCCGTTCAGTTCATAAGTCTGAGGGAATATTAATACGACCTGAGGCGGCGAAACTTTTCAGGTTCCACTTCGTTTGTAAGGGGTTCATTTTGTATGTTCCAGCATGACAAACTTTTCTCAGGGAGCAGCTTAGTTTATTCATGCATACATACATACATACTACACACACACACACACACATATATATATATATATATATATATATATATATATATATATATATATATATATATATATATATATATACATATATATATATACATATATATATATATATATATATATATATATATATATATATATATATATATATATATATAATTATATATATATATATATAAAATATATATATAAATATATATATGTCGTGCCGAATAGGCAGAATTTGCGATCTTGGCTTAAAATAGCAACGCTCATCTTTCCATATAGGACAAGTGAAAATTTGTGCATGCAATAATTTCGCCAAAATCATTTTGAACCTAATGAAAAAAATATATTTCACTGTGTTTGCTTAGTATTAAATTATTGTAAACGTATCTAAAATATATTAGTTGGGTTAGGCTAAAATAAATTGTTCTTGTTATAATAAGGTTAGGTAAGTTTTCTTAGATTCTTTTGGTGCAAAATTATAATTTTTACATTAACATTAATGAAAAAATATATCTTTAAACTTATAAGAGAAAATTTTAAAAAGGACTTAATTTTAAATGAGTTCTTGCTAATTGACCAGTTTTACATATTCGGCACGACATATATATATATATATATATATATATATATATATATATATATATATATATATATATATATATATATATATATATATATATATATATATATGTCGTGCCGAATAGGCAGAACTTGCGATCTTGGCTTAAATAGCAACGCTCATCTTGCCATACAGGACAAGTGAAAATTTGTGTATGCAATAATTTCGCCAAAATCATTCTGAACCTAACGAAAAAAATATTTTTGATTGTGTTTGTTTAGTATTAAATTATTGTAAACAAATCTAAAATATATTTAGTTGGGTTAGGCTAAAATAAATTGTTCTTGTTATGATAAGGTTAGGTAAGTTTTCTAAGATTCTTTTGATGCAAAATTAAAAATTTTTACATTAACATTAATGGAAAAAATATATCTTTAAACGTACAAGAGAAAATTTTAGAAAGGACTTAATTTTAAACGAGTTCTTGCTAATTGACCAGTTTTACATATTCGGCACGACATATATATATATATATATATATATATATATATATATATATATATATATATATATATATATATATATATATATATATATATATATATATATATATATATATATAGAGAGAGAGAGAGAGAGAGAGAGAGAGAGAGCAAGCAAATTAATAAACAATTCAATAACATATATATATATATGTATATATATATATATATATATATATATATATATATATATATATATATATATATATATATATATATATATATATATATATATATATAAAACTTTTCCTTAAAATGTGTACTACTATACCTGACGTGCGTTTACAAACGTACCAACACTATCAAATTCAGTCCCACGGGTGTTTTTATACACAGCTGAGTAACTTTCATTATGCATCAAGAAAAGATATCTACTATCTTCCTTTGAGAGCAACTTCTTCACTGTCTACCGTTATCTCACGTAGTTCAATAAGACCCAGATAACCTAGTTTGCAGCCCGGACGTGGGTGATGGTGTGACCCCCTTCCCTCACCACCCACACTCACCTACCCAAACACACTCATTGAGAGCACACACAAAGACCCTCAAAATGATGGAAGATCCTGTAACCGTTTTCTCGAAAGACTTACCTAAGCCAACACACTTCGCGTGTAATGTCAAACCAGATCTTAGCGCAAAACCACATTAAAAATTTTACCTGGCGGTCTTCGGAGAATATTATAAAAAAAATCGTTCTTGGGTTTATTAAGGAGGTAAGTTTGTGTGTATGTTATAGGGAAGTCTCGAAGGAACGTTAAATTAAAACTGCCAAATCAGCCCAGGTGTCCACCCCCGCCCACCCTCGCTCGGGAAAGACAGATGCTCAAGTACCAGAAATTTTATCAGCCGTAAAGGTCCTTTTCCCCCTGTGTTGTATTGGACATCTGTTCCTTCCCTGCACGAACTTGTCCCAGTCGCCTACCTTCTACGATAAAGTCCATAAAAAGGGAAAAAAAGAATAGGAAGCGAATTTTGAATTGTCTCCTTTTAATTGTCCTTACAAACGCACGTCAATGGGTAATCATCCCCATAAACCAAACTGTTCTTATGGCTACCATAAAAGCCGCTAGGTAATCCCTTACGGGACCACCAGCCTGAGGCAGCAGATGGGAGAGGGAGTCAGTTGGCTATGTCAACAAAGATGACGACGGGAGAACTGCGCTCCGCAGATGATCGATCGATTCACAGAATCTGGAGTGGTGGGGGAACTTGCTGAATGGAACGCTCGTGGGAAGTGATGGAACCAACGGAATGGTGTGTAACTTGCGGAATGACGGGACTTCCGGAATGGTGGAGCGTGTGAAATGTGCAACTCACGGAGTGGGTGACTTACGGTATGAGACACCTTACACATCGCTGAACTTGTGGAACGAACAACTTGCGGAGCGACGGAACTCGAAGAATAACAGAAACCTTAGGAAATGAGGTGCTCTAGAAAGTGAGGTACTCAGGCACTCTAGAAAATGAGGTACTCTAGAAAATGAAGTAGTCTAGAAAGTGAGGTACTCAGGTACTCTAGAAAATGAGGTACTCTAAAAAGTAAGATACTATAGAAAACGAGGTACTCTAGAAAGTGAGGTACTCCAGAAAGTGAGGTACTCCAGAAAGTGAGGTACTCTAGAAAGTGAGGTACTCTAGAAAAGTGAACAGTGCACAAACGACCCACACTGTCGAGTGGAAACTTTAGACGACGTTTCGATCCGTGGTGGATTGAGCGAAAATCCACATAGTCAACACTATAAAACAGCCAGATGGTGGAAGATATACATAACATACTTATAAGTTAATTACTACAGCTTTATCTGGCTGACTTAAAGCCGCTTTATAAGCACAGAGCACCAAGCACTCTGAAATCTAAAGCACCTGTCTGGTAGTCCTTTGTATCGGCACGTTTAGCAGTGTCTCCCTATTAGATGATAGAGCTTCCACCACGTCTTGTTCTGAATGAGCTACACTTCATACAAATAATAATAATAATAATAATAATAATAATAATAATAATAATAATAATAATAATGATAATAATAATAATGATAATAATAATAATAATAATAATAATAATAATAATAATAATAATAATAATAATAATAATAATAATAATCATCATAATAAAAATAATAATAGTGTGGAAAAAGTTGCTAATTCTTTGTCTCTTATTTATAGTGTCGTAGGTGGGATGTTATACCTGCGTCGTGTTATTGTTTATATTTATTACTAACACCCCTGTTATATCAACATCTCTCGTTATCACTACCTTTCCGACCACAATTATCTTCGCCACAGCGATTCTAACCACCACTGTCTGACTCACTGCTATTATACATTAGCTATGATTTCGTGCATGACACACGGCTGGTATTACTCTCATACCTTCCAGGCGCATCTTGTAAATCTTCCTTCATGACTCGACACCACATTATCTTGGCACTTAAGGAGCTGATTAAGCAATTAAGACGAGAGAGAGAAAGCGACACTGGTGTTTACTGACTTGCTAATGAAATTTCAGCCTTCTAATTGACTCTCATTGTCTGTAAGACGTTGCCTCTGGTGTCATGAAATGACGGAATTTTGACGGAGGTGAAGAGGATGAGATTACAAACAGAAGGGCAGGGTGAAAGATGAGAAGCAGGAGAGGTGGAAGAATGATGATTTAAATGAAGACTATGGAGAAGAAGGAGCAGGAAGAGGAGGAGAAGGATTGGTAAATGGAACAGGACAGTAAAGAATTTAGAAAGGCTATGCAAAAGAAGGAAGACGAAAGCGAACACAGAAAACATGAATGAGATAACATGTGGAAATATAAAGAATAAAAGTGCAGAAGTCACTTTTGAATGAGTATGAGATTAACTCATTAAGATATTCAATACTGTATGTGTCGGCTGACGGGTCTTTGAAAGATAATTTGAAACTCATAAAAAGAGAAAGAAAGTAGCAGAAGTGTTAAGGAATTAGTAGAAATATTAAATGTGTTTCAGTGGATGTTAAAAAAAAGGATATATCACAGTAGAGTGGTGCCATGTGAGAGTCACGTTGTTCGTGATTTTCTCAGCAGTGAGGAGACTGGAGGCAGCGGAGTTATTGTATCTGAAATTAATATGTAGAGAATGAACAGTTAATAAATCAGAAGGAGAGTTGTGGTACGAAGCTTCAACATCCAACACACACACACACACACACATATATATATATATATATATATATACGAATCTAAAGTAAAATAAAACAAAACTGTACAACCAAATTTATATACATAACATACATGGCGTAACACTATTTTTACGGAAAAACAGATATACACATCACCATGTGAAATGACGAATCAATATATCGATCGCGTTCTCAGTTATTGATACAAGGATAAAAATACTCAATTGGCACCCGCGACTCAACAGCTGGTGCCCAAACCTCTGAGAGCATCGCTCACCGCACCAATAGTATCCATCTTCCTTTACGTATAACTGATTATCTGAATTGACAGATTCTATAATCGTAGACTAGGTTTGTAATCTATTTTGAAATGTGGTAGGAATTAGTGACGATGAGAGACTGAGGTAATGGAGATTATGCAATGTGACTGAAGGGAAACTTTCTGAAAGATGACGAGGACTGCTGGATAGTTTCCTACAGTCTTCGCATACCTATGGACCCTGCCCAGGAATGGAACACAAGAGGACAGAGGAATGAGATAAAGCTGGGAGGGAAAGGAAGATAGATAATGTTGTAAACAGAAAATCGATTCTCTGAGATTCCCAAAAGACGAAGCAGTTTTGAAGAGAGGATCTGACAAGAAAAAAAAAATACGCTAAAGAGCCAAAGTAATATTTATGTTTCATAAACCTATTAGGATACAGAGCTCAGGTCAGATTAGCATAATTGATATAATTGAGTGATTTAACATGAAAACCAAGGCCGCCTGCCACCCCTATTGTTGCTGCACAATATGTCGTTCACTCATACACCAGGTTGTTCCCATAGCAACGTTTCAAAATATAATGAAGGAAGAGTTTCCTACACAACATGTATGGCTGCTGTTCCGGCCGTCGGCTGAAGGTTTATTCTAATCCAATGAGTTACAACTACACTTTTTTATGGCGAATTGAGATTTCTGGTGAGTCTATTGTGTCCCCATGTGGCTGCTGCTGTTATTATTGCTGGCTAAAAACTAGCTTCCACGTAGGAAAAAATCGCTCCCTTTTCCCGTTCTTCAGGAATTCACAGCCTCTTAAAACACAACACTAACAATAAATCATAGTATATTACTCGTGCTGTTTTTTTATATTGATGAAATGAGATTTCAGAGGGTAAACATTGCTATACATGGCAGCTTAGCGTTGATGTTGGCAACTCTGGAGGATAATAAGTTTTCACATCCGCAGCTGTTCCAGCCAGACCTAAAAACATCACTGCTATATTATTTTACCATGTTTTCTGCCGTGGTTATTACTTATTATTGTTATATTACGACGTATGCTTCTTTAAATGTACAGAGTAATGTTGGTAGGCTTTAGAGTGGTTCGTGGAAGCTGGGAGAGGCAGCCAGAGCATGATACTTCAACAAAGAGCTGACGGCACGCGCCGCACCGGACACGCGCCACCCACGGCACGAGCCGCACGTGTGTGTGTGGGGGCGGAGGTTCTCCCCGAATCCCGCTTTCTCATTGGCTGAATATTTGGCGGGAGGGATTGTGATTGGCGGGCTAACATGGGGTGGGAGGGGCTAATGCACGCGCGTAGGTCTTTCAGCCCAGACACGCGCAGACGCATTCCGTTACCGCCACGGTCGGTAGGGAGACATTGTCGCGCGCTAGAAAACGGCCAAAACGGCGGCAAGTTTGAAGTGACGAGGATAAAACCGTTATTACCCGCTAGTGTCTGAAAAATTAGATCGGTGGTGTGGGTGTGTTGGGCGCAGGATCTCTCTTGTGTGTTGAGGACTGTCCTCCCTGGCTGAGGAATTATGCTCTAGGAAGGACAGTGTCAAGCTAGTATAAGTACTTAGAGGCTAGAGGGGCGGCCATGTCGACGGAGGTGGCGGTCATGCAGAAGCCACTCAAGGTGGAGGTGCAGAGTCCACTGAAACCGGAGGTTCTGAAGCCCTCCAACGCCGCCAACCTACAAAATATCACCAACAGAGCGGTCAACATATCCGCGAAAATCCCTGTCATCACCAGCAAAATCACCTCCAGCTCCGTCACTAAGCTAACTGAGAGCTTCAGCAAAAACGGATTAGGGAAAGTCAACCTCAGGATTCAACCAGTCTCCTCCAAATGTACTGTGATCAAATCGTCTTCTCCCCAGAACACCAAATCTCCCTTGAAGCCTCTCACGCCCATCAGACCCTCTCCAACAACTAAGAACTCCATCACCTCCACCGTCTCCAACTCCATCACAAGATCCCCAACCTCTTCAGCTGTTACAACCCTTGTCAAAACGCCTACCTCCGTCGGTAAACATTTAGAGTCGTCGTCTCTATCTTCTCCTTTTCCTGTGTTCCTTTCGTCTCCTTCGTCGTCCCCGAGTCTAAGTTTGTCACCATCGAAGTGCAGAAGAAGAATTAGTTACTCAGACTCCGAAGTTCGTCTTCCAGTCTCCAGAAGAAATGCCAGAGAGCGAAACAGAGTCAAACAAGTAAGACCCACTGAAGCTCTTCTTGCTACTTCTTCATGATTGTCATTATTATTATTATTATTATTATTATTATTAATAATAATATAAGCAGATATTTCATTTGTTTTACCTATCAGTGTTGCTAGATATTGCTGCACACTGCTGAATTTAAAAATTTGAAGCTGTTATGACTCACGAAAACGTAATAACACGACTGCAAACGAGCCACGGAGCGGGTGGGGTTTGAACCCATGGCGAATGACTCTTAAAACTCAAGGCCAGTACGTAAACCACTGGGCCAGCTGGCCGAGTGACTCACTCACCATGGGTTCAGAACCCATCCGTGCCGTGGTCTAGAAGCTATTATCCTACCTAAGCTCATTTCAAAACCACATTCTATATCAGGTATATTACTATCCCCAGGATGATTCCAGAAGTCTATTATATAAATCATGTACCTACAATATGCACCTAGGTGAAGAGAGGTAACAGGTGTACAGAGGCACTTGCTCTAATCTCCGCCCGCCCAGAACTGGACTCGAGTTCTTTGGTTGTGAGCTGAAGGTACCAACAACTGAGATGTGAGCCCCCTTACTGTTAATTCTATTTCATAAAAGCATTAGGTACTAGCATTTTAGATAACTTTTAATATATATATAAATATATATATATATATATATATATATATATATATATATATATATATATATATATAAATATAAATATATATATATATATATATATATATATATATATATATATATATATATATATATATATATATATATATATATATATATATATAAGTCGTAACGAATAGGTAAAACTGGTCAATTAGCAAGAACTCATTTAGATATTAAGTCCTTTCTAAAATTTTCTCTTATACGTTTAAATTATAGTTTTTCATTTATGTTAATGTAAAAATTAATAATTTTGTACCAAAAGAAACTTGGAAAGCTTACCTAACCTTATTATAACAAGCGAAATTTAATTTAGCCTAATGCAACTAAATATATTTTAGATAAGTTTACAATAATTTAATAATAAACAAACACAATGAAATACATTTTTTTCGTTAGGTTCAGGAAGATTTTTGTGAAATTATTGCATACATAAATTTTCACTTGTCTTATTCGGCAAGAAGAGCTTTGCTATTTAAGCCAAAATCGCAATTTTACCTATTCGGCACGACACACACACACACACACACACACACACACACACACATATATATATATATATGTATATATATATATATATATATATATATATATATATATATATATATATATATATATATATATATATATATTTATTATCACACTGGCCGATTCCCACCAAGGCAGGGTGGCCCGAAAAAGAAAAACTTTCACCATCATTCACTCCATCACTGTCTTGCCAGAAGGGTGCTTTACACTACAGTTTTTAAACTGCAACATTAACACCCCTCCTATATAAATATATATATATATATATATATATATATATATATATATATATATATATATATATATATATATATATATATATATATATATATATATATTATACATATGATACCGATGGGGTACTAATGGAAATATGTATTATCAAGGAAAATCTGGGGTATCAAGGAATATGTGGGTATTAAGGAAAAAAAAACACTGAGGGGTAAAGGTTCGATTCTCATTGCAGTGTGCGCCAGACATACCAGTCTCGCTATCTGATTTTTCTCAATAGAACTGTTCCTTCTTACTCAGTTCAGTTTACAAAATAAGCTTTCATCTTATCTGAGCTCATCTCAAAGCAACACACTACCTGAGGTCTACCACCACACTCCAGGATACCAGCCACAACAGTCGGCTAGCACCCTCCAGGTGTCTATTTACTCCTACGTTCAGAGGGCAAACAGGTGAAAGGAGACTTGCCCCTACGTCTCGTCCTGCTCGAAAGACGAACCACTATGCAACTGTCACCTCAGCTTTTACTAGTTAGTCAAACTGGCTTTCTTAACCAAAGAAATTAAGCTGGTTTTTCAAGTGCTGCTCAACTTGTAACAATTACTCAATCTGTAACGCTCGCTCGTTAATCTTAGAAAATGTATTCCTTGTCTGTGGGAATCATTTGAGCTAGTAGCAACGAGGCGGTCAACGAGCACTAGCCGTTGAGTAAACACTGGCTGGCTCAACGCAACGGTATAATCAATACTTTGAGATATAACACTTAATCTACTCTCTCTCTCTCTCTCTCTCTCTCTCTCTCTCTCTCTCTCTCTCTCTCTCTCTCTCTCTCTCTCTCACACACACACACACACATCTTACATCAACGGGTGTTTCTAATCTTACTCTCATCCACCGGATTCTTCAGACTCGTGGGCACCGAAGGATATCGAGTGACCTCCTTCACCCCAGTTCTCCTCCTCTTCTTCTTCCAGGATAACTCCTTGGTTGTTCCTTAGAGAGAAGCTGCTGGTGTAAGTGTGTGTCTTGGTGATTGCCAGATTCCATGTTCCCGGCCATTCTTTGTTCTGTTGAGTGCTTCCATATTTCTTCTTTCCTTTTCCATCCTTGCATTCCCTCTTCTTCTTCTTCTTTCACTTCCTCTTCTTCCTCAGCTTCCTTGTTCTCCTGGTTTTTCTCCTCCTCATCCTCTACCTTCTCCTTCGCTTCGTCTTCTTTCTCTTCCTGTTTTCCTTCCCCTCCCATTTTCTTCATCCTCGTTTTCTTAATTCTCTTCCTATTATACCATACGTCTCCTCCTCTTTTTCCTGCTGTTTTTCATACTATCTTTACAACACATTTCTTTTTATTTTTTAATTGAAGTCAACCTTCTTTATTTGCTCCTATCCCTACTTGTGTATTTCTTATGTCTTCTTCACTTTCGTTCTTGTCTTCCATGTTTTTCTTCATTCCTGAGTTTGCCGGATTGTTTTGAGGCGTTCATCTGACGAGTTTGCTGATGTCCGTTGCTGGTTTTATTTAGGGAATTAATTTCGGGTTGGGAAAATACGCGCATTTTGATTTTTCACTTGTGGAAGACAGTTGTGTTTACCGTGGAAATGTAAGTCACTTTGTTTGCGTGTATGTCTGTCTAGTGTGTGTGTATGTGTGTGTGTGTGACAGTGTGTGTGTGTGTGTGTGTGTGTGTGTGTGTGTGTGTGTGTGTGTGTGTGTGTGTGTGTGTGTGTGTGTGTGTGTGTGTGTGTGCTCACCTTTATGTGGTTGCAGGGGTCGAGTTTCGGACTGTGTGCGAGCCCTTACCTAATTTCCACTTTCCTGTTTCTGTTGATAAAGAAATATAAAGTTTAGCTCTCGGTCCTCCCCTCTGAAGCTAAATCGGGCTGGTGTAGTTTTTTTCTAACACTTATTTCTAGGTTGATGAGCTGCACAGGGAAAATGTATCTTCAGTAAAGATAACCAAGTGTTGGACTTTTATCTTATTCCTCAACATGTCAGTAATGTATATTATTAATAATTATGGATCACCTGGGTTCATGTGTGCGTATTGGTGATACGTTCGGTGCAGTGTTTTCCTTCAGGTCTTCAGCTCTCATTTCTGCAGCCGTTTTCCTCCCAGATAATATATTGTTTCAGGCCTCTATCTTGCCTCCCAAGTTTTAACCCTGTAGGTGTCAAAGTCGCACTAAAAAAGCCAGAGTTTAGATTTCATAACTTGTGAGTGATTCCGCTTGCTTATTTTCGAATTTTTCAGTTGATGGGAATTTTCCCTGCTTTCTTGCTCTAAGATGAGGGGCTCTTGATCAAGGGAAATTGAGAAAGCTCTTTGCTCCCTCGGATCAAGTCATCTTTGTTCATAACACTTTCCCAAGTTACTACTACTGCTGCTACTGCTAATAATAATAATAATAATAATAATAATAATAATAATAATAATAATAATTCATTTCTGTATGTAGACGCCCTGCTCTTCTATCCTCTGTTCCTCTCCTTCATTCCCACCATTTCCTTCCCTTCAGTCACTCTTCTTGCCTTTTAATCACCCATCATTATTGCCCCTGTTCACTTTACTAATATCTTTCTTAAGGAACTGTCAATTATTTTGAAATCTGGTCTTGTAGACAATTGTTGTGTTAACAGCAAACAAATTAATATAAATGAGTGTTCAGAGAGCAGATAACTAACTAAAAATACATAATGGATTCAGAGTTGATTCTTGTGGTGCTCAATTCTTTCTTTCTATTTATTTAGTTTACGGAATGGACAGGGGAGCCAGCGGAAGGCGAAAGATATGTACGCTGAGAAGTGTATATCAATCAGCGTATATACACTGAGAGTTGATTTTTAACTTCTATTTTAGGTGATTAAAGGTATCTTGACTGGCTGTGGAGAGGTAACATGCAAACGTTGATAAGCCTCGTGTAGTCAACAAGCTTTAAAAACCAATTAACCAACCAGTCAGCGGAAACTTTGGTCAGATGACCAACAGCTCCGATGACCTGGTCACCATGTGACTAAAATCCGCGTTAGAAGTTTTCCAATATTTATGATGACAAACAAATTACCATCACAATTACTACTGACGTTATACAATGAGCATAATCTTCCTCGTTTTCTTTATTCCCGGTTACCTTTCAAACGATTTTTTCCATTCATTTTAGTAATGTAATAAAAAAAGGCACAATACCGTGACTGGTATTGTTTATTTTCTACTGCAAATGCTCCGTAATTTAAAAAAAATATGTTGCGAGGAACTTTACTGACTTTTTAAAACAAATATATATAGTGAGCACATCCATATATCAAAATGTTACAAGATAACACAGTAATATACATGATTATGTTTATACTTAAATCTCTTGTGTTTTTGGCTGTTATTCCAAACACTTATAATTGCTTCCAGGGTGTAATTACCTATTTGTAATGGCTGAAATATAGATCAGCTCATTGTGTACCCTCTTTCATGTTTAGTTTTTCACGTAATTCTTTACATTTTCTTTTGGGTGCAGTGTTTCGTGTCATCCAGAGGCACAGTCCAGCCTCCAGCACTTCTTCTGACCAAATATTTTCTTCAGTGTTCTCAGCGCTGCATAGTCTCTCGACTTGCAACTGTAGCCTCTTTGCTGTTTCTGTTGATGGTGCTAATTTCTTTACCAGGCTGAGGGACTTACCACTTCGAAGTATTTCTCCGAGGTTATTGGACTGATTGCATCAGGCCGAGTATGTTAAGAAGACACACTATGAGGGTCATGTCATTTTATTAAGATGTTCGAGAACTGATACAGTCCCAGGTGGACCAAACGCCTTCAAAATAAAATGCTATGAACTCATGTCGTGTCTTATTAACGTAACTATGTAAGTTTTCTTGTGGACTTCTAAGATTTTTATTTGTAGTTATCAAATGTCTTTTTCCACCCAAAATATATTAGTTTTGTTATTGATATTATTATTATTATTATTATTATTATTATTATTATTATTATTATTATTATTATTATTATTATTATTATTATTATTATTATTATTATTGTTGTTGTTAATTTATGCCTGAGAAAGTACTAAGCCATTAAGGTTACACAACGCAGGGGGGAACAGGAGGAAATTGGATTCGGTCTGATTCGATACTTTACACTGAAGGAATTCCGTCTAATACTTAGGTCAAGCAATCTATCTCTTCTTACTTCTAGCATCAAGTATTTAACAAACGTATGAAAGTTGTCAGTTTTTTTTTTTTTTTTTGAGTGCATGAGAGTTTGGTTCCTCTCTGGTGCACCGTTCTCCGGTAACTGCTCTTACGTTTGACGTGCATTCACATAGAGGATTATAGCGAGGTATAGATGATGTAATCAGTCCAATAACCTTGGAGAAATAGTTCGAGGTGGTCAGTCCCTCAGCCTGGTAAAGAGTTCAGCTGCGATACACGAATATTTTTAACACATTTACGTTTGACGTGCATTCACATAGAGGATTATAGCGAGGTATAGATGATGTAATCAGTCCAATAACCTTGGAGAAATAGTTCGAGGTGGTCAGTCCCTTCTTCAGAGTGCAGACATTGTACACTCCTTCTTCAGAGTGCAGACATTGTACACTCCTTCTTCAGAGTGCAGACACTGTACACTCCTTCTTCAGAGTGCAGACACTGTACACTCCTTCTTCAGAGTGCAGACACTGTACACTCCTTCTTCAGAGTGCAGACACTGTACACTCCTTCTTCAGAGTGCAGACACTGTACACTCCTTCTTCAGAGTGCAGACATTGTACACTCCTTCTTCAGAGTGCAGACACTGTACACTCCTTCTTCAGAGTGCAGACACTGTACACTCCTTCTTCAGAGTGCAGACATTGTACACTCCTTCTTCAGAGTGCAGACATTGTACACTCCTTCTTCAGAGTGCAGACATTGTACACTCCTTCTTCAGAGTGCAGACATTGTACACTCCTTCTTCAGAGTGCAGACATTGTACACTCCTTCTTCAGAGTGCAGACATTGTACACTCCTTCTTCAGAGTGCAGACATTGTACACTCCTTCTTCAGAGTGCAGACATTGTACACTCCTTCTTCAGAGTGCAGACATTGTACACTCCTTCTTCAGAGTGCAGACACTGTACACTCCTTCTTCAGAGTGCAGACACTGTACACTCCTTCTTCAGAGTGCAGACATTGTACACTCCTTCTTCAGAGTGCAGACATTGTACACTCCTTCTTCAGAGTGCAGACATTGTACACTCCTTCTTCAGAGTGCAGACATTGTACACTCCTTCTTCAGAGTGCAGACATTGTACACTCCTTCTTCAGAGTGCAGACATTGTACACTCCTTCTTCAGAGTGCAGACACTGTACACTCCTTCTTCTCAGCCTGGTAAAGAGTTCAGCTGCGATACACGAATATTTTTAACACATCGACACTGCACACTCCTTCTTCAGAGTGCAGACACTGTACACTCCTTCAGAGTGCAGACACTGCACACTCCTTCTTCAGAGTGCAGACACTGTACACTCCTTCATAGTGCAAACACTGTACACTCCTCCTTAAGAGTGTAGACATTCTACATTCCTCCTTAAGAGTGCAGACACTGTACATTCCTTCAAAGTGCAGACACTACACTCCTTCAGAGTGCAGACACTACACTCCTCCTTCAGAGTGCAGACACTGTACACTCCTTCAGAGTGCAGACACTGTACACTCCTTCAGAGTGCAGACACTGTACACTCCTTCAGAGTGCAGACACTGTACACTCCTTCAGAGTGCAGACACTGTACACTCCTCCTTCATAGTGCACACACTGTACACTCCTTAAGAGTGCAGACATTGTACATTCCTCCTTAAGAGTGTAGACACTGTACACTCATTCAGAATGCAGACACTGTACACTTCTCTTTAAGAGTGCAGACATTGTACATTCCTCCTTCAGATTGCAGACACTGTACACTCTTTCAGAGTGCAGACACTGTGCACTCCTCCTTCATAGTGCAGACACTGTACACTCCTCCTTAAGAGTGCAGACATTGTACACTCCTCCTTCAGAGTGCAAGCACTCTACATTCCTACTTCAGAGTGCAGACACTGTACACTCCTCCTTCAGAGTGCAGACACTGTACACTTCCTTCAGAGTGCAGACACTGTACACTTCCTTCAGAGTGCAGACACTGTACACTTCCTTCAGAGTGCAGACACTGTACACTCCTCCTTCAGAGTGCAGACACTGTACAAACCTTACACTGGTCATTTACAGATAACAGGAACAGAGCCTATTTTAAAACAGATACTTGTGATCCTCCCTTTGTAACTTAAGTCCGTCCTGACGCCTCTGTCAGCATGATTGCCGTCTCTTAGTTACGTAAAAAAAAAAAAGTTCCCCTACCTGTTTTAATTTAATTTCTCCTATGTATGGAATAGGTTATCCTAAGAGATAACAGTTCCCAAGTGGCAGTAGCTCCAGCTAGCCTGGAAGGAACCCTTCGAAGTTGCCATAGTCGATAAACCTTTATTGTTATACTTACGATGTCTTCATTGCCTCACCGAAGAGTCCCAGCTCAGGATGACAGATTTCAACGCTATGAGCCGCATTTTTCGCGACGGAATATTACCATGAAGCAGAGCATTGACTTCCACTGTGTAACTACCATGCAGAATAGCCTAGCAGAACACTGTTGATGTGCCTAATTTTGCTAAATAATAATAAAATATATTTTCGTTTTTGTAAATTACTCTTTGTAGAAGAGTCAGAGTCTGAAAGAGAAGTGTCAGAGTCGAGGAATATGTACTCAGGTCATCTCTCTCTCTCTCTCTCTCTCTCTCTCTCTCTCTCTCTCTCTCTCTTTCTTGGCTAATTTTCCTCGTAGTATCAAATTCCTCAATGGTGTCAGGAAGGAGGTTAGGTTAGGTAAGATTCATCAGGAAACAGGACAAGTGTTTCCTGACGCGATGACCCGCCACAGAAGCTTTTGGTCATCTGATCGAGGCCTTCCGCTGGCTTACCCCTCCACCCTTTTAAAAAACTGGTTAGGAAGGAGATTTTGTTGTTTACGTGATTTGCTTGGAAATTCTGTTATTGCCGACAAAGGATTTCCTCGGGGGTGAGGCTGAGAATCACCTAGAGTAGAGAACAGCATCCCCGGGATTAAACTGAGAAAGGTGTCCCCGGGGTGAAACTGAGAGCGGTATCACAGGAATAAGACAGAGAGCGGTATGCCAGAGGTGAGACTAAGCAGCATCCTGTGGATGAGACTAAGAGCAGCATCCCAGGAGGGAGGGGGGGGGGAGGGTGAGACTGAGAGTAATATTCCTTGGGTGAGGCTGAGAGCATTCCGGGAAGAGGCTGAAAACCATTTCAAGGCTAAGAGCATCATACCCAGGGTGAGGTTGCAAGCATCATCCCCAGGGTGAAGTTGCGAGCATCATCCCCAGGGTGAGGTTGCGAGCATCATCCCCGGGGTGAGACTGAAAGCATCATCCTCAGGGGAAGCAAGAGAGGACAGACAGACACACACACACACACACTCAACGGAAAAAAGGTCAAGGCAAACCGGACAAAGGAACCGGAAGGTTCCCCCGTCCTCCCCTTCCCCATCCCACCATCTCCCATTCCACCCCCTCCCATCCCCTCCCTCCCTCACCTCTGCTCCAGAACCCAGGGACGTATAAAGTAGATTAAATACCTTTACTGTCACTCGAACATCCTTGTCTGTGTTCTAATGTATAAGAAATCTCAGAGACAAGAATAAACAACTTAAGACTGAGAACTCTTAATCCAGCCTCAATTATCTTATATAAAGTTTTAAATTGAATTAAAAAGCAAGGTAAAGGAATTCAAAAGTAAAGTAACGCTACTGTCTGTTCACTGTTACACAGAGTTCGTCTGTTGCAGTGAGGAAAGATCCGTTTGTGGCTAGTTTCATGGTCATGGATCATTGTGGCCAGTTCCGTGGTCATGGATCGTTGTGGTTAGCTCCGTGGTCATGGATCATTGTGGCAGCTCCGTGGTCATGGATCACTGTGGCAAGCTCCGTGGTCATGGATCATTGTGGCAGCTCCGCGGTCATGGATCATTGTGGTTAGCTCCGTGGTCATGGATCACTGTGGCCAGCTCCGTGGTCATGGATCACTGTGGGAAGCTCCGTGGTTATGGATCACTGTGGCAAGCTCCGTGGTAATGGATCACTGAGGCAAGCTCCGTGGTGCTGGATCACTGTGGCAAGCTCCGCGGTCATGGATCATTGTGGCAAGCTCCGTGGTCATGGATCACTGTGGCTAGGTCCGTGGTCATGGATCACTGTGGAAGCTCCGTGGTCATGGCTCATTGTGGCAAGCTCCGTGGTTATGGATCACTGTGGCAAGCTCCGTGGTTATGGATCACTGTGGCAAGCTCCGTGGTCATGGATCATTGTGGCAAGCTCCGTGGTCATGGATCATTGTGGCAAGCTCCGTGGTCATGGATCACTGTGGCAAGCTCCGTGGTCATGGCTCATTGTGGCAAGCTCCGTGGTTATGGATCATTGTGGCAGCTCCGTGGTTATGGATCACTGTGGCAAGCTCCGTGGTCATGGATCATTGTGGCAAGCTCCGTGGTCATGGATCACTGTGGCAAGCTCCGTGGTCATGGATCACTGTGGCAAGCTCCGTGGTCATGGATCATTGTGGCAGCTCCGTGGTCATGGATCACTGTGGCTAGGTCCGTGGTCATGGATCACTGTGGAAGCTCCGTGGTCATGGATCACTGTGGCCAGCTCCGTGGTCATGGATCACTGTGGCAAGCTCCGTGGTCATGGATCATTGTGGCAAGCTCCGTGGTCATGGATCTTTGTGGCCAGCTCCGTGGTCATGGATCATTGTTGCCAGCTCCGTGGTCATGGATCACTGTGGCCAGCTCCGTGGTCATGGATCATTGTGGCCAGCTCCGTGGTCATGGATCTTTGTGGCCAGCTCCGTGGTGTGATGAATGGTTTTGAAAACCGACAAGTTGAAGAATTGAGACACTTATGCAACACATGGGAATCTTTATTGAAGAAACGTTTCGCCACACAGTGGCTTCATCAGTCCAATACAAAGTAGAAATGGGTAAAGAGAGTAGAAGTTTTGAGGTAATCAGTCCCTCAACCTGGAATCGATGTGTTCAGTCCATCACTCTTGTAGGAAGTGCAGCACAGGGCCAGAGAGGTGGCTTATATACTGCGGTGAGATGAGTCCAAGCAGGAGGAGGCGGGATCACAGTGGGACCTGCCACTAGTGTAAGTAGGTCGTCGTCCAAAGGTTGGGCAAGCGTTGAAGTCTTTGTACCAAGATCCCATGATGTTGAGGGACTGATTACCTCATACTCCTCCTCTCCTTAAACCTTCTGCTTTGTATTGGACTGATGAAGCCACTGTGTGGCGAAACGTTTCCTGAATAAAGATTCCCATATGTTGCATAAGTGTCTCAATCTTCAACTTGTCGGTTTTCCAAAGCATTCATCACACTCGGGAGTTTGTTCCACTCATCCACACTATTGCCAAACAAGTGCTTTCCTATATCCTTCTTGATTCTGAATTTTTCCAATTTAAAGTCATTGCTGCGAGTCCTGTCTATGTTAGATTTTTTTTAGCACGCTATTTACATCCCCTTTATTAATTCCTGTTTTCCATTTATACACCTCGACCATATCCCCCCCCCCCTAATTCTACGTCTTTCTAGAGAGTGCAGATTCAGGGCCCTTAGTCTATCCTCATAGGGAAGATTTCTGATACATGGGATCAACTTTGTCATCCTCCTTTGTACGCTTTCCAGTGCCTATATATATCCATTCTGTAATACGGTAACCAAAACTGTGCAGCATAATCTAAATGAGGCCTAACCAAAGATATATAGAGTTGAAGAACAACCTGAGGACTTCTATTCTTTATACTTCTTGATATGAAGCCAAGAATTCTGTTAGCTTTACTGCGAACGCTGATGCACTGTTGTCTTGGTTTTAGATTACTACTAACCAGAACTCCTAAATCCTTTTCGCAATCCGTAATATTAAGATCTACATTATTTAGTTTATATGTGGCATGGTTATTCTCCTTTCCAACATTTAGAACTTTATCATTTGTCTATATTAAACTGCATCTGCCACTTATCCGACCACTGCATGAGTCTATTCAAATCATCCTGGAGTGCTCTAATGTCCTCATTAGAATGAATTGGACGGCCTATTTTGATGTCATCAGCAAATTTGCTTATGTCGCTATTTATTCCCTCATCTATGTCGTTTATGTAGATTGTGAACAACAAGGGGCCCAACACTGACTCCTGTGGAACACCGCTTGCGACGTGCCCCCATTCTGATTTCTTTTCATTTATGCAAATTCTCTGCTGCCTATTCGTCAACCATGCCTCAACCCAGGAAAAAAATTTCTATTCCGTGTGCCTTAAGTTTCCTCAATAGCCTCTGATGTGGAACTCTATCGAAAGCCTTATTGAAGTCCATATACACAATATCATATTCAATACCATGATCTACCTCCTCAAACACCTTAGTGAAGAAAGTTAGTAAATTTGTAAGACAGGAACGCCCCTTTGTAAAACCGTGCTGAGATTCATCAATCAATTTATGTCTTTCGAGAAGGCTACGAATTGCTTCGGCAATTATTGATTCCATAAATTTTCCCACTATGGAGGTAAGGATTACTGGTCTATAGTTCGAAGCTAAGGACATATCACCTGCCTTGTAAATAGGTATTACGTTTTCCATTTATCAGGCACTATACCAATTTGTAATATGTTGAAAAGATTAGCCAAAGGTATATTAAGTTCCTCTTTACATTCCTTTAACACCCTTGCAAACAGTTCATCAGGGCTTGGGGATTTGTTAGGTTTTAATTTCTCTATTTGTCTGAGAACCATATCACTAGTTACCGCAATCGTGCATGGATCACTGTGGCCAGCTCCGTGGTCACGGATCACTGTGGCCAGCTCCGTGGTCATGGATCACTGTGGTTAGCTCAGTGGTCATGGATCATTGTGACCAGCTCCGTGCCATGGATCATTGTGGCCAGCTCCGTGGCCATGGATCATTGTGGGCAGTTCCGTTGTCATGGATCACTGTGGCCAGCTCCGTGGTCATGGATGATTGTGGCCACCTCCGTGGTCATGGATTACTGTGGCCAGTTCCGTGGTCATGGGTCACTGTGGCCAGCTCCGTGACCATGGATCACTGTGGCTAGCTTTGTGACCATGGATCATTGCGGCCAGCTTCGAGGCTATGGATCATTGTGGCCACCTCCGCGACCGTGGATCACGGCGGCCAGGTTCGTGGCCATGGATAACTTTGGCCAGCTCCGTGGCCATGGATCACTGTGGCCAGCTCCGTGGTCATTGATCACTGTGGCCAGCTCCGTGGCCATGGATAATTGTGGGCAGCTCCGTGGTCATGGATCACTGTGGCCAGCTCCTTGATCATGGATCACTGTGGCCAGCTCCGTGGTCATGGATTACTGTGGCCAGTTCCGTGGTCATGGATCACTGTGGCCAGCTCCGTGGCCATGGATCACTGTGACCAGTTTCGTGACCATGGATCATTGTGGCCAGCTCCGAGGATATGGATCATTGTGGCCACCTCCGCGACCATGGATCACGATGGAGAGCTCCGTGACCATAGATCACTGTGGCCAGCTCCGTGGCCATGGATCATTGTGGCCAGCTCGGTGACCATGGATCACTGTGGCCAGCTCCGTGGCCATGGATCATTGTGGCCAGCTCCGTGACCATGGATCACTGTGGCCAGCTCGGTGACCATGGATCACTGTGGCCAGCTCGGTGACCATGGATCACTGTGGCCAGCTCGGTGACCATGGATCACTGTGGCCAGCTCCGTGGCCATGAATCACTGTGGCCAGCTCCGTGGCCACGAATCACTGTGGCCAGCTCCGTGGCCACGAATCACTGTGGCCAGCTCCGTGGCCATGGATCACTGTGGCCAGCTCCGTGGCCATGAATCACTGTGGTATGACGTATGGTGTAAGAAACATTATCAATAAAAGATGGCATTACACTTCACTTGTCTCTCTTATCCCACAATTCTTGGTGCGGGAACATGTTTCATCTCGTTTATTGCCTCTGGGGGTCGCTGCCCCCCCCTCTGAATATACAAAACATTTAAGTTTGTCAATAGTTATTTTCGTGAGTGGCTACTGTTATTTGTTATTATTATTATATTGTTTGTTATGATAAAAGTGTGTCTTGAGCTGATGGATTTTTTTTTAGCAGTCAGGGATTCGTCTCCCTCAGCCTGTGTCTTTCCTGGTTCTGATGTGGAGGTTCGAGTCACCGTCCGCTAATGGAGGCTTGGTCTCTGATCGGTCAGGCTATTGGCGTTCGGCACTGGTTTTGGTGAAATGAAAATGCTGTTTTTGTTTCCCCTCCGTTCCTTGATCCATCTCTTTTCTTGTTATCGTCTCCTTCAGACTCTCTTTTTAATATCTGTTACCTACTTCCTCTCTCATTTCAGTCCTCTTCTCTCTCTCTCTCTCTCTCTCTCTCTCTCTCTCTCTCTCTCTCTCTCTCTCTCTCTCTCTCTCTCTCTCTCTCTCTCTCTCTCTCTCTCTCTCTCTCTCAACTAATATCATCGACAGGGTCAATCACATAATTTTCATATTCCTGTTTCTCTTTGAGATTTACACAGGCATTCAAAAAGCTGTCTTTGTTGTTTAAAGTCTTAAGCCCCGTTTGCTAGCAGAGCAACGGTGTAACAATGCCAGTATGGCTTCAGCTCTTGTATCAAGGAAGACTTCGTTGTGTTGCCAAGAGGCTCAAATATCAACATCAACACGTGGGTTAAAGTCTCCTCTCTCTTTCTTTCTCTCTCCATTAATTCTCAACAACCTTCATATAAATTATAAGGACTCTTGTTGTTTGTCTTTCACTTCTTTCTTATGCACAAAATTTGCCCATTGACTGTGTCTCAACTTTTGTGTTTGCCAAGCAAGTTACTGTCGTGATGAACTATTAACCTTGCATCTTCTTCTCTTCCCTCTCTTCCGTCTTCTCATCTCCTATCTGTTGTTATACTAGGTTTCAATTTGCAGCTGCTGGTCTAATAAAATTCACCTAAGCATTGGCTTCCTTCCACTGTGACCTGCAGTGTCGCTACAGTGGGGCCCATGCGAACCTGCCTAGTGTGTTAAGAACTACACCTAGCTGGGCGACCCTTATCTGGCCGGCATGGTGCAGTTAGAGCATCAGCCTCCTAGTATCAAGGCTGTCTCGTCATGGATTCCAAATCCACCTGTTCCGTGAGCTGTTCGCAATCGTAATTTCTTAAGTCAACGATGTTGTGGATGAAATGATACAAGTGTTGACACTTTACTGGATACGGTTCAGTCCTGGAGACCTATGTCTCTCCAAATGAAACCTATCCAAATACAGAGTCAGAAAGAGTCACCTATCCAAATACAGAGTCAGAAAGAGTCCTAAATATTTGCTTTAAAGGCTGGTAGATCTTAGAGGGAAAAATCTGGACTGATTTCTGGTCTTTGTCTTTTTTCTGTGGAAGAAACTGGTAAAGTTGAAATACTGGCTGTTATGCAAGTTTGTCCTGTCATCCGTAATGTCGGTATCATTACATTCTAACTTCAGCTTATCTAGTGCTCGCAGCAGAAGTGTTTCTCCCTCCTGTCTTCCGTTACTTGACCTCTCTTCACGTTCCACATAAGTTGGTTGTGCTTCAAGGTCGTTTGTTTTCTCCTCTATTCTCTTCTCTCTATCTTTTTTTTTTTTGTTTACAAGTATCTCGCGTTATCATTTTTCGTTGCTGTTATTTCTGTTTCCTACCCCTTCAAGGGAGGTCCAACAGGGCGTTATATAACCTCTCTCTCTCTCTCGTTCACGGATATCGTAGGACTTTTGTTGCAAATGGTTTAGAAAACCGACAAGTTGAAGAATTTCACATTTATGCAACATTTCGTTTCGCTAGTCAGTGGCTTCTTCAGTCCAATACAGAGAAGAATGGTGGAAGATGGAGAGGAGTTTGAGGTAATCAGTCCCTAATACTGGAGTCGATGTGTTCCGTCCATCAATATTCACTCCATCTCAAGATGGAATGAGACTGATTACCTCAAAATCCTTTTCATCTTCCACCCTTCTCTGTAATGGACTGAAGAAGTCACTGGCCAGCGAAACGCTTCTTTAGTAATGATACCCAAATGCTGCACAAGTGTCTCATTTTTCATCGTAGGAGTTCGCTGGATTCTACCTGAGCATGACTACTCATTTTATTTCCCTCTCGTTCACAGATATCGTAGAGGTTTGCTAGGGTCTACCTAAGCATGATCACTCGTTCTACCTCCCTCTCGTACACACAGGTGTCGCAGGGGTTCGCCATTCTTCGCCAGCACGTTCCTCAGGCCGCCCGCAAGAAGAAGCTGAGCAAAGTGGAGACTCTGCGTTGTGCCGTGGACTACATCCGTGGTCTCCAGCTGCTCCTGGACGACCACCCGCCGACCACCCAGCCACCCTCACTCGTGCCCACCCCAGTCGCCACCCACCTCCACCAACACCATCTCCAGCACCATCACCATCAGCAGCAGCAGCTGCTGCATCAACATCCCCAGGTGTTCTTGCAGGCCCACCCTGCTATAGAGTCGCATATCCTGAAGCTTCCTGTGGTGGATGAGACCTTCCAGTCACCAGCCTCCCTCAGGTGAGTTCCCCACCACGGTGTATTGTCTTGCAAACTCTGTTTTCAGAGGATTTTTGTCGACGTCGGTGGCTGGGAAATGTATCCCGTGTGCTTTTTACCCGTGTGGTGTGTGTGTGTGTGTGTGTGTGTGTGTGTGTGTTTATTGAGACTTAAATAATAGTAGTCAGAGTGTAACACACCCCCAGACTCGTGGATTTTGTTGTGTTTATATGTAAATATATGTACCGATTTTGCAGCTTCCTAGTGATAAATTCTCTTCCTTCATGCTGAAGATGTTTTGTCTTAGATTTCCTTGGTTCATTTGTGAGTTTAGTTTCCATTTTCCCTTTCTCCTGCTTCCACACTTTGCAGATTCTTTATTTACTTTCTCATTTTCGTTTCTAGGAATTTTGAATGTTGTGAACATGTGAACGTATTTTTTCCCCTCAAGGGAGGTTCCTTGATGCTGGTAAGGGGCTCTTGATCTAGGGAATTGGGTCTGTGCTCCAGTTGCCTGAATGCCTTCCATTCCCAACACTCCCCCACTCCATGAGCTATATATTCATTAAGGGGTTAACGCTCCCCATGAGAATAACATATTTTTTTCATCTGTGCTGAAACTGAATTTTTTTTAATGTATTTCAGGAATTAATTCTTAATTCCTGAAATACATATTCCAGCAGGATTCTCTATCGTATGTTGCTCTTTTCCGGTCGGGAAAT
The DNA here is from genome assembly GCF_038502225.1 of Cherax quadricarinatus. Taxonomy (NCBI): domain Eukaryota; kingdom Metazoa; phylum Arthropoda; class Malacostraca; order Decapoda; family Parastacidae; genus Cherax; species Cherax quadricarinatus. The sequence goes on from NC_091330.1 coordinate 10,200,496, forward strand.
TGATCCCTAGACCTTGGTAGTGAGAGCCGCGACTCTCACCTCTCATCCATGGCTTACATCGTGGATAATACCCTCAGAGACACCCTGTTGAGAGTCATGATTGGTGTTCGTTTATTTACTAGCGCTGCATACATATGGTACATATGCAATGTGGGGAAGACTTTTGTTATTGGTCGGTGTTGCGTCTTTATTCAGTATATACTTCATGTGACTTCATCCTGCGTCTGAGAGTTCCGGTGTTGAGTTACTTGCTACAGTTACTTCTATTTATATATGCTGTTTTTTATACAGCAGCTGCTTCCCTCTTAGTGATGTTGATATTACTCTCTCTCTCTCTCTCTCTCTCTCTCTCTCTCGCTCACACACAGTATTTTTTTTTTACACAGGGTTTTACAAGGTTAAGGTTCTTATCTTTGTTTACAAGCTAAGAGCTGTTACTGATAATAATCTCTCTCTTTTGTAGTACTGTCACTGCTCTCTCTCTCTCTCTCTTGTAGTACTGTCACTGCTTTCTCTCTCTCTCTCTCTCTCCCTCTCTTTATCCGGTGGTTCTGGTATTACTGTCCATCTCTACGATGTAGTACTGGTATAATGCTCTTAGTGTCTCCTTCCGTGTTTATCACACACACACACACACATACACACACACACACACGCATCTATTAACTCATATTCACGCTAAAACTTGGAGCAAAACGCGACAATCAATTTACAATTGGAGGTCAGGTTTCGCCTCGCCTTTGTGACAACACTGCTCTCACCAACTCATTTCCTCTTTGCTCACTGCGTCTGAAGTCTTCATATGATGTAGTGCAGTAGTCTTTGTCAACAGCGATTTTCTGCTCTATAAATCGTTGTAACGTCTCATTTTTCTTCCGTAGATACGATGGTGTTGCTGGAGCCTTTCTGAGGACCTCTCCATCGGATTCTGAAGAAGGACAGTCCCCCGCGCACACCTTTTACAACGACAAACTGTCGTCTTCAACCACCTCGCCGTCTTCATCGTCGTCCTCCTCCCTGGGCGTGGGCGTGGGCGTCATCAAGAGCGAGGGTGAGGAGACGAGGAACTACGGCCGGGAGGAACAAGACCTGCTGGAAGCCTTGGCATGGTGGCAGCACAATATCCAACCATAGGGTAGGAGTGCGGGCGTTTGAATGGGCATGCGGACGTTTGGATGGGCGTGTGGGCGCTTCGATGGGCGTGTGGGCGTTTGAATGGGCGTGCGGGCGTTTGAATGGGCGTGCGGGCGTTTCGATGGGCGTGTGGATTCTCAACTGATCTGTGGAACGACTATGGGAGTACAAGTGAATAAGAAAAGTGCTCATATAAACACACGACTCAAAATACAAACGCAGCTGTTACAAAACTTAAGGAAAACTTACGAAACACTTCACGAAAAAAAATATAAACAAAAAAAATTGTGACTTATCCTCCAGAAAAAAAAAACTGGCGTTGAAAAATTCCGATGAGTGAAATACATTGGTGTGAAAAAAAACAAAATATTTCACAGTTCCTAAACGATATTGTAATTACAATACAAAAAATCCCCAGGAAACTTGCACTGCCTGACTTCAAAAAAAAAAAAGATATAATGAGAGCTCACTCACTCTTGTAAGTGAATGTGATCACATTCACTTAGCGTTTTCTGACAAGAGACAAACATTTATGTAAAACATTCATTTTTCTCATCAAGTTTCGCTAGTAAATACTGTGTTTCGGACTAGAAATTCAGAAGACTCTTACTGGAACAACGTCTCGCTCTGCGCAGAGCGAACATATTGCCTCCATACAGCTCTACGCAGAGCGAAACGTTGTTCCAATTAAAGCTTTTTCACAATTTGGACTCAGCAAATTCATATATTATTTGATTATTTGTGTCCCTAAAAATAGATTTTTCCCCCATCAGAGTAATGTTAATTGAGAATGAATGGGCGTATATTTACCTACACTCTAGTTAAAGAATGCAAATTAGATTCTTAGTCTCCATGTGAGGAAGAATCAGTTCTCTGCTTGCAGCCTCACCAGGGACAACTCTGTGCAAGGTAACTGTACACAACATTTAGCTAGGGAAGGAAGAATTACTTGTCCTTTCCATGTAAAGAGGTACCTCTTACTTCCTTACTCAACCTCTTTTTTTTTCTTTCATCTATGTCTCTCTCTCTCTCTCTCTCTCTCTCTCTCTCTCTCTCTCTCTCTCTCTCTCTCTTAGAGTTTTTTACAATTTTAGGTTTAGGGTTCCTAACTATTTACAAGCTAAGAGCTGTTTTCTACATCAGCTCTCTCTCTCTCTCTCTCTCTCTCTCTCTCTCTCTCTCTCTCTCTCTCTCTCTCTCTCTCTCTCTCTCTCTCTCTCATTCTTTCCTCTCGAGTTCTTTACAAACCTTTGGGTCTGATCTCTCTCGTGTAAGGTACTTTTTGCAGGTAAAAATCACTCACCTATCTCAATTTATTCTCGACCTAGCTTCAGACACCACTGCAGTTTCCACAGCACACTGCCACAGCCTCCCTGCACCCTCCCTCACAGCCCCTAGCCAAGTCTGACCTGATTCTTCTACTCACTTTACGTTCTAGTCCAAGCTAAGTTTTAATTTGCATTATAATTTAGCTTTCAATACCCCCATTTTTTATGGAATCCATCGTCATTTATCATCTCATAGTATTAAGATATATCACACAGTCTTCTTTCTTAATTTATTGATACATATATAGATATATATATTTTTTTCTCGCCATTTAAGTGTGTGATTCTGGCTCTGACAGCTTCAAATGCCTTCCTTGTACTGTGGTTGTGAACAGCTCTATCTATGCTTCATTCTTTTCTACGAAAGTGCCTTTGCAATGAGCAAAAACAAAAGTGCTTCGTAGGGAAGACAAGTGCCTTATAACACCGTGCCTGATTCCTTGTTAAAACTAATGACTGGTATATTCACTTTGATAACACTAATAATTGGTATATACCCCTTGATAACAGTGATAATGGGTATATGCATATACTAATAATGGGTATATATCTTGATAACATTGATATAATTGGTATATACCCCTTAATTACATTAAAAATTAGTATATACCCTTTGATAACATTGATATAATTGGTATATAACCCTTATAGCACTGCAAATTTTTACTTATCCCTTGATAACATTGATAATTGGTATATACCCCGACTTCCTAACACTAATAATTGATATATACCTCTTGCCAATACTAGCAACGTGTTGGCCCTTTTCTTAGACAACATTTGGCTCTAGACTTGAGCCTTAGTAAGCCTTATCAAGACACCAAACTGATTTGCCCTTATTCATATTCTCACGAAAGCTTTCACTACTCAGTATCGAAATTATAACGTTCACTTACTCTTCCGTTACAACGAAACATGTATCTCCCCTCTAAGCTTGTTTACACGTATACTGATATTTGCGTCTTGTGTGTGTGTCAGTGTTCTCGCAAAAGTCCTGTAGTTTTTTTTATAGAAATTCAGCACATATGTCAAATATACCCTCACATGTACCTGATAATTCAAAAAAGAAAAAATATATATTCTGTATATCTATATAAAAGTTACACACGGCACTATTATATATATATTTTATATATATATATATATATATATATATATATATATATATATATATATATATATATATATATATATATATATATATATATATATATATATATATATATAAGATGCACCTCTGAGTTAGCAAAATATGCCAAACTTGGCAAATTTCTTGTTTTATAACTGTCACTGATTATTCTGTATTTAATAAAGAAAAGACCAGCAAGAACTGCATTTTATTATTATTATTATTATTATTATTATATGTTATTATTATGTCTTCTATCTTTTTTCCTTCTTTTTCTCCCTCTTTTTCATGAGGTTCTTAAGCTTCAACAACAGACGGGCTTCTCAGAGTGTTGTTCTCGTAACATTACTATGACTTTTGGCTCTTTCCTGTGTTCCCATGACAATAAGAGGCGAAGTCTTAATAATAGTGAGTCGCTTATGAGCTTACTTCAGAAGGAAACAGTCTTAAGGAAGGCGATAATGAAGGAAGAAAGGAAGGAAGAAGAACAAGACTGAAAAGATGAAGAGGAATAATAAAAAGGTGGGAGAAAAGTTAGGAAATTGATAATGATTACAAAAAAAAAAAAAAAAGGAAATAAAATATTACGTTTAGTAAGAAGATGAAGAGAAGAAACATTTGGAGAAGATGAAAGAGACGAATAGAAAAACATAATCACGAGACAAACGATTTCTACAGTTAACAACAATAACACCAACACCAACACAATAAATAATGGCACCGCAAACGCTGTAGTAAATAAAGAAACTCATGGCCGGCCATCATCTATAACCGAACCAGCTTCACAATCAACCGTTCGTCATTCAGGAGGAAGACAACAACAGTCACTGCTGAGAAAAATAACTTGTAATTACAACAGATAATTTTGATCTCAGTCGACCATGCTGAAGAGATAGAAGGATAACTATTTTTTACTCGCTCTTGCCAAAGGTTCTCGCTACTCACCGTCAAAAATCACTTTAAGAAAAAGCCTAATTTGAGATTTTTTCTCATTTTTTTTATCCGTAAAAGGTAGTTTAAAGAGAAATTTTAGCTAAAAAATTGTGATTATTTGTATGTTCCTAGACAATATAACATCAATTTTTGTTATTTATATACACAGTGTAGCTAAAATTTCTAATGTATATGTAGAACGAACTACTGAGGCAACGTATCGTTTTATTAAGGAGAGCTTCATGGAACATAAGAACATAAGAAAGGAGGAACACTGCAGGAGGCCTGCTGGCCCATACTAGGCAGGTCCTTTACAATTCATCCCACTAATAAAACATTTACCCAACCCAATTTTCAATGCTACCCAAGAAATAAGCTCTGATGTGAAAGTCCCACTCAAATCCAACCCTTCCCACTCATGTACTTATCCAAACTAGATTTGAAACTACCCAAAGTCCTAGCCTCAATAACCCAACTAGGTAGACTGTTCCACTCATCAACTACCCTATTTCCAAACCAATACTTTCCTATGTCCTTTCTAAATCTAAACTTATCTAATTTAAATCCATTACTGCGGGTTCTCTCTTGGAGAGACATCCTCAAGACCTTATTAATATCCCCTTTATTAATACCTATCTTCCACTTATACACTTCGATCAGGTCTCCCCTCATTCTTCGTCTAACAAGTGAATGTAACTTAAGAGTCTTCAATCTTTCTTCATAAGGAAGATTTCTGATGCTATGTATTAATTTAGTCATCCTACGCTGAATGTTTTCTAACGAATTTATGTCCATTTTGTAATACGGAGACCAGAACTGAGCTGCATAATCAAGGTGAGGCCTTACTAATGATGTATAAAGCTGCAGTATGACCTCTGGACTTCTGTTGCTTACACTTCTTGATATAAATCCCAGTAATCTATTTGCCTTATTACGTACGCTTAGGCATTGCTGTCTTGGTTTAAGGTTGCTGCTCACCATAACCCCCAAGTCCTTTTCGCAATCTGTATGGCTAAGTTCTACATCATTTAATTTATAAGTACTAGGGTTATGGGCACTCCCAAGCTTCAGAACCTTGCACTTATCTACATTGAACTGCATCTGCCACTTTTCTGACCAAGAATAGAGTTTGTTTAAGTCCTCCTGAAGTTCCCTAACATCTACGTTTGAATCAATTATCCTACCTATCTTTGTGTCATCGGCGAATTTGCTCATATCACTAGTAATTCCCTCATCAAGATCATTGATATATATTATAAACAACAACGGGCCCAAGACTGATCCCTGTGGAACGCCACTTGTTACAGATCCCCACTCGGATTTAACCCCATTTATGGACACTCTCTGCTTCCTGTCAGTGAGCCATGACTCGATCCACGAGAGCACTTTTCCCCCAATGCCATGGGCTGCCACTTTCTTTAACAGTCTATGGTGCGGAACTCTATCAAAAGCCTTACTAAAATCTAAGTAAATAATATCAAATTCTTTATTGTGGTCAACAGCCTCAAAAGCTTTACTGAAGAAAGTTAATAAATTAGTTAGACAAGACCGGCCTCTTGTGAATCCATGCTGAGTATCATTAATCAAGCTATGCTTATCGAGATGGCTTCTTATAATCTCAGCTATAATTGACTCTAGTAATTTGCCTACAATTGAGGTCAGGCTTATTGGGCGGTAATTTGACGGTAACGACTTGTCCCCTGTTTTAAAAATAGGAGTTACATTAGCCATCTTCCACATATCAGACACTACACCTGTTTGAAGAGATAAATTAAAAATATTAGTTAATGGTTCACAGAGTTCCATTTTGCATTCCTTAAGAACCCTTGAAAAAACCTCATCAGGACCCGGCGACTTATTTTGCTTCAGTCTGTCTATCTGCCTCACAACCATCTCACTAGTGACTGTGATGTTACATAATTTATCTTCTTCTAGCCCACTGTAAAAATTAATTACTGGAATATTGTTAGTGTCTTCCTGTGTAAAAACTGAGAGAAAATAATTATTTAAAATCAAGCACATTTCATTCTCATTGTCAGTAAGGTGCCCATAGTTATTTTTAAGGGGACCTATCTTATCTCTAACTTTTGTTCTATAGACCTGGAAAAAACTTTTTGGGTTAGTTTTAGAATCCCTAGCAACTTTAATTTCATAGTCCCTTTTAGCTTTTCTTATCCCCTTTTTAATGTCCCTCTTAATGTCAATATACTGATTCATAAGATGACCCTCACCTCTTTTGATACGCCTATAAATTCCTTTCTTATGCCCTAGTAGATATTTGAGCCTATTATTCATCCATTTTGGGTCATTTCTATTTGATCTAATTTCTTTATATGGGATAAACGCTCTTTGAGCAGCATGTATAGTGTTCAGAAAACTGTCATATTGATAGCTCTCTTCGTTACCCCAGTCAACAGATGATAAGTGTTCTTTAAGCCCATCGTAATCTGCTAAGCGAAAATCTGGGACTGTTACTGAGTTATCGCTACTATCGTACTTCCATTCAATGCTAAATGTAATTGATTTGTGGTCGCTAGCACCCAGTTCCTCTGAAATTTCTAAATTATTAACAAGGGATTCATTGTTTGCCATAACTAAGTCAAGCAGGTTATTTCCCCTTGTAGGTTCTGTCACAAACTGCTTCAAAAAACAATCCTGAAATACTTCTAAGAAGTCGTACGATTCTAAATTCCCAGTCAAGAAATTCCAATCAACATGACTAAAGTTAAAGTCTCCTAGAATTACTACATTATCGTGCCTTGTGGCCTTAACAATTTCCTCCCATAGTAGTTTCCCTTGGTCCCTATCTAAGTTAGGGGGACGGTATATCACTCCTAAAATCAGTTTTTCATGCCCCTCTGAAAATTCTATCCAAACAGACTCTGTATGTGTTACTTCAGACTTAATACCCGTTTTTATGCAACAGTTCAAGCGATCTCGGACGTACAATGCCACCCCACCCCCCCTCCCAATACTTCTATCTTCTTGGAACAATTTAAAACCCTGAATATGACATTCCGCAGGCATGTCCCGACTTTTTGAATTAAACCACGTCTCAGTTAAGGCAAATACATCAATGTTACCTACACTAGCAACTAATCTCAACTCGTCCATCTTATTCCTAGCACTACGGCAATTAGCATAATAAACATTGAAAGACTCTCCTTTCTCTTTACCCTTCCTGCTCATAGTGAGGTATACTACCGGCACGTACATGCTCGTAAACTCATACTGAGGTATACTACCGACACGTACATGCTCGTAGTGCTATGCTGAGGTATACTACCGACACGTACATGCTCGTAGTGCTATGCTGAGGTATACTACCGACACGTACATGCTCGTAGACTCATACTGAGGTATACTGTTCGTAGAAGGTAAGAGAGCACGTAACTTGGGTCAGCTCTCTGGTAGAAAGGCGAATTTTTTCCCATCGTTGACGGGCTGGGATGACACTTGGTCGGGACTGGATGATACTCATAATGTAGGTAAGATTCCTGAAGTAGGCGGTGATGATCAAGGAGGAATACGAAGTTAGTCACAGAAGGAACTGAGTAACTCAGTACCGATAAGTGCCTTCGTTGCTGCCTTGTTTTAATAAATTCAAGGAGAAAGCTACATACATTTAAACAAAAAACATGGGAAAGACAGACAGCAGTCGACTTGAAAAAGTCCCCAGCGGGGCTGTCTACTGAAAACTGCCTTCTTCTATCTACAGTAAGGGCTCTTGTGTGTTATTTAAGTAAGTCAAGGGTAGAAAAAAACACAAGTTTGTGTTAGTCTAACTTCGACTGATTTACTAGACCGAGAGAATAGCAGCGGGACACAGGGATATGTAGATTCTGAAGCCGAAGTGGCTTGTTTCCTGTGTCTCACGCAGGAGCATATGGATACTCTAAAGGATTGAAGAGGACTGGGTGATTATTATTATTATTATTATTATTATTATTATTATTATTATTATATTACTATTATTATAATTATTATATTTAGCAAATCGTGAAGTCATAATTTTAATTAATGTAGAATTTGTACTCAAGGATTACTATCTTTTTCTGGTTGAGGTTACCAGCATTTGCCAACTCTACCAAGCTATCCTGTGATAGATAAATGCTGAATATCCATCTACTCACGTACAGCCACACACCTACACATCCTCTGTCTACCGATCTCTTGTCTATTCATTTGCAATCTACCCATCTACCGCCTGCTCGTCTACCCTTCTACCGTCTACTTCTCTACAAAGAGCAGGTCCAACGTGTAGTGCGTTCTGTCACGGAGATTTCCACTATACATGGATCGGGGGGAGGTATTATTGTTATAATGGCTGTCTGAGGGTGTGGTCGCTTCCCTGCCAGCAACCACCACTGCTATCGCAACTACCAGCATTAGAGGAGTACCAGTATCGATATCCCTCACCGCTCCCCGTGAGCAACCATCATTGCTACCGAAACTGTCAGTATTAGAGAAGTATCATCGTTATCCCTTCCACCCCGTGAGCACCAACCATTGCTACCACAACTACCAACCAGCAATAGAAAACTACATGTATCACCTTTGCTATCCCTCCCCCCCAACCCAGAAGCAACCACCATTACTAACTAACCCACCAGTAAATATCACTATCTTTAGCCCCTCTCCCCGCGAGCTGCAACCATTGCTTTCACAACTACCAGTACATGTATTAGACAAGTATCACCATCGTTGTCACCCCAGCTGCTACATGTAATCTTTGAAACACAAACACACCTCCACCTCCATAATGTAAGCACCGGATATGTGTGTGTGTGTGTGTGTGTGTGTGTGTGTGTGTGTGTGTGTACTGACCTATTTGTTATTGCAGGGGTCGAAACGAAGGAAGCGTGGCGGTAAGAAGGGCTGGTCGAATTACATTTGAAACTATAAGAGAGTAAGGGTCAAAATCCGGCTGTTTGGGGTGGAAAACCATCCATTGTGCAGGACCAGAACAAGTACTTATTTCCTGCCGAGAATTTTCAGTGTGTTATATATATATATATATATATATATATATATATATATATATATATATATATATATATATATATATATATATATATATATATATATATATAATTGTACACATATACTGTGTATTCGCACACACACACAGCGTGGAAGTAACAGATTTAGAATGTAATTTTAATAGGGAAATGCGGAAACGATTTGTATGCGTGTCTGCTCTAGTTGCGTGTGTTGAATGCAAAGTTTTATATGTATGTATTTGTCCTTGTATGTTGTGTGTGTGTGTGTGTGTGTGTGTGTGTGTGTGTGTGTGTGTGTGTGTGTGTGTGTGTGTGTGTGTGTGTGTGTGTGTGTGTGTGCGTGTGTGTGTGGAAGCTGACCAGAGTTTTTCCTGTGCATTTAAGACGATGTTTTGGTTATATCGTAGTTTCCTCTGCGCCAACAATTTCCAGATCATAATTCGACCTCTCGCTAGCCTCGTGATTAATTAATCGAGACTCAAAATTTTCAATACCCGAATCTTAAAATTTTTGATACCTGAGAAGTGTGTGCGTGAACTGGGTATATATGCATGTATGCAAGATAAGCCACGGGGGGGGGGAATCTTTAGCTCAAATACTTTCACACTTCTCAGTGCGTCATGAGGAGCTGTGCAATGTTGCAAGGCTGCAAGTGAAGGATTGAGGGAATAGGAAATTAGAATTTTGGGGCTGGTTATTGCATCTTCTAATTTCCTATACCTTGACTGCTGAGAACCCGGAGGCTGTCTACTGTCCCATGGGTGGGGGAGAGAGAACGGCGAAGGTCGTAGGGTTGGCACACAGACCGCAGCCTCAAATTCAGAGAGGCTGCGGCTAGTGTCTATCTACGCTGCGCTACTATAAGAAAAAAATCCCCTCAGTCTTTCAGCTGCTATCTTGCAACATTGCACAGCTCCTGATGACGTACTGAGAATTGTGAGAGTACTTGAGCTAAAGATTTCTTCCTCCCCGTGGCTTGTCTTGCATTATTAAGATCGCCTGTCTGCGATTGTTTGAAATATGCATATATGCTGTGTATGCATGCATGTATGCTGTGTATGCATGCATGTATGCTGTGTATGCATGCATGTATGCTGTGTATGCATGCATGTATGCTGTGTATGCATGCATGTATGCTGTGTATGCATGCATGTATGCATGTATGCTGCGTATGCATGGGTGTATGCTGTGTATATGCAGTATACATGTGTATATGGTAAGTAAATGTATGGTGTCTGTATTTATAGTTTATGTTTGTATGTTGTGTGTATGTTGCACAGACACACAAGCTGCTAAACGTACATGTACGTATAACAACATACATGTACATGATAATGCTATTCAATTATGTTCAATCCCAATAATTAACGTAATATAGCATTATATTGAAGGGGAAGCGCTAAATCTGCAAGGGTCATGGTGCGCCTTGAGAACAGAGAGAAATCATGATTGATCGGAGGAAAGGAAAAATAGCTCCAATTCCCTGGATCACGAGCCCGAGTCACCGCTGAGAAGCGTTGGCATCATTTCCGAGAGAGTATTGTGGGCGGAAACACGATTTGTATACGACGCAACAAATCCAAAAGTGATATTTTACTCCGGGAATGATTTACCTTTAACGGAGACTTCGATATAACGAACAGTTTCCCTTGTCCTTGTTTGATTTTTTTTTTTTTTTTTTTTTTTTTGAGAACGGACACCTGATTTGTGTTCGGAATTTTATAAACGACAAATGGCAATTTTTTCCGTCATTTTTTTTTTCCTTTAACGGATACCCATTGTCTTTTGTTGAGTAAGTGAATTTTTGTTTCCCTCTTTACAACGTTCTTTTCTTTAGTCTTCGTAGAGAATTGTGTGTTATTCTATCTTTAACTCATTTATCATTTCGTTCAATTTCGTTTAATTTGATTGTATCCATGTTCTCAAACTGCTATTGTTCTCCGACACTGTCAATCTGTTCTTCAGATTGACAAGAACATAACATTAGCACTTCTATCAAAGTGGATTTAGATATAGAAGGCTGGAACAAATTGTACTAGATACAGTTCACGAATTTTTCGCACTGAGGGAGACTTATGACAAGGTTTCTATCATCCAGGTATACTCCAGGTATCCTGTATCATTGTTAGGTTTCAGCTTGACAACGGCAATGGTCCTGGATGGTCCGAAACGTCGTCATATGTTTCCGCTAAGTGCAGGTTATTTGTTCGAAGCTGTCGTTTGTATGTATGAGGAACAGCAGTGGTTGCGATAGGGAACCTTGTGGCACTCCACTTGTCATACTTGACCCACCCCAACACATCTCCCCAGACTCTTACTCACACTCGCCCTCTTCCAGTACTATGACTTTCACCATTTTCTCCTGGTTCAATAAGGAAGGACACAGGTGCAAAATGTGTCTAGTCTCACCAGCAGCAACAGCCTGGTTGACCAGGCAAGCACGAGATGAGGCCGGGTTCCGGGCATCATCCGGTGCTTGCCTGGTCAGTACTGATGGAACGCGTTCGTATCCATTTACTATCTACTAATATCTAGATACCTTTTCGACTCGTTTCGATGAATCTGTAAAATAGTTGCGTGAGCAACGTTGGGAAACTTTGTGTAGAGACGTTTCGCTCACCTGAGCATTGTTGTAAAAAAGTTTCGTAATTTTTTTCACGTGTGTCTGTTACATATGTACCGGTGTCATATAACATGTGTGATACATACCTTGAGAGATACCATGTGTGATACCTTCCGTGATAAATTGCGTACAAAATAATATATATATAAATGTGTGTATGTGTGTGTGTGTGTGTGTATCCTAGGTAGTAGGTTGGCAGACAGCAACCACCCAGGGAGGTACTACCGTCCTGCCAAGTGAGTGTAAAACGGAAGCCTGTAATTGTTTTACATGATGGTAGGATTGCTGGTGTCTTTTTTCTGTCTCATGAACATGCAAGACTTCAGGTACGTCTTGCTACTTCTACTTACACTTAGGTCACACTACATATGCTGTACAAACGTATATATGTACACACCCCTCTGGGTTTTCTTCTGTTTTCTTAATAGTTCTTGTTCTTGTTTATTTCCTCTTATCTCCATGGGGAAGTGGAACAGAATTCTTCCTCCGTAAGCCATGCGTGTTGTAAGACGCGACTAAAATGCCGGGAGGAAGGGGCTAGTAACCCCTTCTCCTTGTATATATTACTCGATTCAGTCTGAAAGATCAGACAATAATCTCTTTCAGATTAGACCGTAAGATCAGACCGTACGGTAAGATCAGACCGTACGGTAAGATCAGACCGTACGGTAAGATCAGACCGTACGTTAAGATCAGACCGTACGGTAAGAGCTGACCGTAAGATCAACTTCGCTGATCTTACGATCAGCTCCTCACTTCATTTCGCGGATTTGACTCTCTAGATCATCTCAGATCAATTTCAGATTTTAATTATTGCCTCATCTCACAGATGAGATTTGAGATTAAATTCTCCCGCTAATCTCTCATTCAGATCTTTGCCTCGTTTCACACACCAGAATCTTGAGATAACTTCCCCTAGAGCTATACTATAAGGCTCTGGTCACCAAATAGCTAAAACTGCCGTTTGATGGTTTCAGTGATCGACGTCTCGCCCACAGTAGCCGTTTCTTAACTTATGTGGCAACTACCTTTGCCCTTGTTGCCGCTATCAACTCTAGTAGCCCCTGTCGCCTGATGGATATTTAACCTCCGTGGGGCAACCCACCATTGTCTGCTATACCGGCATGTCTGCACGAAACGCAGACCTGTATTTAACACGTAAACACGGGAACGTGTCGCGCGACAATCCGGGTCACGGTGCTGAGCTCCCAGCTCGGCGCGGAGCGATTGTCAAAGCTAATTTAGAAAGCTACGTTGACGAATGGACCTCCCTACGTGGCTAACATGCTCCCGAGTTTGTCTATGTACGAGAGGCAGAGGCTGGCTGAAAGATTGTAGTGTACAGTATGTGTGAGGCTGGTTCTTGGAGAGAGAGAGAGAGAGAGAGAGAGAGAGAGAGAGAGAGAGAGAGGAGAATTGCTTACATGCGTGATTTACAAAGTCGTAATTACACGATTGCAAACAGATCACGGAACGGGTGGAGCTTCAACCTATGGCATACCTAGTTGGATAAGTATGGAGGCCATACCTCCTTGGATGAATCTTGTTAGAGCTAGCTGACCCAGTGGTTAGCGCACTGGCCTGCGAGTTTTAAGACTCACTCGTCATGGGGATCGAGCCCCAACCGTTCCGTGATTTGCTTACAAGAGCACTGACGAAAGTGGCTCCTTTTCCACAAGATAAAGCAAGACTTATTATTACTTATCTTCGTAATGTCAGATGTAGAGAATGCCAGCGGTGGAAGTCCATCGTGTAAAAAGTGGGTACCAGAGTCTAAAATGGAATGTCTAAATTGTAGTACTAGGTCTAAATTGTAGTACTAGGTCTAAATTGTAGTACTAGGTCTAAATTGTAGTAATAGGTCTATATTGTAGTACTAGATCTAAATTGTAGTACTAGGTCTAAATTGTAGTACTAGGTCTAAATTGTAGTACTAGGTCTAAATTGTAGTACTAGGTCTAAATTGTAGTAATAGGTCTATATTGTAGTACTAGGTCTAAATTGTAGTACTAGGTCTAAATTGTAGTACTAGGTCTAAATTGTAGTACTAGGTCTAAATTGTAGTACTAGGTCTAAATTGTAGTAATAGGTCTATATTGTAGTACTAGGTCTAAATTGTAGTACTAGGTCTAAATTGTAGTACTAGGTCTAAATTGTAGTACTAGGTCTAAATTGTAGTACTAAGTCTAAATTGCAGTACTAGGTCTAAATTGTAGTACTAGGTCTAAATTGTAGTACTAGGTCTAAATTGTAGTACTAGGTCTAAATTGTAGTACTAGGTCTAAAGGTCTAAATTGCAGTACTAGGTCTAAATTGTAGTACTAGGTTTAAATTGTAGTACTAGGTCTAAATTGCAGTACTAGGTCTAAATTGTAGTACTAGGTCTAAATTGTAGTACTAGGTCTAAATTGTAGTACTAGGTCTAAATTGTAGTACTAGGTCTAAATTGCAGTACTAGGTCTAAATTGTAGTACTAGGTCTAAATTGTAGTACTAGGTCTAAATTGTAGTACTAGGTCTAAATTGCAGTACTAGGTCTAAATTGTAGTACTAGGTCTAAATTGTAGTACTAGGTCTAAATTGCAGTACTAGGTCTAAATTGTACTAGGTCTAAATTGTAGTACTAGGTCTAAATTGTAGTACTAGGTCTAAATTGCAGTACTAGGTCTAAATTGTAGTACTAGGTCTAAATTGTAGTACTAGGTCTAAATTGTAGTACTAGGTCTAAATTGCAGTACTAGGTCTAAATTGTAGTACTAGGTCTAAATTGTAGTACTAGGTCTAAATTGTAGTACTAGGTCTAAATTGTAGTACTAGGTCTAAATTGCAGTACTAGGTCTAAACTGTGGCCAGTGTTTAAAAAAAAATTATTTAAAAAAGCCGTGCATACTGTCTCGAAAATGGCTGTCAATTGTTAAATAAAGTCGTAAGCAATATGGCAATGTCTAAAAAGAAATGCACAGTGTCTAAAAGGAAATACCCAGTGTCTAAAAGGAAATACCCAGTGTCTAAGAGGAAATACCAAGTATTTAAAAGGTAATGCCCAGTACCTAAAAGGTAATACCCAAATTTAAAAAGGCAATACCAGGTGTCTAAAAGGTAATGCCTAGTGTCTAAAAGACAAAACAAAAATTGAAGAAAATAGTTAAACGCTAAGTATATGGTGTTCTCGAGTTTCTAGGACACCTTACTATGTTTAATAGAACAGTTGATACAGTTGAGTTGTTTTTTGAAAACAATAACCACCACAATTTCTTATTTTAAAGTAAATATGATTATAATATATACAAAACCTGGGCGAAAGAAACTTTTGACAACGTTTCGGTCCGACTTGAAGCATTAACCATCGTTTCAGCCACGGTATTATGCCTTATTTTATTCATTATATGTAATATGGTATAATCGGGAGTCGATGTATTGACATGGTATAACAAGGTTTAACAAGGTTTAACAAGGTTTAACATGGTATAACAAAGTTTAACAAGGTTCAACAGGTTTAACAAGGTTTAACATGGCATAACAAGGTTTAACAAGGTTTCAGGGAAACCGGCAGGCCGGACTTGAGTCCTGGAGATGGGAAGTACAGTGCCTGCACTCTGAAGGAGGGGTGTTAATGTTGCAGTTTAAAAACTGTAGTGTAAAGCACCCTTCTGGCAAGACAGTGATGGAGTGAATGATGGTGAAAGTTTTTCTTTTTCGGGCCACCCTGCCTTGGTGGGAATCGGCCGGTGTGATAATAAAAAAAATAATAAAATAATAATAATAACAAGCATGGCTGGATTGAAACTTGTAAAAACCCCGTTAAAGGTAGAGCAACACAAATGTGGACATAATGTTAAATTTGAAAAGAAGTTATTACGACAAATATGTGATAGGAGATCTGGAGTTTCTGGAGTTTATCTGGAGAGAGTTCCGGGGGTCAACGCCCCCGCGGCCCGGTCTGTGACCAGGCCTCCTTAGGTCAGTGTCCCAGGATGCGACCCACACCAGTCGACTAACACCCAGGTACCCATTTTACTGATGGGGAACATAGACAACAGGTGGAAAGAAACACGTCCAATGTTTCTACTCTGGCTGGGAATCGAACCCAGGCCCTCACCGTGTGAAGCGAGAGCGTTAACCACCAGGCCACCAGACAACAATGGAAAAGAATGGAAAGGAAACGTAGAGAGGAAGCAATTGTATTTTTTAACTGCAAGGAAAAGAGTACTGCATCACTAATTAGGAACAAAGCGAAAGAAATCCTGCTTAGAATTTTTCAAAATAATGCAGAAGTTTTTCAAGGTGAAAGAAATCCTAACCTGAATCTTCTGAATAATTCAGATTTTTTTTTTAGTAAAGGAGGTTTTAGCCTTAGAAAGGGTAGGCAAATCTGAGATAAACAGAAACCAAACGAAATTGTGAGAGGGGAAAGTGTGAAGAAACGAAAGTGTGAGAGGGGAAAAAACAGATTGCAAGTAAACACCTTGTACAGCTCATCAATGGAAAATTAAAACCAAGTCAAGGAAAATATATAGAAAAGAATATAGACCGAAATGTGAAAACTAACTGGGGGAGAATATGGCAAATTTCGACTGAGAGATTTAAAAACCTAAAGGAAAATCGGGACAATAAACATGCAACTACAGGAAAATCGGGACAATATGCAACAAAAGGAAAATCGGGACAATAAACATGCAACTACAGGAAAATCGGGACAATATGCAACAAAAGGAAAATCGGGACAATAAACATGCAACTACAGGAAAATCGGGACAATATGCAACAAAAGGAAAATCGGGACAATAAACATGCAACTACAGGAAAATTGGGACAATATGCAACAAAAGGAAAATCGGGACAATAAACATGCAACTACAGGAAAATCGGGACAATAAACATGCAACTAAAATATGATATCTGGAAATCAGGACAACAGAATTTTACGCTTCAGCGATTGTGGGGACAATAGTCGAGTGCAACTGGGATGTACAATCAGTGATGAGTGGACAAATTGAAAAAAAAGCAGGCTGAGGCGAACTAATATGAAAACTTGACGAAAGTAAATAAAATTTCTGCACAAGAAGAAAGGGGCTCAAGAGACTAGAATGAAAATAGAAAGAATAGGATAAACTGACGACCTTTTCTGTTGTTAATAATGCTTGTAATAAAAGGGGAGAGAGAGAGAGAGAGATAGAGAGAGAGAGAGAGAGAGAGAGTGAGAGGGAATCCTTAACCTAAACCTGAAAACCCTGTATAACATGAGTGAGAAAGAGAGAAAGAGAGAGAGAGAGTAGATACACGAGAAAAATTAATGCTGCTTCCTGCATAAAATATCTGAATAAACAAAGAGCCGCCAGGAGGAGAATCTCAATAGACTGGAAGTGTAATATTAACCGTAAGTGCGTACACACGTGCTCAGCTAGTTATCTCTGAAGGGCTGAGCTCTAGTGCTTGGGCCCCACCCTATATACACATCCTCTTGATCAGCAACACATAACACTGTACACATAACACGCTGTCATTCAATAACACATCACATAAATAACAACGAATCACATCACACTTTCGAATAAATATAATGTTAAATTGTACGTTAATAGAAAGTAAAGAATATGTAGCAAATATATTTAAAAGTTCAGATATTCTTTATTTTTACAGACTTGTTGAAACAGTAGTGGATTTCTTATACAATAAATTTACCTTTAATATGCGTAAATTAGAAGTGTTTTTAGAAGGAGACTCAGTGATAATTTTAATGATTTATTAGGAAAGAGAATCACCGTGATGGATCGAAAGACACAGTACCGTGACTGGAACAATACACAAATAACCGGCACACAGGAGAATGAAATTTGTGACGATGTTTCGGTCCGTCTTGGTGTGACTAGTTAATGGTCCAAAACGGACCGAAATGTCGTTATAAGTTTCATTCTGCTGTGTGCGGGTTGTATATGATAAGAGCCAGTTTTATGAGTTTCGGACACAGCGGCGTCCCGGGGTTGGCGGGAACGCTCGACCAATCAATAACATTCGCGGGAAAAGGCTTTTGGCGCGCAATCGACACCCGGAGAATGGAAAAAACTGTTTTCCTTGTCTAACCTGTTAGTATTTCACGTGATCTATATTCCTATAGGTGGGTCAGATAGAAGCATCACTTCATATTCCACAAACACAGCTCCCTGTACCTTATGAGGAACAGGAGCTGCAGCTCAACTCTCTTAAAAGAATCAGGATCTATAACCCAACCTTTCTGAGAGATCCAAGAGCTGTTAAAATCTCAAATTAACCACAAATAACCAACCCCCCCCCTTGGAAAAAAAAGAGACCACGGTCGCAAAATGCTTTCCAACAAGAGAAGTGAAGAGCTGCTAGAAAACAGTCAAATATACAAGAACATCACTGGAGTGAGAATGGTATGAATTATGAACCCTCTACCAAGATTACGGGTATCACGTCACCCACTGACCGTTCAAGGGGTAGGGAGAACAGATTCTCCAGCTTTTCATTCATATTCATGATATATATATATATATATATATATATATATATATATATATATATATATATATATATATATATATATATATATATATATATATATATATATATATGTTGTAGTAGTGGACATTGTGGGTTGAATAACACTGAGTATTTGCACAACGAGCCGTTGTTAATGAATTATCCATATAATGACTGTCGGCACCTTTCATTGTATGTTATGTTGACACGACTCATTCTAGCACGAATGAATTGTTATTACTATTCCATTATTATTAATAATTATATTTGTTATTGTTATTATTATATTTATTGTATATTAATATATTATATTTGTTCTTATTATTTGCTAGTATTATTATTATTACTACTATTAGTAGCAGAGGTAGTAGTAGTAGTAGAAGTAGTATTTAAGTCATTGGAAAGCATTAAATAAATAAAGGGCATTCAATTCATTAGGAATGGGAAGTAGTCATGTTCGACCCGCGGAAAGGGAGGCCAACCCCATTTCCTGGGGATGAAGCGATGCTTGCACCAGCCACTCCTGCTGTTGTCAGCTCGACTGAAATATCCAATTCTCTTCTTACAAGTCTGGAAATTTAAGCCTTAAGGCGCTACATACATATCAGTTTCTCTCAGTTCATGTTTTTTTTCCCTGTTACTGTCATCATTTCGTTTCGTTTCCCCTTTCAACACCTGCGTCATATTAGTGACACTTGTTGCCTGTTTTATGCAAACACCTGTGCTTCATTAACACCCCTACAAGGGCTCGTTGGTCGAGGAAGTGGAGTTTCCCTCCCCCTCCCCAGGTATGGTATTACTCGTATGAATATAGCGCTTTTCCACGATAATAATAATAATAATAATAATAATAATAATAATAATAATAATAATAATAATAATAATAATAATAATAATACAATCTTAAACCTATTTATTTTGATCATCTTTCAAAATCCTAGTCTTTTTACTTTCTACTCTGTCATATTCTTAAAATTTTATACTCAGTACTTTCTTCAGACTTTGTATTCATTCTTTCATAAGACTTCGTTCTTCAGTACTTTCTCAAGACTTTGTATTTGATTACTTTCTTAACAATTTTCATTCGTTGATAAGGTGCAATGTTGAGCACCTTATCAATATAAATGAGATGGTTAATCAGTAAGAATATTGGCACGGTGTAAAGCTTAATTTGATTCAAGCTTCTCGCATTCTAATTAAGCTTTTGCTGCTGCTTGAAGTGCTTGCTTTGTAGAGAGTTGTGTTGATGATGCCTTTACCTGCTGTTGCTGTTTCAACTTCTGTTGCTAATGTTACTGTTATTTCTGCTCCTGGTGATCCTCATGCTGTTGCTGCTGCTGCTATTGCTGTTATTCCTATTATTGCTGCTCTTGCTGCCACTCCCGCTACTGCTTCTGCATCTACTACAGCTGTTTCTGTTTCTATTTATCTTACTACTTGTGATACAGCTGTTGCTGCTCCTTCTACTAACTCTTCAATAATGGTCCAAAACACACGGATGGACCCATTAGCATCTATTTATTTTAATCAGAAACTGAGAACTTTCCTTCGTATGTTGCCGCAATTTTCCTTGGCCTACTTTTTTTCACAATTGATTTATTTACCAGCACAATTTTTTGCCACATTTTTACAGAGGTGTTAGAAGGAGAAAGTTGAGTGACCTAATGAATACTCCTTCTATTAAAGGGCTTATGCGTATATATATATATATATATATATATATATATATATATATATATATATATATATATATATATATATATATATATATATTACGCATAAGCCCTTTAATAGAAGGATTTTTTTTTTTTTTTTGCGTTCCTAATGGGTATAATTTCCCAGTTTACTAGATGTTACGTAGATATACTAAGAGCTTCGTTTAAGATGGTCCAAGAGTAAGATTTAGGATGGTCTAAGGATATGATTTAATGAGATCAAAGGGTAACATTTAGAAAAGTCTACTTATAGGATTTAAGGTAAAGATTTAGGAAGATCTAGAGGTAATAGTTAGGGATATCTAGAGACAATATTGAAGACGAACTAAGGAGGAGGAAGAGCGAGAGAATAAGGTTTTAAAAATGAACACTAAAACAAAATACGAAAATAGGCAGAAACTGTTGTTGAAACATGTATAAAAAACACATAAACAAGATAGAATAACGATGAAATGGCGTAGATGAAGATGAGAGAGACGAGACGCTAGTAGAGAACACGAAATAGTACATTATCACTGAGTAAAACACACTCTCTTTTCTCTCTCTCTCTCTCTCTCTCTATCTCTCTCTTTTCACTATGCTCACATACACGTGAGAGCACATAGTTATGTGCATATACGTATATTAGGTGTATATACAAACATGTTACGTGCACACATACACACACCATCTACAGACCTGCCAGCTGTCAACCACCTGTACTTATTCTCCAGCTGATAAAATCTGCAGTACGCGTGAGAATGTCAGGGTCACCCGTAGCGAGAAATTGTCTCTGTAAGGAAGATGGCCGGAACGGAAGGACAATGATGGCAACCACATTTGCTGCTGTTGATGCTGCTGCTTGTGTTGCTGCAGCTGCTGCAGCTGCTACTGCCGCTGTTAGAGCTTTCCTGCGTCTTTTGGTATTGCTACTGCCGCTACTGGTGCATTTGCTGGTGCTTCTGTTGCCGCAACTGGTGGTGCTGCTTTTGCTGCTACAGATTTTAGTGTTGGTGGTGGTGCTGCTGTTTAATTGAGTCTTGGAAAGACACAAGAATTCGCCTACTGGCTGAAGAACTTTAGTCTGCGAGTCTGCCTGAAAGAGGAACTGTTATGTAGATCTACAGGTGCGTCCTTCCTGAAGGAACAGCTGTCCTTCAGATCGTGCAGATCTACAGGTGCGGCCTTTCTAAAGGAACTATCCTGTTGATTCACAGGAGCGCCTTAACTCTGTGGGTGATACCAGTGGTGGGAGGAAGAGATCAATACTACGATTACATGTGTGCTGGAGGCTTGATCCTCTGTACACTAAGAGACAGTCACGCTAGCTAGTTTTACTAACCCAGTATTCTCGATCAATACCACAAACGTCCGGTTGAGCATGAGGAAAGGTCAACCATGCTTCCCGTGTGTTTCGAACACGCGACATCCGGACAAAGAGACGGAACTGGAGAGGCTGTGTCTGATTATCAAGCATTTTAAATACACTTAAGGTGGAAGACTGGGATACAGAGGGAATACATCGCCGTGGCTTAATTCGTTGGAAATATTGCGCTCGTTATGTTTGGTGTGAGGACGCTCCACACACGCACACGCTGCCCACGAAACTATCAATTAACGTGCAACACTCTTTCCTAATCCTGTTGTGATTGCTTCTGTCTCCAAGAACATGGTCGTCATCAACACTCAGCAAGTGTGACAAATCACCCAGCCAGGAGCCACGCCATACGGGTATGCAACACAGATCTCGGAGTCACATCGCACATGTGACAGGAGGTTAAGGGCTATCCTTTGGAAGATAATTGGCTTCTTGGCAGTCGATTTCTCGTTTGTCAAGATGATTGCATGGGCAACCTCTCGGCGGGGCAATGACAAAAGAGACTCGATGAATGGTGTCTGTTGTACCTTTGGTCATCAACGTTGCAATTTACCCCAGACGGATTACATGGGTTACAAATGATCAGGTATGTACAACGAGAGGTGAATAAACAAAGGAATGAACAGTATATATATATATATATATATATATATATATATATATATATATATATATATATATATATATATATATATATATATATATATATATATATATATATACAGAGAGAGAGAGAGAGAGAGAGAGAGAGAGAGAGAGAGAGAGAGAGAGAGAGAGAGAGAGAGAGAGATAGATAGATAGATAGATAGTGTGTGTGTGGGGGGCACGAGAAACAAATTAATATGTAACTGGGCTCATGACAAGAAGTGTCTCCCAAGCATTAGAAATCCCCGTAGTGAACACTGCCTTCATTACAATCTCGTCTGTGTTCTTTCCCATCTTCAGTACATGCTTGTCCGGGTCATGATGTTTTTGGTGTCGCATGGAGCTTATTTAACGTTAATTTGCTCTGTCTGGCATTAACAATTTTTTTTTTGAAAAGTCTACACACCGACAAAAGTGAGTCTATCTCTGAGTGTATACACGTTGAGCTTTCCTATAATTCTTATTTTAGGGTGTAAATACACCCTGACTGTTGTGTTTGTGACATGCAGGTTTAATGACCCTCGTTGAGCAGATTGGCTTTAAACCTAATAAATCATCCAACACACCAAGAAGCTTGATTGTTTACATTCACTTCCTTAATCAATTCCCTGTACAAAAGGAGAGCGTTCTTTATTAGGTATTGTAACATGGATGCTGACAGGTCTCCCCAAGATCATGAATCGGAAAGCAAAATCAAGCAGAGAGATGCTGTAACCAACAACATCGTACATCAGCAATCATGAAGCAGCTGGTGGCCCTGCACCTGTAGGTGCCTTTCGTGGTCTTCCATTGGCTGATGAGAAGCAACAGACACGTGCTGGAAGCCAGTCCGAGAGGCCTTTACAAGCGACAAGGTGACAGTTGGCCAATCCTTGTGGGTCTGGCATGCCGCGTAGACTGGAAAGCAACACTCGTAAACAGTGACCAAATGAAACAGTAGAGAGGAGGCAGTTACAGCCCTCAAAAATCAGTTGCCTTTTAAGGACAGCAGATGCAGAATGTCAGCGAGTCACGGTCGAAGGAAATGAGAGAAAATCTTGGCAGCGATGTTGTTGTGGCTGAACTTCGAGGTCTGGACATAAGAACAACACACACACACACACACACACACACACACACACACACACACACACACACACACACACACACACACACACAGACACACACACACACACACACACACACACACACACACACTAAATGAGGCAACTAACGAAAATATATGACAAACTGGGAAGAATCTAAAGGAGATATTCGAATCACTAAATAAAAGTTATATGCCCATCGGTGTCGCCATTGGTACTTAACCATCACTCAGTCACCAAAAAAAAAAATTAATCAGAGACATTAACCAGTCACAACCACAAATCAGTCACAACCACCACCCATGCACAACCACCAACCAATCACATCCATCACCAGCATCAACAAAACCTGACCGTCCCTTCAACCTTAGCAACCACCCCCCAATAACAGTAGCAAATCACTAGCAACCAGCACCATCCATCCATCAGGCAATACCACAACCACAAACTAATGCCACAACCACAATTACCACCACTCTCCACACTCAGTACCACCCTCCCCATCGTTGCCACCACCACTACATAATTACTCGGTGAACACCTGCCCACAATGTCGAAAATACAAATCTTATATCTAGATCAGACTTTCTACACCAATCTCTCTGGCTGCAAGACTTGCTGCAGACACAGAAAAAAAGAGACAGGATGCTGAGGAAATTTTATCAACTCATGTGTCGCTCTATAGAGCGATACACGAGTTGAGTTCTGAAAAGAGCGAAACGTTGCCCCAATAAACGCTTGTTCTGCAATGTATCTGTCTTTTCTTCACCACTCTCTCTCTCTCTCTCTCTCTCTCTCTCTCTCTCTCCCCTCATTCCATCTCATTCTCTATCCACACCTTTCAATAACTTTTATTACCCCTTTCTCTTATTCTTTCTGTCTCTCCCTCTTTCACCCTCATTCTTCATCCCTTTCTTCATCTCCCATCCCCTTCTCTACCCTCCGCTTCCCATGGTCCTCCGCAAGCCTTCACGACTTCCAAGGTCAAGTCGTCCCTAATTTAAAAATTCCTAATAATATTCCCTGACAACGTTCTCCGAGCACATAATACGTTATATTTTTTTTGTGAATAAATAAGTTACCCTCCTAATGTGTCAGCTGATAATCAGTCCCAGCTTCCTCAGATTCTAAATCCTAGCCTCCTTAAATCATTTCAAAAATTCACAGCCACTTCAGATCAAACCTGAAGTATTCTTTCTGTCTGCACAGCTACAATGTTACCCTGTTCTGTATAAACATTGTACAGAGTGGAAATAAATCTTTGACCCTGACTTCGATTTTTCTCCTTATATTAGGCCCCACAATCTTTGCCTCGCCAAATTCAACCAAAAATTCCCACTTCCCCAACTCAAACCCAAATTTCCCGCCTCCTTAAATCATACCGAAAAAAACTCGCTTCCCCCAAATCGCTTTTAAAATTTCCCAGTCACTTTCCCTATCGCTATTCCAGATTTAGCAATAATTTCCCCTCACGAATTCCTCAGTTTCCCTGCCATCTGATAGCATCTTCCACCAGAGAATGATGATTCAGTTATTTGAAAAAAAGTCTAATTCACTGTGACATCGACTAAATTTAAACTATCAACCGAGCCAATTTAGGTTATGATAGGTTAGGTTAGATTAGATTGTTAGGTTAGATTAGATTAGGTTAGGTTAGATTAGATTAAGTTAGGTTAGGTTAGGTTAGGTTAGGTTAGGTTAGATTAGATTAAGTTAGGTTAGGTTAGGTTAGGTTAGGTTAGGTTAGGTTAGGTAAGGTTAGGTTAGATTAGATTAAGTTAGGTTAGGTTAGGTTAGATTAGGTTAGATTAAGTTAAGTCAGGTTAGGTTAGATTAGGTTAGGTTCGTCAGGAAACAGGAGAAATGCCTTCAGACACGGATCTTTGTCATAGGATGAATAACCAGCAGGAGGTTTTGGTCACATGACCGAAACCTTCAATTGGCTTTGCAAGTCCATAAGCCAGGGAAGCCTCCGTGTTTCCATGGAACTTGAATTACCCTCTTCCCCTCTCATTCCTCCAGTCATTGTATGACCATTGTGGGTTTAGCGCTTACTTATTAATATAATAACAGCAATAATAATTGTAATAATAATAACTGTAATAATAGCAAGAATAATAATAAAAATAAATAAATAATAATATTTGCTCTGAGAGACACTGATCCTTTACTTTCATACATACATACATACATACATACATACATACATACATACATACATACATACATACATACATACATACTAACCGTACATACTAACGTTCATACCTGTAGATACGTACATACATACATACATACATACATACATACATACATACATACATACATACATACATTTGCAGAACAAACACTGTGAAAAAAATAGTGAAATTCCAAGCGCTTTCGTGATTTCTCAGATACCTGGAGAGGGTTTCGGGGGTCAATGCCCCCGCGGCCCGGTCTGAGATCAGGCTTCATGGTGGATCAGAGTCTGATCAACCAGGCAGCTACTGCTCATCGCACGTAAACCAACGTACGAACCACAGCCTGGCTGATCAGGTACTGACTTTATGTGCCTGTTCTGCGCCTTCTTGAAGACAGCCAAGAGTCTATTGGTAATCCCCCTGATGTATGCTGGGAGGCAGTTGAACAATCTTGGGCTCCTGACACTGTGTTGTCTCTTAGCGTACTCGTGGCGCCCCTGCTTTTCTTTGGAGGAATGTTGTATCTCCTACCGATTCTTTTGCTTTCGTAGGGAGTGATGCTCGTGTGCAAGTTTGATACTAATCCATGTAGGATTTTCCAAGTGTATATTATCGTGTATCTTTCTCGTCTGCGCTCCAGGGAATACAAATCAAGGGACTTCAATCGTTCCCAGTAATTTGGGTATTTTATCGTACTTATGTGTGCCGTGAAAGTTCTCTGTTACACTCTCCAGGTGAGCAATTTCTCTTGCCTTGAAGGAACTATAAAAATAAGTGATCATCTGGAAGGTATATAAGAACGAGACTACATACATACCCTGGCTAAAATACGTACCTAAATACCTGCACATGCAACTGCATTGAAGACACGTGAGGTCAGATCTCTTATAAAGCATTTTTTTGGTAAATCCGAATGGAAGGATGCATCAAAAATTGAATACAACATTATATGAAAACATTTGAGAGCTAACTCCACCCCCACATTAGATAGTAATAAAAAAAAATTCTTATGAGGAAGGCCTAACCCTATTTATGTAAAAATTTTAGAGCCCTGTCTACCCTGACTTAAATCACATTTATTATAATCCAGTCTAACCGATATATATTTAAACATTTTAAGTGCCGGCACGGGCAAACAGATGCAAATAGAATGATATACGCACACAGAACAGTTAGCATACCTTTAGATTGCATTCGTGGGGTATAATCGAAGCATATACCGTGCGTGTAATATGCTTCATTAAGCCTTGCATTGTGAGGAGGAAGGAATGGTCATACTGACCATTCCTTCAGGGCACTGAGGTTAAATATTGATCCAGCTGTTATGAGATTAGTCGCAGAGGGGGAGAGAGAGAGAGAGAGAGAGAGAGAGAGAGAGAGAGAGAGAGAGAGAGAGAGAGAGAGAGAGAGAGAGAGAGAGAGAGAGAGAGAGAGAGAGAGAGAGAGAGAGAGAGAGAGAGAGAGAGAGAGAGAGAGAGAGAGAGAGAGAGAGAGAGAGAGAGAGAATACCATCTTTCATTATTGGAAATATTGAGAAACATAACACCAGAGATAATACACTCTACAAGTGTGTGTGTGTGTGTGTGTGTGTGTGTGTGTGTGTGTGTGTGTGTAATGCATTTAATTCTTCCTTCGTGTTACACATTCACTGACAACCAAGTACTAAGATTTAAAGCTCCACTCCCACATAGTGATCTCTGAAGCTCCACCCCTATACTGTGTTCTTTGAAGCTCCAACCCCACACAGTGACCTTTGAAGCTCCAACCCCACACAGTGACCTTTGAAGCTCCAGCCCCACACAGTGACCTTCGAAGCTCCTAATTCCTCCGAGGGAAACGCAAGACAATAAAGTCCTCTTCCTCTACTTCCTCTCTTTTGATCTGGAATTCCTCAGGCAACTCTTGACCATTAATGTCACCCTCCAGCAATCCAGTCAACTTGGCTGCAGGAGGAGGAGGAGGAGGAGGAGGACCATAAGGAGGAGAATCAGGAGGAGGAGGAGAAGAAGGTTTACTTTACAAATATTGTTCCTGTCCTGAGCCCCCCAGCCCGCGCTCTTCAAGTCTCCCGTGCCGGCCATTATAAGAAAAAGACTAAACACACTACCGTGCTAATTTACCCTCATAAAAATGTCTTCTGCACTTCATCTTAGGCAGAGCTCAAAGCTCCTCAAGTATTTCAAGCTCATTGTCGAACAATAGTCGGAGAATAGGGAGAGGGGGAGAGCGGGGAGAGGACACAGTGAAAAGATGTTTGGTCATTGTGCTCGTGAAGTCGTCTTTTGCCGTCTCTTGCTCTCTCTGCGGCCACCAGCAGGGTCTTCAAGACCACTGCAACTCCGCCGGCAGTGTATTCATCACCCCCGCCGGTGTTTGCCGAGCTAACAGATCGGTAACAATAGCCGTGAATGTTGAGAGCAGCAACACAGAGCTCAGACAAAGATGTTGATGAGTCTCCTGCACAAAGAGGTTGGTGACCATTGGAATTACACCTGAGCAGCGGGAGGAAGAAGAGGAGGTGATTGACGAGGGTTGCAGCAGAAGCAGCAGCAGCAGCAGCAGCAACGGGAGAAACCACAGCAGCATCAACAACAGCAACAGAAGCAGCAGAAGCATCAACAGCAGTAACGTTAGAAGCAGCAGAAAGCATTATCAGCAGCAACAAGATAAGCGGCAAAGGTAGAAGCAGTACCATTAGCAGCAGCAACCTGAGAAGCAGCAGGAGCATCAAAAACAGCAACGGGAGAAGCAGCAGCAGCAACCACAGCACAACATAGCAGCAACTACTGCAGCTGAAGAAAAAACAACTGTAGCAGCATCGGCAACAGCAGAAGCAGCAACAATAACAGCCGAGGCCATATAAGCAACCAAAGAAGCAGTACAGCCTCTTAAACAGCAGCAAAAGCAAGAACAACAACAAGAGCAATATTAACAGAACCACACCAACACCAGCAACAGAAGAACAGAACCCACAGCAGTAGCGAACAACAGCAACATCAGAACAGCAGCAGAGCAGCATTACCAACACCAGAAAACACTACAACAGCAGTAATCACGGAAGGTTTAACTCGTACTCAGACGTGAATATTCACACATAACATCTTCACACAGTGAGAACAATAGACTAAAAATATGAACGAAATCAGGCTTACGTAATACGATTTTTTATTTTGTTTACATTTTCAGATTCGGCAGATTTGCATGAGCAACAGTGCTGAGCATCCAATATTATTTCTCCTTCCGCTGAACAATTAGAATTTCATCAATCGAGATTCTGCCATCCACTAGATGACACACTCATATATTAAATTCAGCTTTATTTCCTCTCTTCACTTCCAACATTTCAGCTTCTACTTCACAAATTACAGCTTCATCTTCATCAACATTTCACAGCTTCCTATCTTCATCAACATTTCACAGCTTCTATATTCATCAACATTTCACAGCTTCCCTATCTTCATCAACATTTCACAGCTTCCCTATCTTCATCAACATTTCACAGCTTCCCTATCTTCATCAACATTTCACAGCTTCCCTATCTTCATCAACATTTCACAGCTTCCCTATCTTCATCAACATTTCACAGCTTCCCTATCTTCATCAACATTTCACAGCTTCCCTATCTTCATCATCATTCACAGTTTCCCCTATCTTCATCAACATTTCACAGCTTCCTATCTTCATCAACATTTCACAGCTTCCTATCTTCATCAACATTTCACAGCTTCCTATCTTCATCAACATTTCACAGCTTCCTATCTTCATCAACATTTCACAGTTCATCTTTCAACATTTCACACTCCATCTTCACACACACACTTCTATCTCATCAACATCTCACACTCACTTAACTCTTTACAACATTTCACAGCTTCACATTTCATCTACACAAACTTTTTTTACGGAGCTTACATAGTTTTAACATTTCAGTTCACTATCTTCATCAACAGTACAGCAAACACACTACACACACACACACACACACACACACACACACACACACACACACACACACACACACACACAGTGGAGGCAGGAGCTATACATAGTTTTAAGACGAGGTATGATAAAACTCATGGAACAGGAAGAGGGAGGACCCAGTAGCGGTCAGTGAAGAGACGGGGACCAGGAGCTGAGTCTCGACCCCTGCAACCACAATTAGGTGAGTACAGGCGAGTACCCACATGCACACACATAAACCAGGATCCTTTTACAGAGGGAAACTAACACACTCGCTCTCCTCTCTCTCTCTCTCTCTCTCCTCTCTCTTTTTTTTTACAGGGTTTGACAAGGTTAAGGATCCCTAGCTTTATTGACAAGCTAAGAGCTGTTACCTACATCAGCTCATTTGAAAGCATTTTTATTGTTATGAGACATACAAGTAGGGAACAGGATGAAGTTGGAGCCATCTGTGGGCCAGCATTTTCATTTGATCAACTGACTTTATCTCGTTGACATCATTATGCTTTACGAATGTGTTCCATACTCGAGTCATCCTGGGTACATATGATCTCAGATGGAGTGATGTTCTGGAGAAGGGTACAGCCAGAGTGAAGTTGCTGCTTTCTGCCCGTCTTGTGGCATAAAAGCTTGTTTCACGCTCTCTCTCTCTCTCTCTCTCTCTCTCTCACTCAGGTCATAACGGGTGTTCAGTGAACTACAAGCATATGTAATGTTATTGTTTCCAGACTGTGGCCACGCGTACACACGCTTCCATTTCTCCAGTTACATTCAATATTGATCCGACAAAGAATACGAGAGAAGGAGAAGAATACGATGCCCCTTAAGAAGAATAATAAAGAACAGAGTGGGCGATAGGGCGTTGATTGAGATGTTTGCCTTATGAAAAAGCTCAGACTGCGGTATTTGCTTCGTGTTATATAAAAAAAATTGCGTTATTTGTCTTGGAAAACGCATAGATTGTGTTATTTGTCCAGTAAAACGCGTAGATTGTGTTATTTGTCCTGTAAAACGTATAGATTGTGTTATTTATCCAGTAAAACGCATAGATTGTGTTAGTTGTCCTGTAAAACGAATAGATTGTGTTATTTGTCCTGTAAAACGCGTAGACTGCGTTATTTGTCCTGTAAAACGCGTAGACTGCGTTATTTGAGATGCGATACGCGGTACGGGAGAACTGGCATCCCAGTATTATACAGTTTTTATAAAACCTCAATAAAGTTTTATTGGAGAGAGAGAGAGAGAGAGAGAGAGAGAGAGAGAGAGAGAGAGAGAGAGAGAGAGAGAGAGAGAGAGACAGACAGACAGACAGACAGACAGAGAGAGAGAGAGAGAGAGAGAGAGAGAGAGAGAGAGAGAGACAGAGACAGAGACAGACAGACAGACAGAAGTGAGTTGACACTAATGGAGAGGGCAAGAGGGAGAGAGCAATGCAGGCGGGATATCGCAACACTCACAGTAGTGTTGGAGAACACCTCAGATACCTCCACCACTCTCTCTTACACTTCCAACACCGAGGGAGAGTTG
This sequence comes from Cherax quadricarinatus, assembly GCF_038502225.1. NCBI lineage: Eukaryota > Metazoa > Arthropoda > Malacostraca > Decapoda > Parastacidae > Cherax > Cherax quadricarinatus. The sequence continues at coordinate 10,231,618 of NC_091330.1, forward strand.
GTATGTAAAATAAAAGTCACGGTAATTACTGACGACAGAGTCAGACTGTGGAATTGGTGGAGGTGGGGGTAGTGTTAGTGTTAATTAATAATGGTGGTGGTGGTGGTAATGGTGATGGTGGTAGTAGTGGTGGTGGTAGTGATAGTGTTAATAGTGGTGTTGGTGGTGGTAGTGATAGTGTTAATAGTGGTGTTGGTGGTGGTAGTAGTTGTTGTTGTTATGGTGTTGGTGGTGGTGATGATGATAATAATAATAATAATAATAATAATAATAATAATAATAATAATAATAATAATAATAATAATAATAATAATAATAAGAGGAAGAAGAAGCAGAAGAAGAAGAAGAAGAAGAAGAAGAAGAAGAAGAAGAAGAAGAAGAAGAAGAAGAAGAAGAAGAAGAAGAAGAAAAAGAAACAAAAATAAAAAAAACGCGAAGATTAAGAGCAAAAATTTATGAAAATAAACATCAACTGTTTTTTTTTAATAAATTCCACACAAGTTGCCACCGAAATTTTCCCCTATTTTTCTCACTGATTTTATTTCAAAAGAAAAAACTGATCCCACGTCTCTCAAAGAATACTTATAAAAAATAAAATAAATCCTTCATAGTTCCATTATTACTGGAGTATCCAGAACTATGAGTATCGACATATATCATTATTATTATTATTATTATTATTATTATTATTATTATTATTATTATTATTAGTGTTTTTATTGCACGAGGAAAACGGAAGAAGGTAAAGATAATAAATTTAATTAGGATCTGGTTTCAGGTGTCAGGAGACATCTTTCTTATATACGTGGGAGGTTCCTCTCTGTCTTGTGATGAAGCTGAATCTGCGTCGGTATGTTTTGTGTTGCTGGTGCGTGTGTCGTTCTTGTCTGTTGCTGCTGTGTCTGAGTCTTCCCTGGCTGTGTTGCTGCTGTGTCTGAGTGAGTCTTCCCTGTCTGTGTTGCTGCTGTGTCTGAGTGAGTCTGCCCTGTCTATGTTGCTGCTGTGTCTGAGTCTTCCCTGGCTGTGTTGCTGCTGCGTCTGAGTGAGTCTTCCCTGCCTGTGTTGCTGCTGTGTCTGAGTCTTCCCTGTCTGTGTTGCTGCTGTGTCTGAGTGAGTCTTCCCTGTCTGTGTTGCTGCTGCGTCTGAGTGAGTCTTCCCTGCCTGTGTTGCTGCTGCGTCTGAGTCTCTGTCGTTCGCTGTCTGGTGAGTTGCCCTGCTGTGTGTCTTTGGGGTGAGTCTTCCTGTCTGTGTTGCTGCTGTGTCTGAGTGAGTCTTCCTTCCTTGCGCTGTGTCTGAGTCCCTGTCTGTGCTGCGTCTGGAGTGAGTCTTCCTGTCTGTGTTGCTGCTGTGTCTGAGTCTTCCTGTCTGTGTTGCTGTGTCTGGTGAATCTTCCCTGCTGTGTGCTGCCGTCTGAGTGAGTCTTCCTGCCTGTGTGCTGCTGTGTCTGAGTCTTCCCTGTCTGTGTTGCTGCTGTGTCTGAGTGAGTCTTCCCTGTCTGTGTTGCTGCTGTGTCTGAGTGAGTCTTCCCTGTCTGTGTTGCTGCTGTGTCTGAGTGAGTCTTCCCTGTCTGTGTTGCTGCTGTGTCTGAGTCTTCCCTGTCTGTGTTGCTGCTGTGTCTGAGTGAGTCTTCCCTGTCTGTGTTGCTGCTGTGTCTGAGTCTTCCCTGTCTGTGTTACTGCTGTGTCTGAGTGAGTCTTCCCTGTCTGTGTTGCTGCTGCGTCTGCGTAAATCTTTGCTGTCTGTGAGGCTTTTATATCCGTGTAAAAATCAATTTAACACTGCCGAAGCCTGTATATAAATTACAGAACATGTCACGTTTATATCTATATTAAACCGCCTTAATTTAACATAATTAACCTTGGTCTGTAAAGCACTTTTACAGGTCGCCTGACCTTCAAGAGTGGCGTTTCCACGCTGGGGAAAAAGCTCTTGATTCAAGGAATTGGAGATACCCTCCCTAACCTAACCGAACGTGATTGCCTCCCATTCCCATTGACCCATACTGTTTTAGCGCTTCCCCTTAAATATAATAGTGAGCTGTCAAAGAATCAAGAAAAAAAAACGAGTGAAAAAAAAAAAAATAAACGGAATATATATTTTTAGAATTTTTTTAAAAATTGTCGATAAATTTTCGTGACGTTTTCTGAATCCTGTTACAATTCTTTCGTAAATACTAATCTTCTCAGTATTTTTTTTTTTTTTTTAAGAACTGGGAAGGAAACACAATACATGACTTTCTGCTTCTTATATAAAATTTTAGACAGTCTGATTTGTTAAATAAATTTTCTAAACAAGGTTGATTTGTGTCGTCAGTTCTACAGAGTGCAACTGATTTGTGGCATCAGTGCCACAAGACGCAAGAGATTTACAGTTTCACGACGCAAGAGATTTGTAGCTTCATGACGCAAGAGATTTGTGGCTTCATGACGCAAGAGATTTGTAGCTTCACGACGCAAGAGATTTGTAGCTTCACGACGCAAGAGATTTGTAGCTTCACGACGCAAGAGATTTGTAGCTTCACGACGCAAGAGATTTGTAGCTTCACGACGCAAGAGATGTGTAGCTTCACGACGCAAGAGATTTGTAGCTTCACGACGCATGTGATGTGGAGCTTCACGACGCAAGAGATTTGTAGCTTCACGACGCAAGAGATTTGTAGCTTCACGACGCAAGAGATTTGTAGCTTCACGACGCAAGAGATTTGTAGCTTCACGACGCAAGAGATTTGTAGCTTCACGACGCAAGAGATTTGTAGCTTCAGACGCAAGAGATTTGTAGCTTCACGACGCAAGAGATTTGTAGCTTCACGACGCAAGAGATTTGTAGCTTCACGACGCAAGAGATTTGTAGCTTCAGACGCATAAGAGATTTGTGGCTTCACGACGCAAGAGATTTGTAGCTTCACGACGCAAAGATTTGTAGCTTACGACGCAAGAGATTTGTAGCTTCACGACGCAAGAGATTTGTAGCTTCACGACGCAAGAGATTTGTAGCTTCACGACGCAAGAGATTTGTAGCTTCACGACGCAAGAGATTTGTAGCTTCACGACGCAAGAGATTTGTAGCTTCACGACGCAAGAGATTTGTAGCTTCACGACGCAAGAGATTTGTAGCTTCACGACGCAAGAGATTTGTAGCTTCACGACGCAAGAGATTTGTAGCTTCACGACGCAAGAGATTTGTAGCTTCACGACGCAAGAGATTTGTAGCTTCACGACGCAAGAGATTTGTAGCTTCACGACGCAAGAGATTTGTAGCTTCACGACGCAAGAGATTTGTAGCTTCACGACGCAAGAGATTTGTAGCTTCACGACGCAAGAGATTTGTAGCTTCACGACGCAAGAGATTTGTGGCTTCATGACGCAAGAGATTTGTAGCTTCACGACGCAAGAGATTTGTAGCTTCACGACGCAAGAGATTTGTAACTTCAACGACACATTTAGAAGATTTGTAGCTAGACGAAGAGATTTGAAGCAACGACGCAAGATGTAGCAATGGAGATACTTCACTGCAGAGATTTACAGGTAAGTCACGACGCAAGAGATTTGTAAGCTTCATACGCAAATTTTAGCCTAGAGCAAAGATTTGCAGCTTCAAGGGCGACACGAATTTGATAGTTTAGACGCAAAGATTTGTAGCTTCACGACGCAAGAGATTTGTAGCCTCATACGCAAGAGTAAGCTCACGACGAAGAGATTTGTAGCCTCTCAGATCGCAAGGTTTGTAACTTTCATGACGCAAGGTTTTACTCAGCGCGATTTTAGCCTCATGACGCAAGAGATTTGTAGCTCAGACGCAAAGAAGCCTAGTCCAATGGATTTGACTTCAGACGCAAGAGATTTGTAGCCTCATGACGCAAGAGATTTGTAGCTTCACGACGCAAGAGATTTGTAGCTTCATGACGCAAGAGATTTGTAGCCTCATGACGCAAGAGATTTGTAGCATCATGACGCAAGAGATTTGTAGCATCCCTTTGTGTATATTTGCATCTTCAATTTATAAAATAATTCTACTTAATATATATACGTATTCACATTTTAATTACATTCACAGCTAATCCATAAAAGCTGAAAGATACCGCAGCTACTTACACAGGCAAAAGAGGTACAAGTTGTAATTGTGAGGCATAAAACTTCATTTGCAACTATTTACACAGGCAAAAGAGGTACATGTTGCAAGTCCGAGGTTTAGAACTTCATTTACAACTATTTACACAGGCAAACGAGGTGCACGCTGTAAGGGTGAGGCATAAAACTTCATTTGCAACTATTTACACAGGCAAAAGAGGTACACGTTGCAAGTACGAGGTTTAGAACTTCATTTGCAACTATTTACACAGGCAAAAGAGGTACACGTTGCAGGAATGAACGTAATCTAGCATCGTTCGAGTTACACATCGTCTAGATCCAGGCTTACCTGATCAATATCTTTTTCATGCACATGTGAGCAAAGTGTTTTTTTTACCCCAGTCGTTTCGGATTATTCCGCATCGCCACCACGCTGCTCGAACCGGTTTCAAACGAGCCGCTCGTAAAATCATGCTTATAAATGCACCAGAACCTAAAGTGGCCAACCTCCTGGGGATTTACTACAGGATCCAGTTGTGTCTGAGAGTGTTTGATACTTTTTATGACACATTACGTTTGCTCTGGCAGGATGTATACATTGCAGCCCCGACTCACTTAAAGACTCATAAAGTTATTAGATAACGTCATTGATCTGGTTATGGAAGGTGAGTTTCGTCTCAGCATTTATTGTCTTCTTCAGTACATGCATGAAACTAGAGATGGGACTACTGTATATTCTGGATTGTATTGTAATTGTTTGTATGGGTGAATCCATGTGTTTGTGTGTGTGTTTGTGTGTGTGTGTGTGTGTGTGTGTGTGTGTGTGTGTGTGTGTGTGTGTGTGTGTGTGTGTGTGTGTGTGTGTGTGTACTACACCTGACTCGAAATCCACCGCTTCTGGCGCCGATAACAGGCAGGAACAGCCCGCTTGGTCAACACGTTGGGCAAGTCTGATTGCATCCTTGTTTACATTTGCAAACCGCAGGACACACATTCACACGCATACACATCACGCTCTCTCTCTCTCTCTCTCTCTCTCTCTCTCTCTCTCTCCACACACACACACTCACACTAACTAAATCTTGGCGCAGAAATTAATAAACTTTACATAACAGGAAATATATTATGATACTGGTAAGAGAGCTGTTAATTCAATGAATAATCTAATCTTAATCAAATAACATTCCCCCAGGCGCTGTTTGGCTCTCAATTAGCGTTACCCCTTGAGTAACTTATAATAATATTACTAATATAGCAGCCGGATGGTTGTTTACAGATGAAGGGAAAACACAACAAAAATCCTGTTGACTGACGTGGGGATAAAAGGTGCCCTTAGCACTGTGCAAGTGAAATCTTTATTAAAGACAACGTTACGCTCCATAAAAAGGCTCTACACTGAGCGAAAATTCCCTCATGGTAAAGATTTCTCCCGCATCTTGTATATTTTTCCCGCATCTTGTATATTTCTAACGTACCTCTGGGCAACACCTGTCATCCAACACAGATCAGAGGTTTATAGTTCCGACAAATTCACGAATAAGACTTATGTGTTGCATATGTGTCATGTTCGTCAACAGAAGGAAAGGCTCACGAACGCTGCTATTTTTTAGCACTAGTTCGTAGGAGCAGTTTCGTGCCAGTCAGAGAGTTGGCCAACATGGCTGTCAAGCAGATTTTTGGTATCCTCCTCAACTTTTATAGATCCCCGACTGATATTAAGTTAACTTGGGTTTCGTCGTTTATGGTATCAGATCCCTTTCTCGATGACCACTCTTTCTGTGTGTTAATCGAATTTCTGAGTTTTTTTTTTTTTTTTTTTTTTGGGGGGGGGGGGGGAGTTAAAAAGGTGATGCTTATACTCACATATTTAATATATTTTCTTAAGTTATTTAAAATTGGGGTAGTATTTATGTGAGATAGAGTAGGTTAGGTTAAGTTTGGTTAGGTTAAGTTAGGTTAGCTTAAGTTAGGTAAGGTTATATCATGGTTAGGATAGATGCTAAAGTGTGCTGGCATATAGTATGTGTGTGTGTGCGTGTGTTGTACTCACGTATTTGTTCTTACCTATTTGTACTAACCTATCTGTGGTGTAGGGATCGAGTCACAGCTCCTGGCTCCGCCTCTTCGCTGGTCGCTACTAGGTCCACTCTCTTCCTGCTCCATGAGCTTTATCATACCTCTTCTTAAAGCTATGTATGGATCCTGCCTCCATTACATGTGTGTGTGTGTGTGTGTATGTGTGTGTGTGTTCTGCTTCTGAAGTCTTGCCTCGTCAACACAAGGAATAAAGGCCCCACTGAGCTTCTTTGGTTACGCTGCGTGCTTATCCGAGGGACCACCACGAGTCACAACACTGGTGCCTGTGTTTATTCACACACTATATGTTCACCGTGGCTGCCATTCACGTTCCCCGTGTGTATGTGTGTGTGAGAGAGAGAGAAAGAGAGAGAGAGAGAGAGAGAGAGAGAGAGAGAGAGAGAGAGAGAGAGAGAGAGAGAGAGAGTACGAGTGTGTGTACATCCCCCTAAGCAAGACACTGCACCACTCGCTTTGATCTCCACGGCAACAGACGCAGATACAAAAGAGACGGGCATCAATCTTCCTTCAGAGAATGAGATGATACGAGTCATCAACGTTGCATAAGGGGGTACATTGTTTCTGCTCGAGGGTCGGTACCAAGCGTTAAGAAACTAACGCTAAAGCGTTGCTTACCAACCTAGCAGTACATGATAGGCTCTGAAGACGAGCGCTTGACTGATTAGTGACTCTAATCATACACACATATATATATTATAATTGCATTATGAAATAAAAACCCAAAGTTATGGCTTGAAAGAGAAGGTCTGCTAATAGCTAACACACGAATAAAAAAACACAAAAGAATTGAAAAAACTACCGATGCGTCAACTTGCACTGTACCCGGCAGCTGAAGTCACTAAAAGAGTATCACCAACCGAACTAGATGAGAGACGGGTGAATATCAGTGACTGAATGAGATGGAATACAGAATAATGCTGAAGATATAACAAATTGTTATTTAAATGCAGTAAGCTCTCTAATAAGGCTCTTCTGTAATGCTGGATTTTATTTTCTAAATGCGATTGAAAGTGTGCAACCAAAAATTGAATAGCAGGTGAAAATGCCGTCACTGTACGTGATATGGGACTCCACATGTGCTTTTTTCAGTGGTATTTATATTATTTATTATTATACTCAAAACGAAGAGCCAAAACAAGTTATATTTACAAAAATTCACACTATATAAAAGTCAGCTTATTATTATTATTATTATTATTATTATTATTATTATTATTATAACCTACCACTGTCCTTCCACTCTTCCACTTTTTATTACTGTTTCTCCATCAACTCTTCACATCTTCTCTTTCCTTCCTCCTAACATCCCCCTCTCAAACTGCAACTGCAGATGTTTAAACACTCTAAACACCTAAACACTATAAACACCATACAATATACTCAAACAATTCCTGTTAGCTAGTAGAGAAAAAGAAATACAGATCTTTTAATAATTGTTGTGCATGGATTCAGAGACAGATAATCCTTTTTCTCTCTCACCTAATAGAAGATTAGATTAAAGTAAGAAGGATTAAAGAGACAGGAGAAGCGTTGTTTATACCAGGACTGTCATGGGAAATTTAATACGCTCCCGCGGCAGAGATTTATCTTATAAATTGGAAAAAAACAGGCTGGAGCATCCACGGGGTGACTGGGAGATAAGTGGAATGACTGTGAGGGAACTGAAGGGGGTGTGAGAGGGAACTGGAGAAATTGTTGGGGGACTGGAGTAAGTATTTGGGAACTGGGGTAACTGGCGAGGAACTGGAGTAACTGGTGAGGAACTGGAGAAACTGGTGGAGAACTGGGGGAACTGATGGAGAACTGGTGTAACTGGTGGAGAACTGGGGTAACTAGTGGAGGACTGGAAAAACTGGTGGGGAACTGGAGAAATTGGTGGGGAAGTGGAGAAACTGGGAGGGAGATCTAATAGTTAAGAACAAGATAAAAATGGGTTCCATCACGGGATGTCCAGAGAGAAGTAAAAAATAGATTTCGTCTATTCATCCTTTGCCCCATGAGCAACACTATTTCATGATACATGATACTCGAGAACACCGAGTTCTCATGCCAATATATATCTGTGATATGAATTCAGTGGAATGATACATGAGAGTACATGGGAATGACTTATTGCAAAGGATTTAGAAGTCCAAACCGAGGTTATCCGCCGAGAACTATTTACTTGTATCTAGATAAGTAACAGTCGTGCATTACCTACAAGTGGTTATTGGAATTCAGCCCCAAGAAATAATATATATATATATATATATATATATATATATATATATATATATATATATATATATATATATATATATATATATATATATATATATATATTTTATTATCACACTGGCCGATTCCCATCAAGGCAGGGTGGCCCGAAAAAGAAAAACTTTCACTATCATTCACTCCATCACTGTCTTGCCAGAAGGGTGCTTTACACTACAGTTTTTAAACTGCAACATTAACACCCCTCCTTCAGAGTGCAGGCACTGTACTTCCCATCTCCAGGACTCAAGTCCGGCCTGCCGGTTTCCCTGAACCCCTTCATAAATGTTACTTTGCTCACACTCCAACAGCACGTCAAGTATTAAAAACCATTCGTCTCCATTCACTCCTATCAAACACGCTCACGCACGCCTGCTGGAAGTCCAAGCCCCTCGCACACAAAACCTCTTTTACCCCCTCCCTCCAACCTTTCCTAGGCCGACCCCTACCCCGCCTTCCTTCCACTACAGACTGATACACTCTTGAAGTCATTCTGTTTCGCTCCATTCTCTCTACATGTCCGAACCACCTCAACAACCCTTCCTCAGCCCTCTGGACAACAGTTTTGGTAATCCCGCACCTCCTCCTAACTTCCAAACTACGAATTCTCTGCATTATATTCACACCACACATTGCCCTCAGACATGACATCTTCACTGCCTCCAGCCTTCTCCTCGCTGCAACATTCATCACCCATGCTTCACACCCATATAAGAGTGTTGGTAAAACTATACTCTCATACATTCCCCTCTTTGCCTCCAAGGACAAAGTTCTTTGTCTCTACAGACTCCTAAGTGCACCACTCACCCTTTTTCCCTCATCAATTCTATGATTCACCTCATCCTTCATAGACCCATCCGCTGACACGTCCACTCCCAAATATCTGAATACATTCACCTCCTCCATACTCTCTCCCTCCAATCTGATATCCAATCTTTCATCACCTAATATTTTTGTTATCCTCATAACCTTACTCTTTCCTGTATTCACTTTTAATATTCTTCTTTTGCACACCCTACCAAATTCATCCACCAATCTCTGCAACTTCTCTTCAGAATCTCCCAAGAGCACAGTGTCATCAGCAAAGAGCAACTGTGACAACTCCCACTTTGTGTGATTTTTTATCTTTTAACTTCACGCCTCTTGTCAAGACCCTCGCATTTACTTCTCTTACAACCCCATCTATAAATATATTAAATAACCACGGTGACATCACACATCCTTGTCTAAGGCCTACCTTTACTGGGAAATAATTTCCCTCTTTCCTATGTACTCTAACTTGAGCCTCACTATCCTCGTAAAAACTCTTCACTGCTTTCATATATATATATATATATATATATATATATATATATATATATATATATATATATATATATATGAGAGAGAGAGAGAGAGAGAGAGAGAGAGAGAGAGAGAGAGAGAGAGAGAGAGAGAGAGAGAGAGAGAGAGAGAGAGAGAGAGAGAGAAAGAAAGACAGACAGACAGACAGAGACAGACAGAGACAGACAGAGAGAGAGAGAGACAGAGACAGAGACAGAAATAGCCGTGGACCTTGCACCGAGCCTCACATCTTGATATCAAGGTTGATGGACTAACTACATCGACTCCAGACTGAGGGACTGATTACCTTAATCTACTTATGGTCATCGCCATTCTTCTTTGTATTGAACTGATGAAGCCATTGTGTAGCAAAACTTTTACACAGTATAGATACCCAAGTGATGCACATATGTCTAACTGATGCATGAGATGCAGTGGAGGCTAATTCCCCTCATGGACTCGGAGCAAGTCATGAGAAGGTCATGAGAAGGTCCAATCCATATCTGGAAGTACCTAAACTATACATTCAGCCAGACAAGTCTAATATATAGCACAATGATTGCTACGTCGCGCGTTACTTGCTATTTGTTCCATTAATCAGCATTAAATAGTGTTGCTCGTTCCGTCATTAGTATAATTCTATACAGTAAATGATGCTCCTTAGTCAAAGTAAGGTTTGTACTCCACTAAGAGATTGATCACTCCTTAAATAAACTATCACTGTGGTAATATTCGTGGTAACTGCTGACCCCATAGGGGTCATAAAGCGCCTTATTAAAATGAAAATTTGTGAGGCTTAGAAATCCGACAAGTTTATAAATAAGACATTTGTGTAATGTATTTGGGTATCTTTATTCAGCAAACATTTCGCCAGCCAGTGGCTTCTTCACTCCACCTTTCTCTGCACTGGACTGAAGAAGTTACTGGCTGGCGACAAGTTTCCAGAGTGAAGATACCCAAATAGTGCACGAAAAATTGTGCGTTCATGTGTACACCGGAAATCATGTTGGTCTATGTCAGTAAATCAGGCAAGCATTATTCGTTATTTTCCACCTCATCTTTTTTTTCGTTATTGGAACGAAAAGTATCTAATTGATACCCGTAGCTTTGTGGAACCTTGTCTGGAAGGGAAAGTCAGTTTATTTGATTTAGGTCGCCCCGTCTTGCTGAGGGTCTCAGACTGGTCTTCTTTGGCTGGTGACAAAAGACAGACGTACAACATTTCACCCTACACTAGGCTTTATTAAGTACTTGTACAACGTTTTACCCAGCACTGGGCATTTTTCGGTGATGACTGAATCGTCGGCTATGAGACCGACTATGGTCTCATAGCCGACTGACTGTAATGGTTATTTGCCACGAGGCTGACTTTGATGACTGTTGGTTCCCATGAGGAGGTTGTTGGTTGCCATGAAGCTAACATTCACTGTGCCTGGAAGATGATAATTACCTTGGGAGGTCTGGCGGGGTGTTTTGACTGTTTTCTTATTCATGCCGCTCAAGGCTGTTCGTATATTAGCCAGCTTTGCATAAGCCAACAATAATATTCTGTCTGTACGTGCTTGCAGTCATAGATAGGCTCGGTGCGATGTCCTCTCCTACGTGCTGTTCCTGTTTCCATTTCGAGAAGTTTGCCTCTTTTTAGAGATAAGAACAGAGGTGAACACTGCATCAGGCCTATTGGCCCATACTAGACAGGTCCTTCTAAAACCCAAACCCACTAGCAAAAAATATTTGCCAACCCATTTTCAGTGATGATATTCCCTTCCAGAGGGGTGCCTTGTGCCGGTGAAGTGCTCTTGGACGCTTTTCCTTGATCACTTAAATACCATTACTCCGACCTCCTACCCGCTTCCAGCTCCCTCGTTACTGGATACTGATTGATATTGACATTCAGTAAGTGTTTATGTAGTCTTGATAATGATTCCAACTGCTTGTTGTATGTTTGTATTATCTCACAGCAAAAGAGGCTAAGAGGAGAAATTAGACTCACATGCAACACCTGGGTATCTTTAATTGAAGACGTTTCGCCCACCAGTGTTGAATGTGTGTCTAGGTTTTCATTTTGTGGGTAATGAATGCCAATATTGCAAAGAAGGAGTCCAAATATAGATCCCTGGGGGATTCCTTTCGTCTCCATGTCCACCACCACCACAATGACCCCCCCCCCCCCCAGTAAAGCAACCACCACCACCATCCCCACCATTACCCCAACCTTCCAATAAATATCTCAGGCCAGAAAAATTGCTAGATGAGAGGGCAGGAGTACTTACCACATCATCCGAGATGTTGAACAACCTCAGAGCTTCATGCTCAGAATTCTAACTGCACTCGAGTGACAATCCAGTTCATTATTTAAATCTTTAACAATAACTCTTAAACTTGACACGGACAGATCGAAGTTATATTCAACTTCTCTCAGAGTATTTCTTGTAGCTAATTTATTAATCTCATTATAAGTTAATGTAAGAAGGGGTCCTTGAGATTCTACATTACCTTCTTGATTGAAGATTTGTAAGTAGCTATATCTGGTACGAGTCAACTGTATTCAGAGATGGAATAGAATCAGTAAGGAAAAGAAAATCACAATACCGTGGTTGAAACAATTTGCTAAATAACCCTTATGATGATGTTTCGGTTCATCCCGGATCATCGTCAGATCACAATGGACCAGCAACGGACCAAAACGTCGTCATGCGGTTCCAAGAGAAGGCGGGATTTTGGTGAATATAAGAGACAAGCTCATTTCCATAACTTAATTGTATTGCCATTACAAGGCAAACAGTTCAATTTACAGTATATACGTGTTTACCTGGAGTTTACCTGGAGAGAGTTCCGGGGGTCAACGCCCCCGCGGTCCGGTCTGTGACCAGGCCTCCTGGTGGATCAGAGCCTGATCAACCAGGCTGTTGCTGCTGGCTGCATGCAAACCAACGTACGAGCCACAGCCCGGCTGATCAGGAACTGAATTTAGGTGCTTGTCCAGTGCCAGCTTGAAGACTGCCAGGGGTCTGTTGGTAATCCCCCTTATGTGTGCTGGGAGGCAGTTGAACAGTCTCGGGCCCCCGACACTTATTGTATGGTCTCTTAACGTGCTAGTGACACCCCTGCTTTTCATTGGGGAGATGGTGCATCGTCTGCCAAGTCTTTTGCTTTCGTAGTGAGTGATTTTCGTGTGCAAGTTCGGTACTAGTCCCTCTAGGATTTTCCAGGTGTATATAATCATGTATCTCTCCCTCCTGCGTTCCAGGGAATACAGGTTTAGGAACCTCAAGCGCTCCCAGTAATTGAGGTGTTTTATCTCCGTTATGCGCGCCGTGAAAGTTCTCTGTACATTTTCTAGGTCGGCAATTTCACCTGCCTTGAAAGGTGCTGTTAGTGTGCAGCAATATTCCAGCCTAGATAGAACAAGTGACCTGAAGAGTGTCATCATGGGCTTGGCCTCCCTAGTTTTGAAGGTTCTCATTATCCATTCTGTCATTTTTTTGGAAGATGCGATTGATACAATGTTATGGTCCTTGAAGGTGAGATCCTCCGACATGATCACTCCCAGGTCTTTGACGTTGGTGTTTCGCTCTATTTTGTGGCCAGAATTTGTTTTGTACTCTGATGAAGATTTAATTTCCTCATGTTTACCATATCTGAGTAATTGAAATTTCTCATCGTTGAACTTCATATTGTTTTCTGCAGCCCACTGAAAGATTTGGTTGATGTCCGCCTGGAGCCTTGCAGTGTCTGCAATGGAAGACAGTCATGCAGATTCGGGTGTCATCTGCAAAGGAAGACACGGTGCTGTGGCTGACATCCTTGTCTATGTCGGATATGAGGATGAGGAACAAGATGGGAGCGAGTACTGTGCCTTGTGGAACAGAGCTTTTCACCGTAGCTGCCTCGGACTTTACTCTGTTGACGACTACTCTCTGTGTTCTGTTAGTGAGGAAATTATAGATCCATCGACCGACTTTTCCTGTTATTCCTTTAGCACGCATTTTGTGCGCTATTACGCCATGGTCACACTTGTCGAAGGCTTTTGCAAAGTCTGTATATATTACATCTGCATTCTTTTTGTCTTCTAGTGCATTTAGGACCTTGTCGTAGTGATCCAATAGTTGAGACAGACAGGAGCGACCTGTTCTAAACCCATGTTGCCCTGGGTTGTGTAACTGATGGGTTTCTAGATGGGTGGTGATCTTGCTTCTTAGGACCCTTTCAAAGATTTTTATGATATGGGATGTTAGTGCTATTGGTCTGTAGTTCTTTGCTGTTGCTTTACTGCCCCCTTTGTGGAGTGGGGCTATGTCTGTTGTTTTTAGTAACTGTGGGACGACCCCCGTGTCCATGCTCCCTCTCCATAGGATGGAAAAGGCTCGTGATAGGGGCTTCTTGCAGTTCTTGATGAACACAGAGTTCCATGAGTCTGGCCCTGGGGCAGAGTGCATGGGCATGTCATTTATCGCCTGTTCGAAGTCATTTGGCGTCAGGATAACATCGGATAGGCTTGTGTTAATCAAATTTTGTGGCTCTCTCATAAAAAATTCATTTTGATCTTCGACTCTCAGTCTGGTTAGCGGCTTGCTAAAAACTGAGTCATACTGGGACTTGAGTAGCTCACTCATTTCCTTGCTGTCATCTGTGTAGGACCCATCTTGTTTAAGTAGGGGCCCAATACTGGACGTTGTTCTCGATTTTGATTTGGCATAGGAGAAGAAATACTTTGGGTTTCTTTCGATTTCATTTATGGCTTTTAGTTCTTCCCGCGATTCCTGACTCCTAAAGGATTCTTTTAGCTTAAGTTCGATGCTTGCTATTTCTCTGACCAGTGTCTCCCTACGCATTTCAGATAAATTGACCTCTTTTAGCCGCTCTGTTATTCTTTTCCGTCGCCTGTAAAGGGAGCGCCTGTCTCTTTCTATTTTACATCTATTCCTCCTTTTTCTTAAAGGAATAAGCCTTGTGCATACATCGAGTGCCACCGAGTTAATCTGTTCTAGGCATAAGTTGGGGTCTGTGTTGCTTAGTATATCTTCCCAGCTTATATCGGTTAGGACTTGGTTTACTTGGTCCCACTTTATGTTTTTGTTATTGAAGTTGAATTTGGTGAATGCTCCGTCGTGACTAATCTCATTATGTCGGTCTGGGGCTCCGCGCATGCATGTCTGAACCTCAATTATGTTGTGATCTGAGTATATTGTTTTTGATATGGTGACATTTCTTATCAGATCATCATTGTTAGTGAAGATGAGGTCTAGTGTATTCTCCAGTCTAGTAGGCTCTATTATTTGCTGGTTTAAATTGAATTTTGTGCAGAGATTTAAAAGCTCGCGTGAGTGTGAGTTTTCATCAGAGCTGCCTCCTGGTGTTATTACTGCAACAATATTATTTGCTATATTCCTCTATTTTAGGTGCCTTAAGTTGAAATCCCCCAGGAGCAAGATGTTGGGTGCAGGAGCTGGAAGATTTTCCAGACAGTGGTCAATTTTTAACAGCTGTTCCTGGAATTGCTGGGATGTTGCATCCGGAGGCTTGTAGACTACCACAATGACTAGGTTTTGGTTCTCGACCTTTACTGCTAAAACTTCCACTACATCATTTGAGGCATTTAGCAGTTCTGTGCAAACAAGTGACTCTGCAATGTACAGGCCAACCCCCCCCCCCCTTTTGCCTGTTCACTCTGTCACATCTGTATAGGTTGTAACCTGGGATCCATATTTCGTTGTCCAAGTGATCCTTTATGTGGGTCTCAGTGAAAGCCGCGAACATTGCCTTTGCCTCTGCAAGCAGTCCACGGATGAAAGGTATTTTGTTGTTTGTTGCTGGCTTTAGACCCTGTATATTTGCAAAGAAGAATGTTATCGGACTGGTGGTATTGTTGGTACTGGGGGGGGATTTTTTTTTCCGGCATTAGTATCTGTATCTGTTGGTTTGGAGTGGAGGCCATCGACTGTGGTTCCACTCCAGGAATGACTGGATTTGGTGTACGATTTCTGCCATTTCCTGCCAGTTTTTTTTCCTTCCTGGCACTAAAAAACCACTCCCTCTTGAGTGGCTGTGGCTGTGGCTGATAATCATTATGATTATCTCAACATGATGCCTACGGGTCTCATCAGAGGCGGTGACAACACGTACAGCTTCAACTATGTGCCAGTGGACGCCTAAGTCAGGCCAGAAAAGCTTTCTTAGGAAGAACAAGTGTTTCCCGACGCGGGTCGTAGCCATATAACCTACAGGTGGAGCATTTAGTCATCTGACCGAGGCCTTCCGCCGGCTTACCCCTCCATCCCTTTAAAAATTAAGGTTATAATTATATTAATTTTATAAAGAGATACTTTTTCAATGGACTTCGTCAGTGTTTTTTATAATGTTTGGTGACTGACAGACAAGAGATATACTTCCCTGTATGGCAACTGCAGTTGCCATACAGGCCATAATGGCAACTGCAGTTGCCATTAAGATAATGAAATTACAGAGGATTTACTTAATGAAATTGTATGAGGAAAAAGAGAAAATTATTAAGAGAGGACAAGAACATGAAACAAAAGAAAAAAACTATGAGGAGAGGACGACATGAAAAAATGAGGAAACAAAAGAGAGAGAGAGAGAGAGAGAGAGAGAGAGAGAGAGGACAAGACCGTGAAGTGATAACCATGGGGAGAGACGACAAAAACGTGAAAAACGAGGAGAGGAAATCATAAAGAACGATGAATTTAGAAGACAAGGAGGTGGAAAAGGAAGAAACAGAAGGAAACATTAAGAACCAGGAGCAGAGAAGTCAAGAAGCAACAGATGACTGTTGAAAGTTTTATCTGAAAGTTAGGGACGATTAATTACTCACTTTCTAACTACAAATTTTAATACTTTTCCAGGAGAGCTCTTGATCCAAGGAATTTGAAGCTTACCTCCATTTTCCTCTGATCAAACATAATTGCTTCGCATTTCTTAGGTGTTGTATGTCCCTCTACGATTTTGTAACTTAATAATAAAAGAAGAAGAAGAAGAAGAAGAAGAAGAAGTCCCTCTCTCCCTCCCTCTCTCTCTCTCTCTCTCTCTCTCACTCAGTCTCTCTTTATAAATAATACAATTATCTCCCTCTTACCACTGCTTGACTTTCTCATCATGGGTGTCCGTTGTTGTGGGAATGCTTATTAAACAGTTCTGAGTCACCAACAGCCTGGCTGGTCAAAGACCAGAGTTAAGAGCACGGAGGATTGAACCTCTACCTGATGTTGAATGACCCTTACGGATTTAGTGCCTCACGTATAACATTTAAACTGTTAGGTTCTCTAATTTAAGTCTCACTTCGAAAGTTATCAGAAATACATTTTTTTTTCCATTTTTTGACCTTAAAAGATGTCCGAATATTTTTTAACAATGACTAGAGAAATTTAGAAAATTCATGGAACATCCATGACGGTAAAAGCGGGATCCAAACAGCGTTTTGTCACTAATGGCAGAGAGAAACATGATGAAGAACAAGAGCTTTTATCGTGACAACGTTTCGCTCAAGTCATTTGCACACAGAGAGGCAATATCACACAAAATCTGGTTCTGCGACCTATGTCCTTTTTTGAGCGGTAGCGGCAGCTTGAAGAATACCTTCGCTTCTTCGGGGTTTCCTTAAGATACTCTTGAAATCACACGTAAGATCGTGTCCAGTATGGCGGTGCAGAGGACGCGTGTATACCTTCTTGTGGCCAAGACAACAGCGACTGGTTGCTGTGTCGACTTATTCAAGACCCTCACCTTCTTCTCAACCTCATCTTCTCCCCACCACCTCCTGCTCATCATCATCATCATCATCTCACCACCTCCTGAGCCTCACCATCATCATCATCATCATCCTTCTCCTAATCCTTTTCTGTCCTCAGGTACTAGATCATGGCTCAACTCTGCATGCTATTTAAAACCACATAATTATCGGTCTGAAATTGCATTTAGGGTCATTCATGGCAAAGCTAGATGGGCTGTTCGCACTCTCTCACTTTAGCTTTCATGTAATCCTTCAACTCTCGTGTAATCCTTCAACTCTCATGTAATCCTTCAACTACCGCGTTATAATCTTTAGAGGTTGAGTTACATGTAAGTACACGGTAATGATGGAGGATGGATACCGCGGTACACGGATGTAAACATTACTAGACATGAACATCATGTCCGTGCCAGATGTAAATGATCTCTCTTAGCCAGACCAGACGACGAGTGCAAGCAATAACCTGAGGTTCCCAAAGGTAACCTGAGTGATAATACTCATTTTTGAGGGGATTAACTTCGTCCAGGACTTGGAAAACTTCCAGTGGCTGTAGGTACCCTCGCATCGCAATGAACCGATACTGTGGATTTTAACAGCAAAAAATAATACCTTGATATACATAGCGTGAACTGGGCCACCAACACTCCTTCAGCCCACGCCATACAGGTAATATAACGCAAAGTAGCGTGCATGTGCTAATGAAGCCGAGGATTCATCACTGATGGTGGGGAAGAGGAGACAGAGTTGTGGATGGATGATGATAGAGTATCCCCTAGAGGATCTGCTCTTGGATACACTCTTCATCTCTTGGCTCTCATTTGAGAAGACAAGACACGTAGAACAATCTTATATTGAGGCCAATGCATCGCCCTGCGTAGAGGGAGTCCCACAGACTTGCTACATAGGTTTCTCTCTATAGTCGATATTTACAGACTGCAACAAATTTTTGGGAGTCTGAGTTAGGAGCGGTGTCTCGACCCCCGCAAAAACAACTTGGTGAGCATCTACACAAAAAATACATTATAAATACACACACATACCACCGATTTTAAGTATTATTACATAAATTTAAACTGTCCTGTGATATATATATATATATATATATATATATATATATATATATATATATATATATATATATATATATATATATATATATAGGGTAGTGTAAAGCACCCTTCTGGCAAGACAGTGATGGAGTGAATGATGGTGAAAGTTTTTCTTTTTCGGGCCACCCTGCCTTGGTGGGAATCGGCCGGTGTGATAATAAAAAAAAAAAAAATAATATATATATATATATATCATAAGTGAAGTTAGTTTAGGTGGGGTTTCTAGGTTAGGTTTGGCCAAAATTAAACAAAATTACCTCAATATTAATGAAAAATACACATCTTTCCTTAAAAAAGTGTTTTTTGGAATGTTCATTTGTTAAAGGAGTTCAGCCCGTTCGGCAGGTTCGGTTTATTAAGCACGACAGTATGAATATAAACTGCAAATAGCTTGAAGGAAAACCTTCAAATAACACAAATGATAACGTACACCAAACAAGGAGTACAATTTGATACGCTCCATCACGTCGATCGACCACCATTAAACACCTTTGTTTGTCAACTACACTCAGCTGGTGATAACCTGGGAGGGACGTAGCTGGTTATGATTTACACTGCTACCTCCAGGCTAGGCAATTAAGAAATATAATCTATAAGAACTGGAATCCATACCTCCTTCGGTCTCTGAAAACATACTTCATGCTACCGGATGATTTCCCGCTGGTGCATACAGTTGTGGTGGCAGCCCCCTGGGATGCCACCACAACAGTCGATTAACACCCTGGTACCTACTTACTGCTTGGTAAACAAGGGCACCAGGTGTAAGGAAACATGCCCCGTGCCGGGGATCAAACTACAGACACTCACTATGTAAGGTGAGTTCGTTACCAACCGAGCCACACATATACAAACACACACACACACACACACACACACACACACACACACACACACACACACACACACACACACACACACACACACACACACACACACACACACACACACACACACACACACACACACACACACACACACACACACACACACACACACAGTGTACCTCACGTCTCAGTGATTACTTAGGCATTTAACTCGTCATTAAAGAATTAAGAAGACTCTAAGGTCATGAGAATAATTCTAAGAAATGTGTCGTTCAAGACATCTTCTCAACAGCAACTAACGAAACATTTATTACGGCTACGTTTCCCTCTCTATGAGCTTTATCAAGCTAATATCTTGTTAGTTACTCTGTGGAATTTTTGCCTAACATATTGTCGATAATTTCACCAAGACTTGAGCATGTCTTCTAGTTGCTAGATGGAGTATTGGATCGTGGAAGTCTGTCTCACGGGACGCTATTAAAGGTACTGGATTCCTTAAACATGTTCATAGTTTTAAGTGTAATTTGACCCGTGTGGTTTCATTACCTGATATTTTATTATGAAATAATGTAGCGTTGCATTTATATGTCTGTGTATTTGTTTTGAGGAATTTTAAACTTTATTTAATTTTGTTATGCCTAAATAGTGTTGCCATAATAACGCAGTGGGGTATTTTGAAGAATAAGTGCGACTCAAGACCAGGGAGATAAGAGATATGTATAGATGTGTCAGTAAATACAGTGAGTGAGTGAAAAAATTAGAAGAGCAAACAGGAAGTTAGTGGAAAAAATTACCGAGAAGCATCAAACATCAACTTCTGGGACAGGACAGACCTGCAACGTTACTCCACTGCCAGCCGCAAGTAATATTCACCTAGTTTGAGTTGCATGGGGTCAATAGTACCTGTCTCTAGCTGGAATTGGGGGTCACTCTCCTCGAGCTATCAGAATTAGAACAAGCAGCATTTACTGGCATTTAGTAGAATTTAGAGGTAGTGGCATATAGGCGAAGCCTAGTGTATTTATTTTTGAACGTAATTTTAAACGCATAAGACTACAGTGGGAACCAAGAGATCGGGTACATATGCAATACATATGTAGTACATACGTGGGAAATAAGGACTTTTTACATAAACATATGCACACACACTTTGTGAGAACAGCTCTGTTGTTAGGTACTTGAATAACTGTAGCGTGCACACACACACACACACACACACACACACACACACACACACACACACACACACACACACACACACACACACACACACACACACACACACACACACACACACATGCACACACACACATGCACACACACACATGCACACACACACATGCACACACACACACACACACACACACACACACACACACACACACACACACACACACACACACACACACACACACTCACACGCACACATATACAGGATTTTACACCTTCCTGTGAAGTGACCCTCTAACCCTTTCCCCCCATCTCTCTCCCTCTCCTCTCCTCTCTCTTCCTCTCTCTCTCTCTCTCTCTCTCTCTCTCTCTCTCTCCCTTTCTCTCATCCTCTCTTCCTCTCTCTCTTCCTCTCACTCTCTCTCTCTTCCTCTCTCTCTCCCTCTCCCTCTCTCTCTTCCTCTCTTACTCTCTCTCTTCCTCTTCTTTCCTCTCTCTCTCTCTTCCCTTGTCACTCCCCCCCTCTCTCTTACCTTTTCCCTCTCTCTCACTTTCTCCCCCTTTTTCCCTTCTTTACCCTCCTTCTACCCTCCCCTTCTCTCTCTTTCTCCCTCTCTCTCACTATCTCCCCCTTTTTCTTTTTCTCTTTCTCTCTCTCTTTCACTAAAAAAAAAATGGTTGGGACTCGCAGGAATCAGGGATCAGATGACAATGGTACTGGTAGGGAGGAATGGATGGAGGAGCAGTGGAAAAGGATAGAGCAAGAATGGGAGAGAAAATTAGGAGAGCTTTCTGAAAAAATGGAAAAAGAGCTCTCTGTGAAATGGGAAAAGAGGTTGGAGAAGGAGACGAAGAATTGGGAGGCACAAGTCGAAACTGCAGTAGCCAGGGTAAAGGTCCTAGAATTTGAGGTAAACAGGCTGAAGCAAGTCTCAGGGGTAGTGACCAGAGAAGACACACCATACGAAGCTAAGAGGCTGAACAGGAAGGAAGGAGATATGAATTATGCTAAGGTCATATCAGCCTGCAAAGAAGGGCCAGGGAGTGGAAGGGAAGAGCAGATGGGTGCAGATGGAGAGGGAGATAGGTCGAATGCTGAGGCACAACCATGCTACCAAGAGCCACTGGAAAAATCAAGGGAGAAAATGACCACATACAGACAGGAACCAGAGTCACAGAGGGAGAGGCAATGGGAGGAGGAAAGGGCAAAATCAGTGATTATCCATGGGCTTCGGGAGAGAGAGGAAAGGACACACACTGAAAGACGGCAGGAAGAAAGAAAGGAGATTGAGAAAATCATCACGGAAATAGGGGGAGAAGACATGGATGAAATTGTAAATTTTCAGAGAATAGGGGGGTACTTGAAGGGGAGAAACCGACCGATCAAGCTGATTCTCAGGAAAAAGCAGTGCGGAACAGGATCCTCCAAGAGAAACCACGGTTGAAAAGCTCGGAAGAGTACAAGGTGTTCCTAGACAGAGACAGATCTCAAACAGAGAGACAGCAGCTGAGGGAGAGGACAAAAAAGCGAAAGGAGCTAGGAAAGGAGACAAGGATGGAAACAGCAGAGGTCAGTCAGAGCAGAACAGAGCAGCAAGGGCAAGCACACACACAACTATCCTCAGAACCCCACAACCTATCACACCATCCCAACACACAATACAATCCATACCCACAGCTTCCACCCAACCCCCAACCATAGAATCCCACAGTATGCTACCAGGTCTCCCACCCCCACAGGCCCCCCAAACCACAGTGTTGGAAAGGAAACTGAAGGTATGGTACACAAATGCTGATGGAATAACAAACGAGTGGGAGGAGTGGCACGAAAGAGTCAAAGAAGCATCACCAGACATCATAGCGATCACAGAAACCAAGCTTACAGGTATGATAACAGATGCCATCTTTCCAGCGGGATACCAGATCCTGAGAAAAGACAGAAGGAACAGGGGGGGTGGAGGAGTGGCATTGCTGATCAAACACCGATGTAATTTTGATGAGCTGGAGAGAGGAGACAGCGGAGAAGAAAGTGATTACATAGCGGGAACGCTTCACTCTGGAGGTCCCAAGGTGATAATTGCAGTGATGTATAACCCACCACAGAACAGCAGGAGGTCAAGGCAAGAGTATGATGAGAGCAATAGAGCGATGGTTGGCACACTGGCTGCAGTGGCCAGAAGAGCTCATGCATGCAGGGCAAAGCTCCTGATCATGGGCGACTTTAACCACAAGGAGATCGAATGGGAGAACTTGGAGCCACATGGGGGCCAAGATACATGGAGGGCTAAGATGATGGAGGTGGTACTGGAAAACTTCATGTACCAACACGTAAGGGACACTACAAGAGAGAGTGGAGAGGATGAACCAGCAAGACTGGACTTAGTATTCACCTTGAGTAGTGCAGATATTGAGGACATCACATATGAAAGACCCCTTGGGGCCAGCGATCATGTGGTTTTGAGCTTCGAATACACAGTAGAGCTACAAGTGGAGGGGGAAGCAGGAAGGCCAGGACAAATGAAACCAAACTACAGGAAAGGGGACTACACAGGAATGAGGAACTTCTTGAATGAGGTTCAGTGGGACAGAGAACTGGCAGGGAACCCAGTTAATGAGATGATGGAATATGTAGCAACAATGTGCAAGGAGGCTGAGGAGAGGTTTGTACCCAAGGGTAACAGGAATAATGAAAAAGCCAGGATGAGCCCATGGTTCAGCCAAAGATGCAAGGAGGCAAAAACCAAGTGTGCTAGGGAATGGAAGAAATATAGAAGGCAAAGGACCCAGGAGAATAAGGAGAGGAGTCGTAGAGCCAGAAACGAATATGCACAGATAAGAAGGGAGGCCCAACGTCAATATGAAAACGACATAGCAGCAAAAGCCAAATCTGACCCGAAGCTGTTATACAGCCACATCAGGAAGAAAACAACCGTCAAGGACCAGGTAATCAGGCTAAGGAAGGAAGGAGGAGAGACAACAAGAAATGACCGTGAAATATGTGAGGAACTCAACAAGAGATTCAAAGAAGTGTTCACAGAGGAGACAGAAGGGGCTCCAGAAAGACGGAGAGGTGGGGTACACCACCATGTGCTGGACACAGTACACACAACCGAGGAAGAAGTGAAGAGGCTTCTGAGTGAGCTAGATCCTCAAAGGCAATGGGGCCAGATAACATCTCTCCATGGGTCCTGAGAGAGGGAGCAGAGGCGCTATGTGTACCCCTAACAACAATATTCAATACATCTATCGAAACAGGGAGATTGCCTGAGGCATGGAAGACAGAAAATGTAATCCCAATCTTTAAAAAAGGAGACAGACATGAAGCACTAAACTACAGATCAGTGTCACTGACATGTATAGCATGCAAAATCGTGGAAAAGATTGTCAGGAGAAGAATGGTGGAACATCTAGAAAGGAATGATCTCATCACCAGCAGCCAACATGGTTTCAGAGACGGGAAATCCTGTGTCACAAACCTACTGGAGTTCTATGACATGGTGACAGCAGTAAGACAAGAGAGAGAGGGGTGGGTAGATTGCATTTTCTTGGACTGCAAGAAGGCGTTTGACACAGTACCACACAAGAGATTAGTGCAAAAACTGGAGGACCAAGCAGGGATAACAGGGAAGGCACTGCAATGGATCAGGGAATACTTGTCAGGAAGACAGCAGCGAGTAATGGTACGTGGCGAGGTGTCAGAGTGGGCACCTGTGACCAGCGGGGTCCCACAGGGGTCACCCCTAGGACCAGTGCTGTTTCTGGTATTTGTGAACGACATGACGGAAGGAATAAACTCCGAGGTGTCCCTGTTTGCAGATGACGTGAAGTTGATGAGAAGAGTTCATTCGATCGAAGACCAGGCGAAAATACAAAGGGATCTGGACAGGCTGCAGACCTGGTCCAGCAACTGGCTCCTGGAGTTCAATTCCACCAAGTGCAAAGTCATGAGGATTGGGGAAGGGCAAAGAAGACCGCAGACGGAGTACAGTCTAGGGGGCCAGAGACTACAAACATCACTCAAGGAAAAAGATCTTGGGGTGAGTATAACACCAGGCACATCTCCTGAAGCGCACATCAACCAAATAACTGCTGCAGCATATGGGCGCCTGACAAACCTCAGAACAGCATTCCGACATCTTAACAAGGAATCGTTCAGGACCCTGTACACCGTGTACGTTAGGCCCATATTGGAGTATACGGCACCAGTTTGGAACCCACACCTAGCCAAGCACGTAAAGAAACTAGAGAAAGTGCAAAGGTTTGCAACAAGACTAGTCCCAGAGTTAAGAGGTATGTCCTATGAGGAGAGGTTAAGGGAAATCAACCTGACGACACTGGAGGACAGGAGAGATAGGGGGGACATGATAACGACTTACAAAATACTGAGAGGAAGTGACAAGGTGAACAAAGACAGGATGTTCCAGAGACTGGACACACCAACACGGGGACACAGTTGGAAGCTAAAGACACAGATGAATCAAAGGGATTTTAGGAAGTATTTCTTCAGCCACAGAGTAGTCAGGAAGTGGAATAGTTTGGGAAGCTATGTAGTGGAGGCAGGATCCATACATAGCTTTAAGCAGAAGTACGATAAAGCTCATGGTTCAGGGAGAGTGACCTAGTAGCGACCAGTGAAGAGGCTGGGCCAGGAGCTTGGACTCGACTCCTGCAACCTCAACTAGGTGAGTACAACTAAGTGAGTACAAGGTGTTACACAAGGTGTCACACAAGGCATCACACAAGGTGTCACACAAGGTATCACACAAGGCATCACACAAGGTGACACACAAGGTGTCACACAAGGCATCACACAAGGCATCACACAAGGTGTCACACAAGGTGCCACACAAGGTGTTACACAAGGTGTCACACAAGGTGTCACGCAAGGTGACACACAAGGTGTCACGCAAGGCATCACACAAGGCATCACACAAGGTGCCACACAAGGTGCCACACAAGGTGTTACACAAGGTGTCACACAAGGTGTCACACAAGGTGTCACACAAGGTGTCACACAAGGTGTCACACAAGGCATCACACAAGGCATCACACAAGGTGACACACAAGGTGACACACAAGGTGTCACACAAGGCATCATACAAGGTGTCACACAAGGTGTCACACAAGGTGTCACACAAGGTGTCACACAAGGTGTCACACAAGGTGCCACACAAGGTGTTACACAAGGTGTCACACAAGGTGTCACACAAGGTGTCACACAAGGTGTTACACAAGGTATCACGCAAGGCATCACACAAGGTGTCACACAAGGTGTCACACAAGGCATCACACAAGGTGTCACACAAGGTGTCACATAAGGTGTCACACAAGGTGTCACACAAGGCATCACACAAGGTGTCACACAAGGTGCTACACAAGGTGTCACACAAGGTGTCACACAAGGTGTCACACAAGGTGTCACACAAGGTGTCACACAAGGTGCCACACAAGGTGTCACACAAGGTGCCACACAAGGTGTCACACAAGGTGTCACACAAGGTGTCACACAAGGTGTCACACAAGGTGTTACACAAGGTATCACGCAAGGCATCACACAAGGTGTCACACAAGGTGTCACACAAGGCATCACACAAGGTGTCACACAAGGTGTCACACAAGGTGTCACACAAGGTGTCACACAAGGCATCACACAAGGTGTCACACAAGGTGTCACACAAGGTGTCACACAAGGTGTCACACAAGGTGCTACACAAGGTGTCACACAAGGTGTCACACAAGGTGCCACATAAGGTGTCACACAAGGCATCACACAAGGTGTCACACAAGGCATCACACAAGGTGTCACACAAGGTGCCACACAAGGTGTTACACAAGGTGTCACACAAGGTGTCACACAAGGTGTCACGCAAGGTGTCACACAAGGCATCACACAAGGTGTCACACAAGGTGCCACACAAGGTGTTACACAAGGTGTCACACAAGGTGTTACACAAGGTGTGACACAAGGTGTCACACAAGGTGTCACACAAGGTGTCACACAAGGTGGCACACAAGGTGTTACACAAGGTGTCACACAAGGTATCACACAAGGTGTTACACAAGGTATCACACAAGGTGTTACACAAGGTGTCACACAAGGCATCACACAAGGTGTCACACAAGGTGTTACACAAGGCGTCACACAAGGCATCACACAAGGTGTCACACAAGGTGTCACACAAGGTGTCACACAAGGTATCACACAAGGTGTCACACAAGGTGTTACACAAGGCATCACACAAGGTGTTACACAAGGTGTTACACAAGGCATCACACAAGGTGTCACACAAGGTGTCACACAAGGTGTCACACAAGGCATCACACAAGGTGTCACACAAGGTGTCACACAAGGTGCCACACAAGGTGTTACACAAGGTGTCACACAAGGTGTCACACAAGATGTCACACAAAGTGTTACACAAGGTGTCACACAAGGCATCACACAAGGTGTCACACAAGGTGTCACACAAGGTGTTACACAAGGTGTCACACAAGGCATTACACAAGGTGTCACACAAGGTGTCACACAAGGTATCACACAAGGTGTTACACAAGGTATCACACAAGGTGTTACACAAGGTGTCACACAAGACATCACACAAGGTGTTACACAAGGTGTCACACAAGACATCACACAAGGTGTCACACAAGGTGTTACACAAGGTGTCACACAAGGCATCACACAAGGTGTCACACAAGGTATCACACAAGGTGTCACACAAGGTGTTACACAAGGTGTTACACAAGGCATCACACAAGGTGTTACACAAGGCATCACACAAGGTGTTACACAAGGCATCACACAAGGTGTTACACAAGGTGTTACACAAGGCATCACACAAGGCATCACACAAGGTGTTACACAAGGCATCACACAAGGTGTTACACAAGGCATCACACAAGGTGTTACACAAGGTGTTACACAAGGCATCACACAAGGTGTTACACAAGGCATCACACAAGGTGTTACACAAGGCATCACACAAGGTGTTACACAAGGCATCACACAAGGCATCACACAAGGTGTTACACAAGGCATCACACAAGGTGTTACACAAGGCATCACACAAGGTGTTACACAAGGCATCACACAAGGTGTTACACAAGGCATCACACAAGGTGTTACACAAGGCATCACACAAGGTGTTACACAAGGCATCACACAAGGTGTTACACAAGGCATCACACAAGGTGTTACACAAGGCATCACACAAGGTGTTACACTAGGCATCACACAAGGTGTTACACAAGGCATCACACAAGGTGTTACACAAGGCATCACACAAGGTGTTACACAAGGCATCACACAAGGTGTTACACAAGGCATCACACAAGGTGTTACACTAGGCATCACACAAGGTGTTACACAAGGCATCACACAAGGTGTTACACAAGGCATCACACAAGGTGTTACACAAGGCATCACACAAGGCATCACACAAGGTGTTACACAAGGCATCACACAAGGTGTTACACAAGGCATCACACAAGGTGTTACACAAGGCATCACACAAGGTGTTACACAAGGCATCACACAAGGTGTTACACAAGGCATCACACAAGGTGTTACACAAGGCATCACACAAGGTGTTACACAAGGCATCACACAAGGTGTTACACAAGGCATCACACAAGGTGTTACACAAGGCATCACACAAGGTGTTACACAAGGCATCACACAAGGTGTTACACAAGGCATCACACAAGGTGTTACACAAGGCATCACACAAGGTGTTACACAAGGCATCACACAAGGTGTTACACAAGGCATCACACAAGGTGTTACACAAGGCATCACACAAGGCATCACACAAGGTGTTACACAAGGCATCACACAAGGTGTTACACAAGGCATCACACAAGGTGTTACACAAGGTGTAATGCTGACGAACACATAATATAACTAACACATGTACAACTTAAAGAAAACTTTGCTAGGAAGCTCCTCGCTTGCCAGGAGCTTCATCAGTTCTAAGATGTGAATGTGTAACAAACAGATAAAAACAATAGGGCCCAGACCACAGTCTGCCGCTGTCAGCCATGTGTCAGTGTCAGCCTAAATGGAAGCCTTTTAAGAACACAGTGACAGAGACTATCTCACAGGATATTAAGAGGAAATTCAGCCTAGAGGTAGCTAGTGCGCCGCCCCTCTGGGGTCGCTTCCTCGGGTCGTCATCGGTAACCTCAATGGATGACCTGGTTCTTGTAATAAGACGGAGGGTGTTCCTGGGGTCCGGCCCGGTCCATGACCAGGCTTTGCAACACTTGGGAATCTTGATTGAGGAAACGTTTCGCCAGCCAGTGGCTTCTTTAGTCCAATACAGAGAAGAACGGAGGAAGATGAGAAGTTTGAGATAACCAGTCCCTCAGCCTGGAGTCGGTGTGTTCAGTACATCAAGATGGACTGAAGAAGCCACTGGCTGGCAAAATTTTTCCTCAATAAAGATTCCTAAACGTTGTACAAGTTTCTCATTCTTCAACAAAACACAATACAAGTGGCTGGTTGACTCTCGTCTACTGCAACGTTCCTTTGTTTTGATCTTGATGATAAAAAAGACACATGCGCAAGACACATGCGCAAGACACATGCGCAATACTCGAGTATCGCTATTTCCAAATCGTTTCGCAGCAGGTTTCTTCAGTCGAATACAGCGGCGATTTTAATATTGGAGACAGTGGAAGAAGTGCAGAGTCAATTTTGAGTTGTTCAATCCCTCACCTTTGATAAAAGGCTGAGCAGCATCACCAGGGCAGATTAACTACAGATGAATCACATTTCCTCAGTGTAGTGAAGAGCTCCCCACTTGACCTCATCAATTTCATGGGCAACTGTGTCATTTTACCATGAGTATTTCCTCCCCTGTTAATATGATATAAATCTTAAAATTTACTAGATTGACGAAATGAGGCAACATCTCACTCCGTTAGAGACTGATCAAGTGATGACTTGATAAATCTCCAATAACGAATTGTTATCCCTCAACTAAACTCTCAGGTAAGGACCCTCCAGGGATGAGTGGGAAGTGGGGAGAGGAGCAGAGTAGCGGGGAGAAGAGGAAGGACTATTAGATAAAAGAAAAGGACCGGGGCTACACTCAGCAGCAAAACCATTTTGTGACACTACCAATGTGTTCCGTTCCTTGCAGTTCATGACAGACTAGGCTCGGGAAGACAAGGCCTAACAGGTGCGGCAGACACAAAACGACAGACCATACCCCGGCCGGGATTGAACCCGCGGTCAGAGAGTCTCAAAACTCCAGCCCGTCGCGTTAGCCACTAGACCAGCTAGCCACAATAAGATTCGTCCAACTAGGTATATTTCTACACCATAGGAAGGTTAGCACAGGCACCACTGTGACCACAAATGCAAGTTTTTACAGACGAATCTCCAGCTAGAGTGGCCGTGACGAACTCTAGCTCAAGTCAGTACACAACAGTACATGACAGTGTTGTAAGGCTCTGAACCACAATGTTCCAAGAAACACGTCCGGTGGTTATGGCGTTGGTGCAGTAAAGCTGGAGGATGAATTGTTATAGGGACACGATGGTGCTAGCAAGGAAAAAAAACAGGATGTCTTCAAAGGTCAACCCTGCAATGGGCAGGAAGTCGCTATCCCAATAAAAGCTTGCCACACATTGTGTCTTTTTTTCAGCACAGTAGGAAGTACACCGAATATCTTCATATTAAGACTTCATGGTGAGGTCTCAGCCCACTTGTTCGCAAATTACCTTTCTGACCAACATCATTTGGACAAGATCCTTTTCTTGCACGGGTGGCAGGTGGTCACGACTCTTCCTCACGCAGCGAGTTATGAGAGGTGTGAGGCAGTCATTGGAGGCAACGTTTACTGAAACCTGTAATCGAGAGCTGTTTATACGGGCTGTTACAGACGGGGCGAGGGGGAAAGAGGGCTATCGACGGTCTAGCTGAAGGTGGTGTGTGTGTACTCGCCTATTTGTGACTGTGATCGAGTCACAGCTCTTGTCTGTGCGCGTGTGTATCTGTGTCTGTGTGTTCGCCGAGTTGTGTTTGCAGGTGAGACTCAGCCCTTATAAGTTATATAATAAAACATTTTTCCCTTGCATAAATTGCCTTTAAATTATGGCACGAGGGCTACAGTGTGGAGACAGACCAAGAGTAACCAATGAGAGAACCTAACACCAGCTCAGCTCCTTACATGGACACTCTGGTTTTCGCTCCTTGGCTGATAGTTCATTGTAAGTCTAAGCGAAACACCTGTTTGTCAAGGAACCTGTTGCTGAAGCTCCCTGTTGCTGGAAGTGTGGTAGAACGACGCTGTCTTCAGACACTTACGTTCAGAACATTTTGTTGTAAAGCGAAACTTAGTCTGCGACTTAGAGAATTCACTTAGAGACAACTTTATTGAATACATCTTCCTCCTTTCTCTACACTGGACTGAAGAAGCCGCTGACTGGCGAAACGTTTCCAGAATAAAAATACGCAAATGTTGCACATGTGTATCATTAATCTCCTTTCTACCGTGCTTGTAGACAAATTCTACCTGTGTGAGGTGTACCAGTGACAATTTAATTGCCAGTCAATGACTTGCAATTGCAAGAGTTTGTCAGGTCCTCCTGCAATGACGGAGGATGATGACTGAAGAAAAATTCCATTCTAATGTTTAAGGGGAAGCGCTGCGCCCGTAGGGGTAACACAGAAGAATGGGGGAAGGGGGTTAATTTAGTCCAAACACGGGGAGGGCAGCTTCGTTTAACTGGATCAAGAGCCCTTTGTCAGCATGAAGGCTCTCACTACCGCAAAGCTGTTTAGGAAGAAAGGCAATGAGCAGCAGAAGCCATACATGAACAATGAACAAAGTGCTTCTAATCCGAGGGATTGGAACCACTCTCCCCTTTATTAGATCAAACCTGATTGCCTCCCAATCCCCATGAGCTGTATGACCTCTCTCGGTATGGCGATCCCCATATAATAATAATAATAATAATAATAATAATAATAATAATAATAATAATAATAATAATAATAATAATGGGTGGAGCAATCTGTAAATAAATCATATTTTTGAGAGAAAACTTTAAACGACGTTTCGGTCCCATCCTAGACTACTGTCAGGTCACAAATTAGAAAGAAAATGAGGAGAAAGCTGTAAGTCAGGTCCGCTGAGGAGAAAGCCAAAAGATGGGTTCGGTAGAGAGGGCGGGGGGGGGGGAGGAAGTAAGAAAGCCAGTAGAGAGGCCAGAATAAAGCCAGGAGAAATGCCAAGCAAGAAAAAAAATGCCATTGATATAATTTTTGCTTCACAGGAAAAATTAAGTTTCTTCCGCAGCAGAGATAATATGAGCTTTCCTGAGAGATTTTGAGGGTCACCGCTCCTGCGACCCGGTCCCAGACTAAACCCTCTTATTAAACGTCATATGAGCGAGACTGGCTGCTACACGCACGCTGACATAAACACCACATCCCGGCTAATCAGGATTTCTGGAACTAGTCATGCTCCCTTTTTAAGATGTCTTTAACGGGAAGACTTTAAAGGAATAAATAAAATCACGAGCACTCGAGCACATCTCCTTGCTCACGCTGATGAATAAGACACATGTACAACACTTGTTTCTCTTTATTGCCTAAACGTTTCGTCTGCACAACAGGCTTTTTCAGGCGAATGTAACACGGAAGACAGTTGACGTAGTAGTTCTGAGGTGGTCAGTCCCTCCTTAATATAATGTCCTGGTCCAAATTAAGCAGGTACTACTCACTATTAACCACTGTTATGAATGTTCATGCCCAAACTATTTTTTAAAACTATCCAAAATACTCACTTAACTGACACTACTTACTGTTATGATCACATCTAAGACTCTATTGCCAAACCAGTGCTCTCCTATATTCTCTCTAATTTATCCGAACTGAATCCGTTACTGCGAGTCCTGTCTTCCTTGTTACAATTATATATATGAAGGGAGGCAATTTCAGTGAACACCTATTTAAAGAAGAGGATTTTGAGAGTTTTACTCAAAATCCTTTTCCCGATCGTTCAATATGAAACCTGCCTTTCGTGTTCTAGCAATATCTACATATCCTTCAAAGTAATCCACATCTCGGCGCCTCACCACCCCTGGCTGGGTGGGTGGTAGATTGGTGGTTAAGGGCCACTGAGGAAACCTAAGTCTGCCGCCGCTGATAGGAGAAAACAGTTTCCCCTCACAAGCTGACAAAACCTGTCTGCTGACACACAGTTAATCATAGTGCCAATGATTTTTTTTTCAACTCTCCGGGTTGAACAACTGAGCTTTTGCAAGTTCGGTAGCACAGTGACTCAATATTTTTAACCTCAGTCGTAGCCATCTGCTTGTGGTTTATAGGGGCCCTTGACAGCTTACACTGTATCGAGCACCTAGCCTTAAACTTCTTGTTTGTCCTCAAGATATTCAGAAGCTTCAAACCTTGAGTCTCAGACATAAAAATACCTTGTTCTGGCCGCTACTCAATTAGATGTCATTTTAGCAGCCATCTTTGTCAAGTAAATCAGTTAGATGCAAGCGGAAAACGAAGCTTACATGGAATCATGTGTTAGGTAAGGCATCAGGCTCTGGTGGATCCGAAAGAGAGACCTGCACAAGGTATCAGGTACTGGTGGATCTGACAGAGACCTGTATTGTGGTTATGAGAATGTGATCTACAGTGGGCATCAGGGCTTGGTGGATTTGAAAGAGAGACCTTCACAAGGCATCGAACTTTGGTGGATCTAAGAGAGAGACCCGCACAAGGCATCAGGTCCTGATGGGCCTATGAGACCTGCACAAAATCTCAGGTCTTTTTCTATATTACCAGCTTACACAGGTATACAAGTGTACTCTCTCGTGACTTTCACAGGTCGCTACGCTGTTGCGAGTCGTGATATACTAGATGCTTACGAACCCTTCCTAACACAGAGTATAATTCTTGAAACTATAATCCATACCCTGAGAGATGGCCGCCTTTATACAAGAGGCACAAACTAGTGTATTCTTCATTTATGTAACGAGGACTATCACGGACCTGGATAATGAATCTTGCTTCGATGTTCTCACATGTTTCCAAAGGTAGCAAATTTTCGTAGACGAATAAGGCCTAGGAATCTTGATTTCAAAGACGTTTCGCCATTCAATCACCTTTTCAATTCACTTCAGAGATTATGCGTTGAAAAAACCACTGGATGGCGACACGAATTCAGAATGAAGGAACCAGGCGTTGCGCTGGTGTCTTATTTATGTTTGTCAGTGTTATTTGTCCGCTTGTCAGTGTTATATACTAGTAAAACAACGATGATTTTTTGTGTAAGTTTTCAATACATGTCCAGGTATTTATTATGTTGGTTAAAAGGGCACAAGTGCAACTAACGTGCACTTGTGTCCTTTTACCTAACATATTGTCGATAATTCTACCAACAATAATACATTTATTAAGAAGCTGAAAGAGTTGTATTTCTTGCGATTGTAGATGAATGGTTCAGAGAACCGACAAGTTGATAAATTAGACACATGTGCAACACTTGGGTATCTTTAATGAGGAAACGTTTCGCCACACAGTGGCTTCATCAGTCCATACAAAGGAGAATCGTGAAGAACTGGAGTAGTGTGAGGTAATCAGTCCCTCAGCTTTGAGTCGATATAATCAGTCCATCAATCTTGAAGCCACTTCTTCGCACATATGCTGTATTCTTTTCAAGATTGATGGACTGATTACATCGACTCAAGGCTGAGGGACTGATTACCTCATACTCCTCCTGTTCTTCACGATTCTCCTTTGTATGGACCGATGAAGCCACTGTGTGGCGAAACGTTTCCTCATCAAAGATACCCAAGTGTTGCACATGTGTCTAATTTATCAAATTCGTGCGATGCATAAATGAGATCGGGACGTGAAATGTGTGCGTGTAAAGTGCATGTCAGTGCATGTACGTTGACGTGTGTATTTGTGATTCTGTATGCGTTTGAAGAATCGTGTGCACTGTCATGCATATATGAAAGCAATTAAGGTTTAAAAAAAAATATTGCTGCTTGTTAATATTTTTGTCTTTGATTTAGAGATTGAGATCCCTTGCAGGTGACTAAAATAATTAGGTAATTTGTCTCGAGTGTGGCCGACAGAAGCGCTGTAAGTGAATGTATATTGATGCTTAATGATAATTACCTATTAAATCTTTGTGAACAAGAGAATGCAACAAATAATGAGGCTACAAATGAAAGTTTTCTTTTTTCCCCCCTTGAGCCAGTCTTTGATTTTCAAATGAAACTTAATCACTTTGATAGGTCTAATGTAATAATTCTTTGGTAACCCATAGGCCTTTGAAATACTGAATTATTTAGCCTCCCGTCTGCTGGTGACAAATGTATCCAACATCAATTTCATTATTCTCGGCGTCTTGTTTTCTTCACTCGGTGTCTGCAAGGTGAGCAGCTGCCTCGCCATGGCCTTTTGGGACTCGAGGAAATATAGCGGGGTAATGCTCCACCTGAGGCAAGGCTTTAGCTTCAGAGAAGCACAACAGTTCACCAGTGGACCCTGCGAGCTACAAGAGACCCTTCTCTCCTCCTCTAGCTGACACACACGCACACACACGCACAGACACACACACACACGAGCAAGCAAAACAGGCCAAATGTCTGTATATAAATGCCTCTGACAAACGGTAACTCACACACGCACAGCTGCACAGAGCCATCTGTCCTTGTAGAACAAAAGCTTTCTAACAGACAACTGAAGCAAGACCTCAACTCTTTCTGAGCATCACACATTACGTAGAAGTAGTAAGCAGCTGCAGCTTAGCCAACCACCTATCATCTCTGAAGAAAAAATACACTTCGCAGAGCAAGCTTATGTCGAGACAAAGTTAGATATGTTTATTCATCAAATTATGCGGAAAATACAAAATTTACACGTGTATACACTGAAGGACTTGGTAGAGATCTTTACAGATCGAAACGATGTCCCAATAAAAGCCTGTTCTAAAGAGTTTCTTCTCTATTGTCGGCACCACACTATAGCTGCATCCTGCCATCAAAAGTCATAAGAACATATGAAAAGAGGGCACGTCCTTCTCAAACCCAAACCCACTAACAAAAATATTTGCCCAACCCATTTTCAATGCTACCCAAGAAATAAACTTTGATAACTTTGTCAACTAATGTGCGAGTCCCACTTAAATCCAATCCCTCTCATGCATTTTTCTAACATGATCCTATTTTTCAAAAGCAAACACAAACTATTCTTCCCTCTCACTCATATTAAACAATCTACGCTACACTGCACGTCCTGCATTTGTCATCAACAGACGAAGATAAATCAACATACGAAGTACTTTCGAGGAGGTGAAAAACTAATCACCAGCCCAGAGCCGTCGGCTCTGGAGCAAACGCCTAGCTCGCTGGGCGCCAGAGTTATGTCTGGTCTGGCTTGGTGTGCTTTGTCTCAAGGTTCGTATATCAAAAATATTCCTGATTTTCAAAAGTTTCGCCGCCTTTAGTAAAACATCTGTTGCCTGTCTCTCTTCCTCTATTTCTCACACCTTTTCCATCCCCTAACGAATAAGATGCTATCTAGTTTCCGATGTTCCATTCCACTCTCTAACCTTTTCCCTCCTGCTTCTCCTCGCCTCATCCATCCTACTTTTACAGCATGTCTACACCTCTCCATATCTCTCTCATCTTTTCTTCTCTACACATATCTCAGTTGAAAACTGAGAATAAAGAGAATAGAGAAAAGAGAATAAGGAACAGAGGATAGAGAATAAAGGATAAACGATAGAGAAAAGCAAACAGAAAACAGTGAAGAGAATATAGAATACTATGCACTTTTATTACTGGTGACGTTTCACCCGGGTAACAGACTATATCACGGGCGAAACTTTGCCAATTAAAAAAACGCTTTCTAATTGGTATTTGAGTGTCCTTTTGTATCTGCAAGTAAAACATGAGGTCTCAGATGAATTCATGGGACTCTATACGACAAGCTGTCAGTGGCCCTATAAACCACCAACATGACGCCTCAGATACGGCATATGCTGTCAGAAGCCCTATAAACTGCTAACATGAGGCTTCAGACACGGCGTAAGCTGTTAGTGGCCCTATAAACCACCAACATGAGGCCACAAATGGAATCACGACTAGGGAAGCAGTCATTAATTTTAGCAGGAAACTGTCTGCCTTTGGCCGGCCCGTTTCTGATTATTAGATTCCCTGTGACAATCAGGTCAAGGGGGAAACAAGACAGGTGACGATGGAAGACCAGACAGGTAATTAACGGGAAAACAGATATTGGATAGAAATAAAATTATTGGACGGGAATACAATTTTTGGACGGGAATATATGGGAATACACGTATGGGACGTGAATGTATTCTGAAAGACGTTTACATTGAACAGAGAGAGAGAGAGAGAGAGAGAGAGGCAGACAAACGAACAGTACTACGACAGTACTCTGAACATACAGAAGCTTGTAAATAAAGAGATGAATGTACAGAAATACATCTTTGTTAAAGTAATAAAATAACATTAATTTTTTATTTACTTCAAAATAACCCTTCGAAAATTCAGCTTCAGATGTCACATTGCAACTTAAAATAAATATTTTCGACTGTCATATGAACACAGCTAAATGAAGCAAGAGAAACTGTAATTTTTACTAGTAACTAAAAATTTCTGCAGCTGAAGAAGCATTTTCTTAAGATCGAAATGACGTACTGAAAACAATAGGGAAGAAAACAGATTGTGGAAACTAGCATTTATGGGGACATTGTTTAGCTTTATCAAGCCATTAAGCTCTAAGTAGAACTTTTATATATATATATATATATATATATATATATATATATATATATATATATATATATATATATATATATATATATATATATATATATGGGCCACAACCAAATGAAACAATACCTGCTCTCTGTTCGGCCTAATTAAATAAATAGCGAGAATATTATTGTATAATGTATAATTATATCATGCATTATTAAGTGACATTATATTATTTCATTATATTTATAGGGAAGCGCTAAATCCGAAGAGGTCACTGAGCGCCTGCGGAATAAGAAATAATCAGGACTGACCCGAGTAAGGGTAAAGGGTACCTACAATTACTTGCATCAATAGCCCTTCACCAGCTTACAGGTGCCCTTCTTGACGGGCAGGAGAAGGGGAGAGGGAGGGGGGAGAGGGGGAAACAACGCAATATGGCGGTAACAAAATGGCTGCTGCATGAGTGGGTGACCTCACCGCAAGAAAGGACTTGGGTGAGTGGTGCTGTAAATGATTATGACCCCCCTGGAAGCAACGTCATAGATTTCTCCTCTGTGCTATTCGGCTATTGGTTGATGCCACGCGACACCTGGGTGTGTGTGGGTGTATGTACATATGCACATGTATGCACTTGTGTGTGTACATGCTTATACATACATGTAGTGTACGTATGCATTTACGTTTATGTGTTCATAATTATAATTGCAACAAAGACAGCAGCACTCACACAACCTTGTCCCAGAAACACCCTAACCAGACTTGCTTTAAGAAAATATATATGTCGACTTTTTCAGCACACACCCCACACTCAGGCAATGAAATTGGCTGTCATGTACCGGGCAGAATATGCCGAGGTGTTGTTTATAAGTCTTGAGGATGGGAGAGTCTAGGAAGGTGTGTTGCACTCAAGAGCGTGTGTAGTGTGATATCTGAGGCGTTGAAATTAATTCTTCCCAGTTCTGACAAGATTGGTACACGAAGAATCTAGGAAAAATATGATTTTTTTATTGATAACAAGCGGGGCTTGGAGCCGAAACTTGAACCGAGCAACTATGATGGTGAAGATGATGATCATGATAAGGCAGCATCTCTTGCCTCATCCAGAAGACGCCTTGTCACCGGATGCTGCAGGCGCTTAGAAACTCTTGACACTCCTCCTCCTTCCACACGTGTTCATCTCACCATCAATCCACACCTTCCACACGTGTTCATCTCACCATCAACCCACAGGAGTTACTCGCCAGTAAACCCACGCTCGCAGTCTACCGTCTTTCGTAAGACCATCGATTAATCGAATCAAAGAATCTGAGCTACTCCCCCATCCCATATACTATATATACATAACACTATTACTACTACTAATAATAATAATTATAATAATAATATGACCTAACAAACCTAGCTTGCCGTTTAATGATGGAATAATTTTTTTACACTTGAATTTACATGAAGCTATTATCCCACCTATCTTAGGTACATTATCTTAGGTACATTATCACCTCACCAACAAACGACACCTATTTACTGCTCAGATGAACAGGGGCAAAGGTGTAAGATAACCGTGCTCACAGTCTCTGTTCAACAGTTCCCTGTCTGACAGCTTCGTTATACCGATATCAATACCGAGAAAAGTGCTTTCTGCTGCCGTAGGTTTTGCAGCTTGATCCATTCGTGGGCTGGTTAATGAGTGGTTTAAATCCTATCGACTACACGAGGATCATTAAAACTGCATGTATCCTGTTAACCACCAGACAAGAATTCATTAATCCCTAAAATAGGAATTAAAGTAAACTCTCGTTGTATAGACACTGTGTATACATTGTATATATAGCTTCCAGTGTATATACACCTCTCAAAATATATATGTGCTTACACACATATGTGTGTAAGCACATGTGTGGTATTTTGTTTCATGTTTGCAATCACGCGTTTCACTGAGTCTTCTTCCGTACTGTGAGATATATACATCTATTGTGGGGGTATTTTGGTAATAAATACCGACAAGTTATTTTAGAAAAACAAGTAAGCAAACACTAGGACAGAAAACATTTCGGCCTTGGGACCTAGATCGTTTCTTGAAGTGATGAAGGTCCCAGGACCGAAATGTTTTCTAATAAATATGTCCTAGTGTTTGCTTAAGTATTTTTTTCTGAACCAACTTAGTGTGCTAAAAGAAACAACATTAAAATACCTTTGGTAGTCCTTTGTGGTACTTCACACTGACAGTCTAAGAACTGTCAGCGTCCTCAGCCTGGGGTCTTCCCTAGAGGTGTCAGCTATCTTACATCCCTGTTAGCTGTAATAGAGCGGGATACTATAATTAAGACCCCCTTCTCACATTATAAAGGTGTATATTCACCAGGTCTTGCGAATACACCAATACACAAATTTTAGTGTATAATCAACGCTGCGTTTAGTGTTGTCATTTTAATTCGGTTTTCCCTGATGGGAGCACTAAAGCCGTAAGGGTCACACAACGCCTCGGGAAACAGGTTCGATTTAAGAAGATAGATCCAATTCCTTGGATCAAGAGCCCCTCACCCTTATTAAGGCACTTCCCATGACATTGTATGGGCTACGATGTACAATGCATGGAATAATAATTATATAACTATAATTATTATTTTCATTATGGGAAAGCGCTGAAACCGTGGGAGTCAAAAATATACAGGAGGGTAGCTCAAATTCCTTGGATCTAGAATCCTTTCCTAACATCCAGGCGCCATCTCTGAAACGTAGTTCTAGCGCCTAAAAACAACTAATATAAGATGCCGTTACGCAAAGCTTCTCAGATTCTACGTCAAATCTACGTAAGGTTATTTAGCGAAAGAATTTCCGTAAATTAGAGGCCCTGCCGTGTATGGTTGGGTATTTACAGAATTGTTAGCACTTCTGGCTACTGAATAAGTTGTTTGTGCCGTTGAGTCTCTATGCATTCCTGTGTTACTTAACTGTGGTGTCTGGCTCTCTGCACGTCTCCTATTTAATATATATATATATATGTGTGTGTGTGTGTGTGTGTGTGTGTGTGTTATGTGCGTTTTTTAGACTTGAAATTAAATTTCCTCAGTGAATTTAAGTTCTTTATTATCTCTGGATTCTCTGTCATATTGGTGAGTGACCCGTGTGGGTGGTCATCCCATCCAGTATAAGGAGTGACGGAGTTTCGATCCTACGTCCGCTAATGACGAGATATACTTTGTAGCTGTACTCAGCTAGGTGTCCTTTTGTTACCTGGAGTTTACCTGGAGTTTACCTGGAGAGAGTTCCGGGGGTCAACGCCCCCGCGGCCCGGTCTGTGACCAGGCCTCCTTAGGTCAGTGTCCCAGGATGCGACCCACACCAGTCGACTAACACCCAGGTACCCATTGTACTGATGGGGAACATAGACAACAGGTGGAAAGAAACACGTCCAATGTTTCTACTCTGGCTGGGAATCGAACCCAGGCCCTCACCGTGTGAAGCGAGAGCGTTAACCACCAGGCCACCAGATGGGAAAATCCCATGGTAATACACGAGAGAAAATCACAACAATTCACAGCAAACAATTCACAGCAAACCCACAATTCAGAGAGAAACTTTTATAGTACCTTTCAGTTCGTCTTGGACCGAAACATCATCTACTAGAGGCCGAAATGTCATCTGAAGTTTAAGTTCCAGAAAGTCCGTTAACTGTAAAGTCATACACAACTTTATATATCAATTAAAAATACTTATCTTAAAAAAAAAAATCGTTCTTCTTCGTGTATCTCCTTCACCTTACACAAGTGGCCCTAAAAGGGGACGCAAAAAAAAAAAAATCTATACTACTTCTCCATTAGGTTCGTAGTCATATATGGCAAGCAGCTTCATGTTTACAAGGCTGCTGGAGACCCAGAAAGTTACATATGCAAATCGTATGTGACATTATTTTCATTTTACCTGCGCGGTTGAAAGTGGCATAATGAGAATGGGATCAGAAAACGGCCGTAACTTCGGCTTACTCCTTTGAAGTTCTTGATAAACCAGAGGTATATATATAAATTTATGAAGCATCCCACTTTGTATGTTGCACGAGATATATACAGGGGCATATATTTCTATATATTTCTCTCAGGGTCGTGTATATGCTGAGAGTCTACCTTAGTCCGTATTTTAGGGATAAAAGTATACTAGTCTGGACGTAAAAGGGTGACATGCAGCCTAATGGCCCTCGCGTACTCGATGGACGTACTGCGAGGGATGTCTCTGTATACACATACACACTCAAAGTTTACTTTAAAGTACTCTAAACTGATGATTAACATTGTAAATGCAGCCTCAATGACCATCGTTTAGTCGAGAGATTTTTAAAGAATTAGCCACTCAACCAATGGAAACTGGTGTGGTGATACCGACAAGATGTGGAAAAAATACACTTTCGCCACTAGTGGCGAAATGTTTCCTCCCATAAATGTTCTGACCTGTACATGTCTTTTTCCACAATCAACCAATGTTCAGTTTTTGATAGCTGCTGCTACTGCTGTTGCTGCTGTTATTGCTACTGCTTTTCTTCTGCTTGTTACTATAATCATTGTCTCATCTTTTTTTTATCCTCATCTTTTTCTTCACGTCGCACGTCCGGTTGTTTCAACTTGTTTTTCTATCATTCTATAGACCTCGTGTTCTATTTCTGGTAGAGGCGGTGGAGAGGGTAGCCCGGGAGGGAGGCGAAGAGAAGCTAGAATGGCTAAATGATACACAGGAAGCCCTAAATGCGACAGAGAGCGGCCATGGGAAGAACAGGTCGGCCAAAGGAAAGGACAGGTCGGCCAGGGAGGGAGGAATGCATGGGGGCAGCCAAGGGCTAAGCGGAAGGGTGTGGCTGGCCTGGTAGGAGGAAAATCGTCGTCTCCTTCGTGAGATAACAGTGATGGAAGGAGGTGTCCTGCCGGAGGGCATCCTTCGGGAAGTCCTCTGACGCTCATGGGACCATTTCTTTGAGTACTCATACCGGACGCCCCCTGACGCTAGAGTCCATTCTAAGGACTCGCTTTTACGACGGGGTTTTTACGTCCTGCGGAATGCATAAATGATTTGCATAATCTTAAGTGAACGCCACTTAAATGATCATAATATTTGTTTACCATGGCGAGTGTAAGCAAAAGCCGGTGTATGTATGACCTAGTAGCTACCAAATATGAGTGTGTATACGTGCGTGCGTATATGCATATATGAATGTACTACAAAAATACGTATTATGTATAGTGTTACCTGTGAAGGATTAGTTAACATGATAACATTTTACCAGCGTCTGTAAAAATATATCACATTGTGTTTACAAACTCATTAAAACAATTGTGTAGTGTCATGTTAGGTTAGGTAGGATTCGTTAGGAAACGGGATAAGTGTTCTTGTAACATTACGAGCTACCATAATCAACAAGCAGATGTATAAGATACATTTCAGAAATGTAGACTCCTGTTTAAAGTGCTGAACACCCACTGTAAGTTGTGAACACCTGCTGTAAGTGCTGAGCACCTACTGAAGGTGCTGAACACCCACTGTAAGTACTAAACACCTATTGTAAGTTCTGAACACCTACTGTAAGTTCTGAACACCTACTGTAAGTTCTGAACACCTATTGTAAGTTCTGAACACCTACTGAAAGTGTTAAACGCGGTGTCTTATTCATCTAACCCGACATTTTTTATTGTCGCAGGTCTTAGTCATAAGACACTCCACTGAGTAGAACTTATCATCATCT
The DNA here is from genome assembly GCF_038502225.1 of Cherax quadricarinatus. Taxonomy (NCBI): domain Eukaryota; kingdom Metazoa; phylum Arthropoda; class Malacostraca; order Decapoda; family Parastacidae; genus Cherax; species Cherax quadricarinatus. The sequence goes on from NC_091330.1 coordinate 10,274,697, forward strand.
GACCGAGGCCTTCCGCTGGCTTATTGGTCCACCCTTTCTAAAATTGTAGATACAACAGTCAAAATAACTGGAGACGGCAGGTCTGCCATTACCATAAATATGTCTATATTTTTTGGTCTACACTAAAAAGTACATAGAAAAAATTTAGTCGTTGTAGAACATTAATTTTAATATTTATTAGTGTCGTTAATACACAACTACGTTTCTACTATTATTAACAACAACAATAATAGTAACAATTATAATAGTAATATTACTACTACTATTAATAATAATAATAATAATAATAATAATAATAATAATAATAATATAAAACTGAAAATGCTACAACTACTTTTAATAATATAAATGACTATTATTATTGATTGTAATAACAACAACAATAACAAAAACAAGAGTAACAGTAAAAAAAACACAAAATAATAATAATAATAATAATAATAATAATAATAATATAAAATTAAAATGCTACTACTAATAATAAAAATTACTATTATTGATTATAACAATAACAAAAATAGCAACATCAATAATAAAATATCAATAAAACAGCAATAATAATTATTAATAGTAATGAAATTGAAAATTCTACTGTTAAAAATAATACCGTAAATCTTACTCTTGCAAGCCTCATTTTTAGAGCCTCGCAAAAAATTTACATCAATAAAAGGCATCTTTTACGACACACAAGTTCATTAGAGAAGCCGACATGATCAATATACAACTGTCGAACAACCAGCCACCATTATTACAGCTCAGATACAAAGAGGTTAATGAGAATGGCATTTTCCCCTAGTGGAATCAAGTTTTCATTGCTTTGACAAAGGTTAAATACACTGCTGAGAGGTAGTGTGTATATATCTCGTATTTACATTGAGAAGCGTGTATCTCTTAGTGTATTCGAGTGAGATGTGTGTATATCTCGGTTTATATGCAGTGAGAGATATGCATTAGTGTACTTACATCTAAAGGTGTGTGTGTGTCAGTGTATTATCACTGAGTAATGAATATCTCAGGGTATATGTAATTGGATTTTAATCACTATTTCAGGGATTAAAATGGGATATTAGGACACTTATCTACCTAAACTTATTTCACAATTAGATGGCACTTAGATACCTCGTACAGGGATTAAAGAATCAGGTGACACGGAGCCTTAAATTAGACCCTCGTCCAGTCGACAGGCTTTAATTAAACCCTAATAACCACCCGTGGGAGGTTCCTTGACGCTTCTGATGGCTTCTCCATCCTAGAAATTGAACTTCAACTCCCATTCTTTGACCTCTCATTTTCTCACCACGAACGTAAATGTAATAGCTGAATTTGCAAACTGGCAAATGCTAATCAAAGGTGTTTATTTCCTTCTTGCGAAGACGGTTATCGCACCCGCAGTGAGCTTTACGATGCTGTGTGTCTTATACAGCTCTATTCAGGTTGGTGCTCCCTAATTGACTATTATTTATTGTGAGATATATTTGCATCTTTCTACCATCAAGATCTAATCAACTTCCTTGCCTTTAAAATTTCCGGAAAATCAATTTAAAAGAGAATGGTGCACATGGGAGCCCCTGAGAACACATGGGAGTGCATGGGAGTTTACATAAGCACATGGGAGTACGCGTGAAAGTCAGACAGCAGAAAACCATAGATTTTTATCTACATTCTGTCTCTATAATTTACCAGGCTCCTATAAACTGAAAAGGCCCAAGTTTAACTACCAATAATTCTAAATAATAATGATAATATTATTATTATTAATACTACTACTAGTAATAATAACACTAGCAATAATAATAAAAATAATTACAATAATATTGTTATTACTACTACAAATACTGCTACTACAACTACTACTAATAATAATATAAATGATAATAAATTACTATTGTTATTATTTAGTGTTACTTTTATGATTAAAATTCTATTAGGCTTATTATATAAAGAACATGAAGAGGGACATACCACCTCGGTTAACTAAATAAATTTTGGATACAAACACAAAATACTCCCAGTATTTTCACGCAGTTTATCAGAATATGAGAAAAGAGCAAACGTCAAGGATTTTCTTAGTAAAGATGTCTCTCCCGAAGAGACTGTGCCTCCCACTGTGCTACCGCTGAAGAAAGAGGCCGCGAATTCCTCCGTGTTATTGTGCTGGAAGGTTTGCGAATCTTGCTGTGGCCGGACCAGAGCACGTCCCGCTCTGTCTGTGGTACTGAGGTGACAGTAGTCTCCCTAATGTTTACCGTTTTTTTTTTTCAGGGCTTATAACAGCTGCGTATCTTAGTGACATTAATTTACCGACCTCCTTTTCTAATATTCTGCGTTTCCAAAGTATATATCGTGTGTGTGTCTTTGAGACAACTGTTCACATTTTTCTTCTCTGTTTCGCGTTTCCAAATTATGCAAACGCGGTGTATCTTACTGGTAATAGTTTACTGTTGTCCTTTAATATTCCTCGCTTCCAGATCATATAATAGCTGTGTATTTTAGTGATAATTGTGTACTGTCTTCTTTCACCAATGTTTCGCTTTTCCAACCCATAGAGGTGTGTATATTCTTACCTACAGTTTTATACCGTCCAGACTTTATTCACAGTTTGTTGGTATCTTCATATCATTCTTGGGACGAGTGCCCCTCAAGGAAGGTTCCTTGATGTTGGTGAGGGGCTCTTGATTTAGGGAATTGAATCTGTGCTCCAGTTCCCCGAATTAAGCCTGAATGCCTTCCACATCCCCCCCCCCCAGGCGCTGTATAATCCACCGGGTTTAGCGCTTCTCCCTTGATTATAATAATAATAATAATTGGGACGAATGTTCAAATCTTCATTCGCTAATGAGTCGCTTTTCCAGACTACAAAAGAGTTGAAAGTCTTGGTTTATTGCTAAATGAAAATAAGAGATTATAATGACACGGAAATTTACGAAATTGTGAAGATATTTCGGTACGTATTAAAACCTTGTTGTGAAAAGTATTTCTGCATTATCGGCAGAACATCCACCAGTAATTATGTATACTGATTACTTCCACGTGTATCAGAAGAATCAACACGTAATATGCAATATTTTTTATGCTTATTCACTAACCTGAGTTTAATACAGTACCATAATGGGAGTCTTAATATTCTTGCCATCTCCAAAACAATGTCCACCACTTATACATTAATATACTTTAAATGCTTCATATTTTATTATATTAAAGTAACAAATGAACGAAAATCAATAAGACATTATTAAAAATCACTGCTTATTTTCCATAAGTAAAATTATAGAGGTAGTAAAACCAGTACTGAATTTATTAATTCTCAGTGGGGATGTAGAAATATATATATATATATATATATATATATATATATATATATATATATATATATATATATATATATATATATATATATATATATATATATATATATATATATATATATATATATATATATATATATATATATATGCAGGTAAGACACATAGGCAACAGTTAGGTATCTTTATTATGAAACGTTTCGCCTACACAGTAGGCTTCTTCAGTCAAGTACAGAAAAGTTGATAGAAGCAGAAGATACTTGAAGACGATGTAAGCCTACTGTGTAGGCGAAACGTTTCATAATAAAGATACCTAACTGTTGCCTATGTGTCTTACCTAACAACCTGTCGGTATTTTATACCATTTTAATGTTCAATCTGTCAGACACTGCAACACAAGGGTATCTTGGTACAGACCTGCAATCAACTTCGACAACTTCCACTAGTGAGAGGGGCTGGGTTTGAGAGGGACCTAACCTTTCAACATCTGAGTTCTTACCTCTCCTAGTGGCCTACGTCTCACCTCCTGGCGCTATAAAAGCTCCATCCTGTCACTTCTTCTCCATATTGTTTCATACTATGGAACAATGCTCTTCTCCAGACTGAGGGACTGACCACCTCAAAACTTTAAGGGTGATGGACTGATTACATCGTCTTCAAGTATCTTCTGCTTCTATCAACTTTTCTGTACTTGACTGAAGAAGCCTACTGTGTAGGCGAAACGTTTCATAATAAAGATACCTAACTGTTGCCTATGTGTCTTACCTAACAACCTGTCGGTATTTTATACCATTTTAATGTTCAATCTGTCAGACACTGCAACACAAGGGTATCTTGGTACAGACCTGCAATCAACTTCGACAACTTCCACTAGTGAGAGGGGCTGGGTTTGAGAGGGACCTAACCTTTCAACATCTGAGTTCTTACCTCTCCTAGTGGCCTACGTCTCACCTCCTGGCGCTATAAAAGCTCCATCCTGTCACTTCTTCTCCATATTGTTTCATACTATGGAACAATGCTCTTCTCCAGACTGAGGGACTGACCACCTCAAAACTTTAAGGGTGATGGACTGATTACATCGTCTTCAAGTATCTTCTGCTTCTATCAACTTTTCTGTACTTGACTGAAGAAGCCTACTGTGTAGGCGAAACGTTTCATAATAAAGATACCTAACTGTTGCCTATGTGTCTTACCTAACAACCTGTCGGTATTTTATACCATTTTAATGTTCAATCTATATATATGCAGTAAAAAAACTTTTGATTAAGAATTCCCCTCAAAATGCTGATGAATGTGTCTATAAGATTCCTTGTAAAATTTGCGATAAAGTTTATTACGGTCAAACTGGTAAAAATCTCGAACTAAGATTAAAACAACATAAATATAGCATTAGAACTGGACAAGATTCCAATGCTCTATTTATTCATGTAAGAGATTTTAACAATCCAATTGATTTTCAAAAAGTTGAGAAAGTAGTATCAAGCAAGTCCATGGTCGACAGGAATATAATTGAATCTTGTTTCATAAAAAGCAGTTTTGACAATAATATGAATATTTCCTTTGGTTTATATAAATTAGATCCATTTATAATTAATAGAATTTGGGTAGAATTTAATAATACACTGGACAAATAAATAGCTTGGGGGTGAGTTTTGCAAAGGACCTATCCAAGTTGGCTCGCCGCGCGTCACGTGTTTAACCGCTGTGGGATCTGATAGTGAGGTGCTGGCCGACCCCTTATATAGCTTCCTTGGATGCTTCACTTTCATAGTTCCTTGATAATGTGAGTAGTCACGAAAGCGCTTGGAATTTCTCTATTCTTTCAGAGTGGTTGTTGTGCATATATATATATATATATATATATATATATATATATATATATATATATATATATATATATATATATATATATATATATAATATATATATATATATATATATATATATATATATATATATATATATATATATATATATATATATATATATATATATATATATATATATATATATATATATATATATATATAAGCCGAGTGTTTATTACTTTTTTTCCGAGAAGAAAAAATTACCTCTGGTCTGGAAACCTCGTCCGACAAGACGTTAAGAGGCATCGACACAATGTTCAAAATCTGGCATTTGATTTTTCCTTCCTGGGCGAAATAACGAACACGGTGGAGAACGCGACGAGAGGACAAGGACAATGGGAGGAAAATAAAGGAAAAAAAGGTTCTAATATGTATTTGGCGCTGAGGGTTGACAGACAGCGATGGACAAAAAGGGACAAAGCGTTTCTTGCCTCCGCATAACAATGATGGCTACCTGCAGGGCTACCTCAACGTTTCGCCTCCCTTCTCTCTTTCGCTCTTCGTCCACTGCTTGAAAAAATGACCTGAAATATCTAAAAGCTCCTCAAAGTACCACCAAAGATCCTAGTCTTCATTTTCTACAGTTTCTGATGTTTATCGCCAATCTTATTTACATATCGGGTAGAAGGAGCTAAATATAAGGAATCATTTAACTGGGTGACAAAACATTTGAAGAATGGGAGAGGACAGCTGAGGGACGTAGAAGAGGGATCAAACCCCTTTGTGTTCAACTTGATCCTCTGGTGACGTGACGTGAAGAGTATTCGATTCGCCATATTCGATGCTGTCAAGTCTTTCGGGGCGTTTTTTCCCCCCTTGCATGCAGTGTTACCTGAGCGGAGTGTAGCTATGTATGACTGTTGGCCCCTGACCACCGCCGCTACTTGTCTAAACGTCATTCGTGGAAACAACGGAAACGGCGACGGCGACGCTGAAGAACGACGGCGACGTCATTCAAGGAGAACGACAGGAACTGCGGCCACGACGACTCTTGTGTGAGTCAAAGATATAATTACATTTTGACTATTATATAATAGTCAGGGTGTAAATATGTGAAAAATATTGATAAAAAAATAAGTTACAAAGCCATAAAAGGAATGACAAACAGGAAATCATAATATTAATGCGCCCTTCTTGCACTAGGATATCATACACACCACTTATACAGTAAAGTGAATTTA
>NC_091330.1:10286047-10356047 GCF_038502225.1 Cherax quadricarinatus
AAAGGCGCTTCCATTCTTTTTTTAAAATTTCCTTTCCTCCCCTTTTTATCAGTGCGTCTCATCTTACAGTCTTTATCATGCATTTTTATCCCCGCCCTCTTACATGTCCCGCATTCTCACATTATCTGTGTTGGTCCAGCCACCCATGTAATGTTTTATCATTGTTTGATCTTGCAGTGGTGAATGGTTAAGTTGGTGAGGTGAATGTGTGAGTGTTAGAGACTAGGCTTCAACTGTGGTTGCCTACTCCAGCTTGTTGCAGTGTGTACACTCTTTCTTTTTCTTCTCTCTCTCTCTCTTCCTCTCCTTCCCTTTGTTTTCATCCTATGTCTTTCTTTTTATCCATACGCATTTACAAGCCTCAAGCACATTTTTATCCTGCTTTTTTGACTATTTCGTACATTTGAGAATACTTCTTGACTTATATTTCCCCTTTCCATTATTTACATACCTCCATCTTCCCATTTATCCCTTCCTCGCTCACCTCTGTACAAACAGCAGTGCATAAGAGTCGCAAGCAGAGGCGAGCAATCACCCCCCCCCCCCCATTCTCCGGCGAAGACCATACTGCTGAAGGAAGCTTCCAGATCATGCCGCCCCTTTTTAATCCGCACGCATTGTGTAGATACCCATTCTTCTCCTTCTCTCACCCCCTTTAACCATCCTCACCCTATTCTGTCTACTTCCATTTTCATCATGGCTTCCCATCATATCCTTTTTCATCACCTGGTTGTGACTACATGTTGACAGATGTTTCACTTGTCTTCGTGTGTCTCCCAGCTTAATACGGACGCTGAGTCTCCAAGTGATGTTATTTCATGAAGCAGTGTACGCAATTTAACATACCTTTAATTGAAGGAATTTTGGTTTTATTACGTCGAATGATTACCACTGAAAACATTAACCGTCTGGAACGAGGATCGTTGCTGTCTGTGAGAAGCGAGCGAAGAAATGTGATATATCATCCGTTCACGTTTCTCTTCTTCGTTCGGTAACGGCGACTTTATACATTGTGTTTACTTCTTTCTCGCCCTCTACCCGGATTCATTGTGTTTTTCTCCCTCTCTTCTTTATTCCTTCCTCCTCTATCTATCAGTTCTCATCAGGGGTGGCAGTACGCACGAGGAAACCACAAGAATAGGAGGAAGAATTGGTGGAGAAGAGATCTAAGGGATGGAACCTCTACTCTCTCAGGCTTGTGGGGTCGGAGAGGGTAATATTCTCTACCTTATAGTGTGTGTTTACACAGGTCTAAATGCCATCATCAGGCGAAAGCTTCCAGCGCCATACGAACTTGGTATCTGGTGAATATCTAGCAAGAAGCTAGCATGGTATCAAGTTGGTAAGACATGTGAAAATCACTTGAGTATCTGTATAGCTGTAACGTTTCGCCTACGCAGCAGGCTCCTTCAGTCAAGTACAGTGCTGTACATATATCGTACTCACCAACTTGTCGGTAATGTCTATATCAGTAATATAGTTAGTAAATACAGACTGTCTGTAGTTTTACATAACTGAAACAGTTGATGATATACCAGAATATTTTTAACTCCCCGGCCGTCTCCCACCGGGGTAAGATGAACCGTCAAAGAAGAAACCACTTTTATTACCATTCATTTAATCACTGTCTTCCCAGAAGGGCCCCAGACATCACTGTTCAGGTGGCCTTCCAAACCACAATATCCCTCCCTCCCTGCTTCCTAGTGCCGGCACTGCTGCCCTCCTCCACGACTCATTCATGACCGACTAACCGGTCTTCCTTAAGTAAAGTCAAAGCATAAAAAAAAAAAACTACTGGCTTCTACTCCTAACACGCTCACACAAGCCTCTTGGATATACAATAGGCTTGCTAACATCAGAGGGTATATACGCTGGAAGGTATGTATATCTCTCAGCTTTTGTTTACAATGAGTTCTCTTTAATCTTTCGGGATTAATTACTGCTAATGTAAGTCTATATTCGTTAACTACAGCCTTTTATGACCCATGTGTAGTCAACAGACTACAAGCCTAGCAAACTTATTTCCATTTCCCAGCGCATGTATATCAAGAAGTATATTTCTCGGTAAATGTGTCTGGGAAAAAATTTCCAGACAGTAACTAGTTGATTTCTCAGGTTTAAAGCCTATCGACTGCATCGACTGTGTTTTCATATCAATATACCTAGCGCAGGTCAAGTCGGTATTCTAGGTATCAAACCACAGCTTTGAGCATTATTAAGCCTGATGCTAGAACATTATTAAGCCTCAGATTGCATTATTAAGCCTGATACGAGAGCATTATTAAGCCTCAGACTTGAGCATTATTAAGCCTGATACTAGAGCATTATTAAGCCTCAGATTTGAGCATTATTAAGCCTCGGACTTGAGTATTAAGCCTGATACTAGAGCATTATTAAGCCTCAGACTTGAGCATTAAGTCTTAGCCTTGCGCAGTCTTACGCCTCAGACTTAATCGCCAGAGCTACTCACAAACAAACTACAGGTAAGGCACAGAACACCTCACTACTTTCTCGAAGCAGTGTCCATGAGTTTAATCAAACTGCACAATAATTTACGAGTTTTTTGTGCCAAATATAATTACCTGAACTGATTAAGTGTCTAAATTATAATAAATACGATGTAAATATTGAGACTACGTCGCTACTAGTTTGTTTCTTTAATAAGGATTTATAACAAAAGCCTAAAGGCTTTTTTTTGGGGGGGGAAATAAAATTTAAAATACGTATGTATCACATCGGCCGTTTCCAAGGCCGAAAAAAAAAATCATCATTATTCACTCCATCACAGGCGTTAATTTTGTAAATTTAATAAAACGAGGCTTATAAATAAAAAATAAGTGTTGGTATGCTGGCCACAATTCTTTAGTTTGGCTCATCGTTGAACAAATACAGTAAACGATGGGCTTGTTATTCTTCTAACCTGAAACATTTTTTTACTTTTTTTTTGTTCCTATGTTTGCGTTGAGGTTACAATAGGCTTAGGACGTTAGGGTTTAGGTAAGTTGTTTGGTTCATATTGTTTGTCATCCTGGGAGTTCACTAGGATGTGTTGTGGAGAGAAAGATCTGTGTGTGTGTGTGTGTGTGTGTGTGTGTGTGTGTGTGTGTGTGTGTGTGTGTGTGTGTGTGTGTGTGTGTGTGTGTGTGTGTGTGTGTGTGTGTGTGTGTGTCGTGAACTAGTTACATCATGATTACGTCTGATCCCTGATGCGCCGTCGCATCCTTGCTTCACTATCCAGCCCATCCTTCCAAAGTCAATATCCGAGTGTAGCTAAGACAGTGCAGTGGGTGACTTACACGAGGCATAAACAGTGATTATTTAACAGTGTATTAAAGACTCCTATCAGGATCTCTCTGCTCACTGTTCTCACCTGAACATTTTTTTTTTAATCGTCCCTCTAATATTTCGTTATCTGGGAGTGTGTTATATTTTATAAAGTTTAGAAACCCGAGAACTTAATGAGACACTCGTGTACATTTGAGTGTTTTTGTCGTGGAAACTTTTCGCCTCCCAGTGGCTTCTTCAGTCTAATATAGAGAAAGTGGAAGATGAGAAAGCTTTTGAGGTAATCAGTCCCTCATCCTGGAGCCGATGTGCCCAGTCCATCAATCAAGACTGATGGACTGAGCACAGTCAAGATTCCAGGCTATGGGACTGATTACCTCAAATTCCTCCTTATCTTCCACCGTTCTTCTCTCTTATTAGACTGAAGAAGCCACTGTCTGGCGGAACATTTCCACAGTAAAGATATTCAGATGTTACACAAATGTCTCATTCATTGTGGTATATTATTACTAATTAATAATCTAAGATAACCAGACGAAATCAAACCAAATCTAAACTTAATCTAATTTAATATATACAAAGTAAATTCACAAATCTGCTTCAGACTGCACGTGACAAAAATTATATTTTCTTCCCCACTTGTTCTCTGCCCTTATATACATTAAAATACACTTCTTGACGTCCTTGTGGCTATTATTTGTCAAGTTTCCACACTGACAGTGTTGTTTGAGTGTGACTTCAACATTCATTACATAATATACCCTCAGCGTTACACTTAATGCGCCCCAGACAATAAATCACGCGCATGTTGACGCATTAGTTGGCGTGTCTGTCTCGAAATTAGCGGAGGAGCGAACGCTGTTACTAGACCTTACGTTGGATGACCCACGTGAGGTTCTGCACTTCGAATATGCATAATAAAGACAGTCGTGCTTGTTCAGCAGTAAATTTAAGGGTTACACACCTAGCAAGAAGTGCGTTGCCACGTCGAATAAACTTATCTTAATTTAAGCGGTTTACGTACACATTATGCGGAGAGGAATGTTGTTTGACTAGGTGGAGGTGCGTGCTTGTTTACGTAGGAATATGTCTGGGATGCAGCGGGGAGTGTGAGCACTTTTAACCCTTTTGTAGCACAAGTAAAGGGGCAGTTTAAGTACCATTAGCTCTTTCGAGCGCAAGGAAAGAATATGTTCAGGCATCCTTAGCCCTTTATAGGACGATGCAAGGAGCAGTGTTAGCACCTTTAGCACTATAGCACAGGTATAAGTTATCACTTCAAGCATCCTAAGTCCTTTATTGCACATAGAGAAGGAAAAGTGTAAGCATCCACAACCCCTCTACAGAAGAAAGGCGCTGTGTTACCACCCATAGCTCTACGTAACAAAGATTATCTGTATTTTCCCTATCCGAAAAGTAACTCACGTGCTGAAGCTAACTCGTTCATAATATCTTCTCCAAATTCCTCAGTTAATCACAAAATATAACTTGCTACTTACCCTTTAAAAATAATTTATTGCATTTATTGTATTTGATTTGGTAGCTCGTCCTGCTGTAAAAGTATAGTCTATATTAATAAAAATAATATATAATAAAATAATATTACCTAAATTTTATTTTACTTGTTGTTGTTGTAGTTGTTATTGCAAAAGAATTCCGATATAATGAAATCCATCCATTGTCAGCATACGATATCTTTTGTCAACATACGATATATCTCTTGAACTAGCATTCGATATCCATCGAATGATATCTTTTTCTTAGCACATGATATACACAACGTTGTATTTTTCTGCCTCTCAATAAATGCAATATTTCAGTTAATGGTAAAATGCTATTAACCTTCATTAATGTTAATTTCAGTTAACCATGAATAATATTTGTGTATTCGTCCTGGGATATTGAAGGTTTATTTAACATATGTTAGCGGGAATCAGCTAATGCATTGTTAATCGATCTGAGTAATATTATTAGCCGTCCCATTGTGTAAGATTAATATTATTTGTATATTCGTGAGATATAGGTACTCGTAGTTCCAGTGATAATATTGGTGAATGTAAGTAATATTTACTGGGTTAATTATGAAGTTAAAATTATAGGTTAAATTTGCTCCTCAATGACACCATGAGCGGAACAAAATCAGTGTATTATCAACATCTTACAATAGCTTTATAGGTTTATTCTGGTTTATTCTTTCACTCAGTATAGGGGATAATATTCCTTCACTCAGGAGGTGGAAATGTTCCTTTATTTGGGAATTACATATTTCTTCACTCTTTAGCGCAGTAATACCAACAGGTCTGCAATTACTATGCTGAATCTTGAGACGAAACATGAAACACTTTCTTACGTGAAGCTTTTCTGGTGAAGGGATCCTTATCTGGATAGTGTCCCTTCTCTTTCCTCGAAGCCTAACTGCTTCCCGTTCCCCATGAATATAAAAATAATTTGACCTAACTATCACGCATCTCCAGAGGCGCTAATTATTTTTAACCTTAATATGACGACAGCTAGTGAGACTTTTTGAAAGCGGGAGAGTGAAACGTTCCCCAGCGGGATATACAAGCTGAAAAAACGTGTCATGGTGAGATATACTAGCTGAAAAACGTGCTACAGTAGGATATAAAAACGTGCTACAGTAGGATATACAAATTGAAAAACGTGCTACAGTGGGGAAATCTTGCAGGATCACTATCGCTGCTCCGTTTGCTCTCCTGAAGAGACAGGCCAATTAAAACAGAGGCAATTGATGATTGAAGAGGCGCCTTTACTTGATGATAGAGGAGATACATTCTTTTATCTCCCCCATCTTCATCAGCCCTAAATCCCGACACGAAGCGTGCTGAAGGGCGAGTTTTAATTGGTTGTCTGTTTGCACTTGGCTCTTCCAATTACTCCTTGTTTACGAACTCTCGTGTCATGGGGACTGTGCGGAGATATATTCAGGGATGGTATATATGATGACGTTAGTAAAAGAAAAGTGGTTCTGACCATATACGAATTACTCGCATATGCTTTCGAAGCATTCGTAACATTAGAAATTAAAACGAAATTATCTAGAGAATAATGATAAAAACAACATTTTGGTAATATTAAAATATTCTGATAATAAAAGATTATGAAATTTTACGTGGATTTAAATTATAGAATTAAAATAATTTCTTTGACAAAAAATTTGATTAAAAAATAAATTGTTCAATTTATACACTAGTAAAATAATGGACTGAATAAAATTGTTAAGTGAGATTAAAAGATTTGTTAAATTTATAAACTGATTAAAATCATAAACTTATTAAATTAACTGATTAAAATTATAGAAAGATAAAAAATACAAACTGATTAAAATAATAGACTTGTTAAAAATATGATTAAAATAGTTATTAAAGTAATTAAAATTAAAGAGTGATTATTTTAGACTAAAGTAATATATTAAAACTATAGTATAAACAAAATTACTGATTAAAATTATAGATTGATTACAATAATTTATAGACAATAAAATTACCGAATAAAAATATAGATTGATTAAAATTATAGATACACTAAAATAATAGATGAAAATTATAGATATACTAAAATAATAGATGAAAATTATAGATACACTAAAATAATAGATTAAAATTATAGATACACTAAAATAATAGATTAAAATTATAGATACACTAAAATAATAGATTAAAATTATAGATATACTAAAATAATAGATGAAAATTATAGATACACTAAAATAATAGATTAAAATTATAGATACACTAAAATAATAGATTAAAATTATAGATACACTAAAATAATAGATTAAAATTATAGATATACTAAAATAATAGATGAAAATTATAGATACACTAAAATAATAGATTAAAATTATAGATACACTAAAATAATAGATTAAAATTATAGATACACTAAAATAATAGATTAAAATTATAGATACACTAAAATAATAGATTAAAATTATAGATACACTAAAATAATAGATGAAAATTATAGATACACTAAAATAATAGATTAAAATTATAGATACACTAAAATAATAGATTAAAATTATAGATACACTAAAATAATAGATTAAAATTATAGATATACTAAAATAATAGATGAAAATTATAGATACACTAAAAAAATAGACTGATTAAAGTTATAGCGTTACTAAAAAAAATGTTTTGGACGCTGGCCGTCTCCCACAGAGGGCGGGTGACCCGAGAAAGAAACACTTTCACCATCATTCACACTATCACTGTTTTGCCAGAGGTGGGCAGATACAATTCAGATGCCACTCCAAACAGTAAATACCCACAGGATGGGTACCAGGTGGCTACCACCCACAGGATAGGTACCAGGTGACTCCCACACACAGGATGGGTATCAGGTGACTACCACCCACAGGGTGGGTACCAGGTGACTACCACACACAGGATGGGTACCAGGTGGCTACCACCCACAGGATGGGTACCAGGTGACTACCACCCACAGGATAGGTACCAGGTGGCTACTATCCACAGGATGGGTATGAAGTGACTACCACACACAGGATAGGTACCAGGTGACTACCACACACAGGATGGGTACTAGGTGACTACCACCCACAGGATAGGTACCAGGTGGCTACTATCCACAGGATGGGTATGAAGTGACTAGCACACACAGGATAGGTACCAAGTGACTACCACCCACAGGATAGGTACCAGGTGACTACCACCCACAGGATAGGTACCAGGGGCTACTATCCACAGGATGGGTATGAAGTGACTACCACACACAGGATAGGTACCAGGTGACTACCACACACAGGATGGGTACCAGGTGACTACCACCCACAGGATAGGTACCAGGTGGCTACTATCCACAGGATGGGTATGAAGTGACTACCACACACAGGATAGGTACCAAGTGACTACCACCCACAGGATAGGTACCAGGTGGCTACTATCCACAGGATGGGTACCAGGTGACTACCACCCACAGGATAGGTACCAGGTGGCTACTATCCACAGGATGGGTACCAGGTGACTACCACCCACAGGATAGGTACCAGGTGACTACCATCATTTCCCAATTCCAGTCCGGATAATCGGACATTAAACGCACTAAAACTCTCAAAAGGAATAAAAAAAGAGAACAATAGAACTTAACATAATTTATGTGTATAATTAACCGGGACCCACTGAGAGAAATACTCTCACTTAGGAGAGAAACCTTACGACGACGTTTCGGTCCATCCTGGTGCATTACGAACCTCTAAAATCATTTACCTACCACCCATGGGATGTTTATTGAATGACTTCCACTCACAGGATGGGTACCAGGTGACTACCACCTACAGGATGGGTACCAGGTGACTACCACCTACAGGATGGGTACCAGGTGACTACCACCTACAGGATGGGTACCAGGTGACTACCACCTACAGGATGGGTACCAGGTGACTACCACCCACATGATGGGTACCAGGTGACTACCACCCACAGGATGGGTATGAGGTAACTACCTCGTACACAGGATGGGTATGAGGCAACTACCTCGCACACAGGATGGGTATGAGGTAACTACCTCGTACACAGGATGGGTATGAGGTAGCTACTTTGCCCACACAAGCTTTGAGACAACGTTTCGCTCTGTCTAGAATTTTATTAATTACTTTCAAGGTACATTAGTGCTGAAGGGCTCTTGATCCAAGAACTTGGAGCTACCAACTTAGACTTGGATTAAACCTGATTACCTCACATTTTCTAGGCCTTGTATGACATATAATAATAATAATAATAATAATAATAATAATAATAATAATAATAATAAAAATAAATAATGATAATACATAAAGAATTTGACACATTATTTTCTGCTCTTTTTACAGTATTAATATGAGAGATACATGAAGCATGTATCTCTCAGTATACATATGATGAGAGATACATGAAGCATGTATCTCTCAGTATACATATGATGAGAGATACATGAAGCATGTATCTCTCAGTATACATATGATGAGAGATACATGAAGCATGTATCTCTCAGTATACATATGATGAGAGATACATGAAGCATGTATCTCTCAGTATACATATGATGAGAGATGAAGCATGTATCTCTCAGTATACATATGATGAGAGAAAGCCATTTCGAAATACATAATTAGAAATATTTTTAACAGTAATACTAGTAAACGGTTACTCACTTACCTACTACCACAATATATACGTAATACAAGCATACGTTAGCTAATACGCGAAGCATGTATCTCTCAGTATACATATGATTAGAGATACATGAAGCATGTATCTCTCAGTATACATATGATGAGAGATACATGAAGCATGTATCTCTCAGTATACATATGATGAGAGATACATAAAGCATGTATCTCTCAGTATACATATGATGAAAGGAAGATGAAGCATGTATCTCTCAGTATACATATGATGAGAGATACATAAAGCATGTATCTCTCAGTATACATATGATGAGAGATACATAAAGCATGTATCTCTCAGTATACATATGATGAGAGGAAGATGAAGCATGTATCTCTCAGTATACATATGATGAGAGATACATGAACCATGTATCTCTCAGTATACACATGATGAGAGATACATGAACCATGTATCTCTCAGTATACATATACTGAGAGATTTTAATCCCCTAGTACATGAAGGATTATATTCACCGATAGGTGTAAATCTTACAGGTTATATTCACCGAATGTTGACGAATGGTTCAGAGAACCGACAAGTTGATAAATTAGACGGTTCCCTGAACTGTTTGTTTACATTCCTGTCAGACACAGCACCTTGATACAGGGAATTCTTCACTTGCCTAGCCTATACCTACAGTGTACCTGGAGAGGGTTTCTGGGGTCAATGCCCCCGCGGCCCGGTCTGTGACCAGGACTCACGGTGGATCAAGGCCTGATCAATCAGTCTGTTACTGCTGGCCGTATGTGGACTGACGTACGAACCACAGCCCGGGATGACCTATTTCCACATGTGGATTTGTCCACTATATCACCTACGACTGTTTCACCTCATTTGTCTACAGTACATAAGCCTCTTCGCGCATACCTGGAGTTTACCTGGAGAGACTTCCGGGGGGTCAACGCCCCCGCATATACCATATTCTTTTCAGGCTGAGGGACTGGGTACCTCAAACTCTTTCTGATCTTCACCATTCTTCTTTGTAAAGGACTGATGAAGCCACTGTATGGCGAAATGTTTCCTCAGTAAAGATGCCCGAGTGTTAGACATTTGTCGAATTTATATACACCGAGTTGGACCTGCCTAGCATGAACCAGTAGGCCTGCTGCAGTGCTCCTTCTTATGTACTTATATACCAGGAAGTGTGTATCATTCAAGGTATAGGCACCAAGAGGCGTGTAGGTGCCAATGTATATACACTGATTGGTGTGTATCAATGTATATACGCAAATACGTGTGTATTTCTTATCGTATGTTCACCTATTGGTGTGGATCTGTGTATACACGGAGAAGTATCTCTTAAGGTATACACACCGAGAGGTGTATACATCTCAGTGTACATATCACGAGAGTTGACGTTCATCCCTGTTTTAGGAATTGAAGTATCACTGACTGGCAGTGAAGAGGTTACATGCAGCCTTAATGACCCTCGTGAAGTCGACAGACTTCAGACCAAATAAACCAACCAGTCAGGTGCAGGATGAACCTTTTAAAATTACGAAATACCCTTAGACAGAAACCAAAATTCGAGTTATTAATTCACGTTTAAAAATCCGCCTGGTTTCTGATACGAAACAAAGAGGTCAATATGTTTACAAAGTCACTTTTTTCTGCGACTATTTTCCTCCAGCCTCCCACTGAGAATTAATTCGCTCGAGCTGCTCGGCTTCTTTTGATAAATCTGGTTTATTATATGTTGTGTTTGTCAGGAAATAAGCAATCTTAATTAATGTAAAAGTGCAGCTCTGAAGCCGCCTGAATAAGTAGTCCTTGAGGGGTAAGGTGTGACATGAACCTCACACACACACACACACACACACACACACACACACACACACACACACACACACACACACACACACACACACACACACACACACACAGAAAAACAATGCTTTAATAGATCACAAACACTCGTAAAAGTTATCTTACAATTCTTAACATGCTGAACAGGATTGACTTGCATTATTATATCTCTTCGTCGTTGACTGACAGCTGAATTAAGAAGACAAATAAGTGTAGACGCCTATAACATCATTAAACAATTTTACGTCTGATGTATACTGATAATCTGCTTTAATTCCTCTTTTTGGGAGAAGTCTTGACCTGTGGTGCACAGGTGACATGCATCATTAATGACCAACGTATAATCGACAGGCAATAAGCCCAACATACCAGTCAATGGCACACAATCACTGACAAATCATTACTAGTATTCAAGGGAATATGCCATGATAAACAAATGATATTACTGTATATTATGATATACGTGTAATTTTCTTACTCTGCCAAGTAAGCTATTATCTGTCTGTGTTTCATGCCAAGTGTATTGGAGATTATTCGTTAACGCTTAGGAAAAAGATGACAAATCACAGTTGTGTGTTAATGTTGTTTAGTGGTCTATGCAATGAAATTCTTTCAGTAGAGGCCAATAACCGGCCAGTAAATATGTTTCACTCTTCTGCCATTCCTATGTTATGTTCTTCATTTGTTATGTTATTAGCTAATTCACGTGATGCAGCGCCTTATGTATAAATCATGCGATGAAATACTATAAAAATTGCCCCCCAAAAAGACGACTCAATCCCTTAAAAAGTAGGCAACCAATCGATTCAATCCCATGAGCGTATCTTATCAGGTGATGCAATCCCTTTATCATAGCATCACAACAAGTCGTACATCAGTATACAATCACCTTCCCTCTGTAAAAAAAAAATCTCTCTGATCTAGGTTTTGATTCTCTTTCTTGCAGTGAATCGCACCCCATAATCGCGGCGTTGCTCGGCTTCATAGATACAAATTGCTTCATATATCATGAATTGCTTATTGAATATTGCTTTCAGAGAGTCCGCCTAGGGGTAAATGCTGTCATTTTCTGGCTATATGTCCGCGTGTCAGTTGTTAAAAGACCCACCGACCTCGGGAGGGGCCCAGTGATGTTTTTTCTCCCTCGTATCTTTTATAGAAATGCTCGGTTTTCGAGCACAGGGAAGCTGGGGCTGTGTATTGAAGAGTAAGGGAGGGGAGGGGAAGGGGTAAAGGGAAGAAGAGACAGTGAGTAAAATATGAGGAAGGTGGAGGAGAAGAGAGATAACTAACAATGAATAGCCAGACGGAGGATAGGGGCAACGGATAAGGAACAGTAGAGATGAAGGAGGAGAGAGACAACGACTATAAGATGGAGGAAGTGGAGGAGAATGAAAATGTCGGAAAGGATTGAAGAATTAAAGGAGAGGAACGGGAAAGACAACGACCAGACGTTTTTGGAGGTGTAAGTAGTCACTGAGTTGAGAACGAAATAAGCAGAGGGAGAATAAAAACAACCAGAGGTCGTCTGGCCGTCGTGTTGGTGTGTAAGCAAAGATACTTGAAAGATAATTATCACTCCGATGCTGTGCACAAGGAGGAGCTACGATAACTAAGCAGTCGTGTTAGGAATTCTTATCATCCTAACATCTTAAAGGGAGAACATACTTCTAAGGCCATTTGAAATAACAGAAGTAGATTACAACGGACCCTTAGTTTTAATAAGCAACCCTGACAAATCAACTTCGAAATTCTATATTTCTTTACACACGCCAACAGGCGAGCGCTAAATTATATAATTATCTAGAGCTGAGCTCATGCATTATTTTTTAAGGTAAAGTATTTGTAAGAGATCAAGGTCCAATATTTTTTTCTGGTGGAGTGAGAGTGGAAAATTTCTCACCACATTACCTGGAGGTCACCTTGATAAAGGGAAGTTAGCTCATACATGTCCTGTTTCCCAGCAAGAGATTTATCTGGCGAGACACGAGGAATCGATAAACGAAGCTTCCACAGAGACGGTGACGCTTTGTACAAAACACTGGCTGACAGGTTAGACAGTTCAGGTGATAGCCATTGAAGTGACGCACCTGTTGGCGCAGGTATAAGAGCAGGTATCGCTGCTTTGACCCGTAATTATCGAACTTATTACGTAGCTTTCTTCCCGGTAATTAGACACTCGACACCTACGAAATTAATATTAATATATATATATATATATATATATATATATATATATATATATATATATATATATATATATATATATATATATATATATATATATGTCGTGCCGAATATGTAAAACCGGCCAATTAGCAAGAACTCATATAAAATTAAGTCCTTTCTAAAATTTTCTCTTAGACGTTTAAAGATATATATTTTTCATTAATGTTAATGTAAAAATTTATAATTTTGCACCAAAAGAATCTTAGAAAACTTACCTAACCTTATTATAACAAGAACAATTTATTTTAGCCTAACCCAACTAAATATATTTTAGATTTGTTTACAATAATTTAATACCAAACAAACACAGTGAAATATATTTTTTTTCGTTAGGTTCAGAATGATTTTGGCGAAATTATTGTATACACAAATTTTCACTTGTCCTATATGGCAAGATAAGCGTTGCTATTTAAGCCAAGATCGCAAGTTCTGCCTATTCGGCACGACACACACACACACATATATATATATATATATATATATATATATATATATATATATATATATATATATATATATATATATATATATATATATATATATATATATATATAACAAACATCCCTCAGAATGTTCCAATGTCTGCGTGATTTTTTTTTATGTCTAGTAAACGTACAAGTTTTAGTAGTGATTCCCCAAGCGGTCGTTCCCCTGGAGGATAGTTCCTGTCAGCCAAGTCGTTCTTCTTCATGACATAAGACCTAATTAAGAGACTAGGTTATTCTCAGCTAATCAAGCCCTTCACGAGGGGGGCCTTGATACCGGTAAAGGGCTTATGATCTAAGGAACCGGAGCTTCCCTTCCCTACCTAGGATAAAATCTTATTACTTTT
This sequence comes from Cherax quadricarinatus, assembly GCF_038502225.1. NCBI lineage: Eukaryota > Metazoa > Arthropoda > Malacostraca > Decapoda > Parastacidae > Cherax > Cherax quadricarinatus. Next base: position 10,300,391 of record NC_091330.1, read on the forward strand.
CATTCGTGAATGTTATAATAAAATAATAATATTCAACTAGTCAGGGAATCCCTTCCAGGCTCCCAGCTTCCCTTCGTTAAGTGGGTTTCTCCTTTCTGCCAGACTAGATTCCCTTCAATTGGCTTCCTCTTATAAGAGCTAAATCCCACGGCAAGGTTGCCCTTCCTCGCCAGGAGCAGCAGTCAGTAACAAACCTCTGGCTACCCCTTCACTGCTCCAGGCCAGAGATGGAAGACCCAAGTGCCACTTCAGCATCTTCAAAATTACCGTCCTCAAAGGCTTAAGGGAGAGATTGTTTTTTTTGCGGCGGTGGTCAGACCTCAGCGTCCATTAAAAGAATATTCCCCAACTGGGGTTCTTTAATGCAGGTAACTGGGAGCCATTAAGGCTTTATGAACGAAGCTTTAGTGTAATTTGTACTGATTACACGCTACTCAGGTCTCGGTTGCCGCTTTGGGTAATGCCGCACTAACTTACGTAACTGGTAAGTAACATGGGTTGGTTCTAGATTGGTTCTGGGAATTTTTGTTCAAATTTTCTGCAACAGATTCTTTGTGAAAACATAAGTTCTTGCTCGAAATTCGCCCATTTCGACCGAAGTCTTAGAGAAAAGGTTACGAAAATCCCCCCCCCCCCTTTACTTTGGTACGTTTTTTGGATAACTCCAATGAAGTCAACATTTGCATGTTCAAACTGATGCAATGTTAGAGAAAAAAGAGACACAACACCGTGACTGGAACAATACACAAATAACCCGTAAATAGGAGAGAGGAGCTTACCACGAGGTTTCGGTCCGACTTCGACTATTTACTAAGTCACACTAACAGAGTGATGCACTGTGGTTCTGAGCACCTAAGTCCTAGATAGTATACTACTAAAAATAACTTTCATCCGTTGCACCTGGGGGGCGCTGCACCTGGGGGACGCTGCACCTGGGGGGCGCTGCACCTGGGGGGCGCTGCACCTGGGGGGCGCTGCACCTGCGTCGACAAATATTGAAATATAATCGTTCTAATCAGCATTTATTGTTGAAGTTGAGGAACATAAAAAGTAACATTCACTAAAGTGAATGTGAGATTTATCACAATTCTGTTTCACGGTCGAGTGGGTGTGTGTGTGTGTGTGTGTGTGTGTGTGTGTGTGTGTGTGTGTGTGTGTGTGTGTGTGTGTGTGTGTGTGTGTGTGTGTGTCTGTGTGTGTGTATTCGCCTGATTGTGGTTGCAGGGGGCGAGTCATAGCTCCTGGTCCCGATATAAAGACAATATGTACGAGGTCCAAATAAAAGGCAATCGCCACCGAGGGCAATAAAGAAATAATATTAATAATTAATATAAATAGCAAAAGGATGTATAGAGGGGGTGGAGAGGGAGGGGAGGGTGGGAGTGGGTGAGAAGAGGGAGGGGAAGGTGAGGGGAGGGTGGGGAGAAGGAGGGGAGGTGAGGGGAGGGTGGGGAGAGGAGGGGAAGGTGAGGGGAGGATAGGGAGAAGGAGGGGAAGGTGAGGGGAGGGTGGGGAGGAGGGGAAGATGAGGGGAGGGTGGGGAGAAGGAGGGGAAGGTGAGGGGAGGGTGGGGAGAAGGAGGGGAAGGTGAGGGGAGGGTGGGGAGAAGGAGGGGAAGGGAGGGGAGGGTGGGGAGGAGGGGAAGGTGAGGAGGGGAGGGTGGGGAGAAGGAAGGGAAGGTGAGGGGAGGGTGGGGAGAAGGAGGGGAAGGTGAGGGGAGGGTGGGGAGAAGGAGGGGAAGGTGAGGGGAGGATAGGGAGAAGGAGGGGAAGGTGAGGGGAGGGTGGGGAGGAGGGGAAGATGAGGGGAGGGTGGGGAGAAGGAGGGGAAGGTGAGGGGAGGGTGGGGAGAAGGAGGGGAAGGTGAGGGGAGGGTGGGGAGAAGGAGGGGAAGGTGAGGGGAGGGTGGGGAGAAGGAGGGGAAGGTGAGGGGAGGGTGGGGAGGAGGGGAAGGTGAGGGGAGGGTGGGGAGGAGGGGAGGGTGGGGAGAAGGAAGGGAAGGTGAGGGGAGGGTGGGGAGAAGGAGGGGAAGGTGAGGGGAGGGTGGGGGAGAAGGAGGGGAAGGTGAGGGGAGGGTGGGGAGAAGGAGGGGAAGGTGAGGGGAGGAGGGGAAGGTGAGGGGAGGGTGGGGAGAAGGAGGGGAAGGTGAGGGGAGGGTGGGGAGAAGGAGGGGAAGGTGAGCGGAGGGTGGGGAGGAGGAGGGGAAGGTGAGGGGAGGGTGGGGAGAAGGAGGGGAAGGTGAGGGGAGGGTGGGGAGAAGGAGGGGAAGGTGAGGGGAGGGTGGGGAGAAGGAGGGGAAGGTGAGGGGAGGGTGGGGAGAAGGAGGAGAAGGTGAGGGGAGGGTGGGGAGAAGGAGGGGAAGGTGAGGGGAGGGTGGGGAGAAGGAGGAGAAGGTGAGGGGAGGGTGGGGAGGAGGGGAAGGTGAGGGGAGGGTGGGGAGAAGGAGGGGAAGGTGAGGGGAGGGTGGGGAGAAGGAGGGGAAGGTGAGGGGAGGAGGGGAAGGTGAGGGGAGGGTGGGGAGAAGGAGGGGAAGGTGAGGGGAGGGTGGGGAGGAGGAGGGGAAGGTGGGGAGTGGGTAGGGAAGGTGGGGAGTGTTGGGAGAAGGTGGGGAATGGGTGGGGAAGTTGGGGAGTGGGTGGAGGGGTGGGGGAGGGTGGGGACAGGGTAATAAAGATTGTAACTCATCACACGGTTTCTTTATTAACGTCAAATATTAAGTGAATTATAATAGAGAAATTTTTGCAGTATACCTAAAAAATTTTGTCATTAGAACATATTCAAAGCAGAAAATAATTGACCTAGAAAATATTACGTCCAGAAAATAAACTAAAAAGTAATCCCTTGAAAATATTATGCCCGAGAAGGGTCGCTAATTAGACCGAAAATTTCGAGTTTCTAATGTATTATGTCCACTTTATATATATATATATATATATATATATATATATATATATATATATATATATATATATATATATATGACACACACGATGCCTTCTATTTACTCACCAGGTGCCTGTCAATCCCAACACTTACCTACTTTCTGAGATGCTCCCCAGCCTTCAGCAGTCCTAAACTCAAGGAATATGACTCTCTCCTGAAGACCATGGTAGAGAGTGTATTGAATCTTTCCCTTGACGAAGGACAGTGGTTGCAAGTCTCACTTCAGGTCAGGCTTGGAGGGCTAGGAGTACGCAGATCCTCCCAGATTGCTCTGCCAGCTTTCCTATCCTCTTCCATTGCATCAAACGAGTTGATAAGACATATTCTTCCCGATACCCTCAGTGACTCAGCAGGAATAGAAGACCCTAGCTATGCCAGTGCCATCACCGAATGGGAGACTCATGCTGCTCCAGCACCAAACCCTAGTGCAGCACTGGCTCACAGTCAAGCTGGGATGGCCCGATTGCTGAAAAGGTGCTTGCCAACATGCTCAGGGCTGCAACATCAGATAGGGAGATTGCCTGTCTCCAGGCTGTGAGCGCACATCACTCCGGGGACTTCCTCCAAACAGTCCCCATATCGGCAATGGGAATGCGACTCGACCCTAAGACCCTCCGTATTGCAGTGGCTCTGCGCCTTGCTGCCCCAATTCACACAGAATATACGTGTATTTGCGGCGAAGTGCAAGCAGACCAATACGGTCTACATGGTCTTAACTGTTCCAAAACCAAGGGCTGTCATGCAAGACACAATGAGGTCAACGACATCATTAAGAGAACCTTTGCTACAGCTGGATGCCCAGCCGAGAGGGAGCCCCGATCACTAGCAGCCAACAATACCCACAACCCAGCAAACCGCCCCGACGGGATCACAATCTATCCTCGGAAGAATGGCAAGCTCTTAGCATGGGACTATACCTGTGTGTCCACACTGGCTGACACCTATATCCATCACAGTGTTGGGCGACAGGGAGGAGCTGCTGACCACAGGGAGGATTACAAGATCAGCTAGTACAGGGACATTAGCCAACAGTATCAATTTGTCCCAGTGGGATCAGAGACCTTGGGATCATGGGGAAAAAATGCCACATGTTTCCTTAAAGAATTGGGTTCCAGACTCATCGACACCACCAGGGACCCAAGGGCAGCCACTTTCATGTTCCAGAGCCTCAGCGTAGCCATCCAGAGGGGAAATGCTTGCTGCATGCTTGGCTCGCGTCCAGCCTCGGAGGAGCTGGAGGAAATTCATGATCTTTGATACATTGTGCCATTGTATTCATGTTTATGTTTTTTTCTGTAAATGTATTCTGTATATTAATAAATGTTCACATATAATATAAAATATATAGGGGGTGGTAGGAGAAGAAAATATTCAAACAGCTCTGGGGAGAACCTTGAGTTTTTCCTGAGGTACGTTTATTGTCTTCTCTGAGGATGAGGGTCCCCAGTCCAGCTATAGAGGTGGTACTTTCTCGTTATATATATATATATATATATATATATATATATATATATATATATATATATATATATATATATATATATATATATCGTGCGGAATAGGCAGAACTTGCGATCTTGGCTTAAATAGCAACGCTCATCTTGCCATATAGGACAAGCGAAAATTTGTGTATGCAATAATTTCGCCAAAATCATTCTGAACCTAACAAAAAAAATATATTTCACTGTGTTTGTTTAGTATTAAATTATTGTAAACAAATGTAAAATATATTTAGTTGGGTTAGGCTAAAATAAATTGTTCTTGTTATAATAAGATTAGGTAAGTTTTCTAAGATTCTTTTGGTGCAAAATTATAAATTTTTACATATATTTAATTCAAAATTTATCTGTATGATGAGTTAAGTAACGTAACTAAGATAATTCAATCAGTACTATTTACAATAGAATTAAACTGTCTGTAAACAGACATAAAAGTTTGTACTAGAAATTTCAGAACCAAAACGAATAATTCTGGTAAAAGCAAAAAAAAAAAAAAAAAACTCAAACGGGAAACACTATACAAACCGAAAAAAATATATGTTATATTCTAGTTAAAATTTAACATTAAAATAAAAAAAAATAACGACAGAAGTATACTCACGTAGACTAAATCTAAATTTTATTTTACACTAAGTGAAACTACCAAAAATTTATGATTCTGGCTACTAATTAAATCTTTTAATAAATAAAATAATCAGAGATTAATGTTATGTAAATTCCTTAATAATATCAGCCAAACTCAGTTGTTAATATTATAAAGACAAACAATTTTTTTAGCAAGTAAAAATTTAAAGAAATACATTAATATTATAATAGACAAAAACTATTAGGCACATCAGGGTTCACATGAATTTATTTTATGGTAAACTATGGCAAATTATTGACAGTGAAGAGTTGAATTGATTTTTCTTAGCTCGGATTTAAAGTTTTGTTTATATTAAGACTTCCTTAAGCGTTTCTTCAGTGATAAACTATGGAAGGCTTTTAAAAATGAAGAGTTTAATGAGTTTTTCGTTGTTATTAAGCTTTCGTTTCAAGTTCTGTGTTAAATAAAACTTCAAAAACCTTCGATCAGGAGAATTACAGAGACAGTCAGTGTGTTAAAAATAAGTGATATGGACAAGTCATGGAGGGTTCTGCCTTATTTTCCCATCTTTTTCCCCTTTGTTTACCATTCCACCGTCTCCCTCGTTCTCCTTCTTTTCCTTCTCCTCGTCCCATGATTCTTGACTATCCTTGAGTCGCGAATCTATATAATACTTGATAGATGTATTAAATGTTTTTGAAAACCGATAAGTTGAAGATTGAGACACTTATGCAACATATGGGAATCTTCATTCAGGAAACGTTTCGCCGCACACTGGCTTCATCAGTCCAATACAAAGTAGAAATGGGTAAGGAGAGGAGGAGTTTTCAAAACCATTTATCACATCTGTCAGACACTGCAACATCATATGATCTTGATACAAGAAATTCTTCAATACTTGTCCAACCTTTGGACGAAGACCTACTTAGATTAGTGGATGGTTCCACTATGATCTCGCCTCCTGCTTCGACTCACCTGACTACAGTATATAAGCCACTTCTCCGGTCATATGCTGCAATCGACACCATGCCCAGGCCTTCTAGGGCAGGGTAGGTGCCTGAACCCGAGCTTGCAGCTCACAAGACTGTCATTCCCTTTAGCTCCCTTGGGGCGGGGATGGCAGACCAGAGAGGCCTAGCTTGTGGCTAGGCCTGGGGACAGTTGGTTCCAAAGATGAGGAGGTACTTGTGCCTCCTCCCATGGGAGACTTAGGTCTCAGACACTCCCTAAAGAGGGAGCCAAAGCCGGGCCACCACTTGGAAAAAGCCCGGGCCGGGAGAGTACCGGCGAATCTTTAATAATAATAATATGCTGGACTGAACACATTGATTCCAGGCTGAGGGACTGATTACCTCAAACTCCTTCTCTCCTCACCCATTTCTACTTTGTATTGGACTGATGAAGCCACTGTGTGGCGAAACGCTTCCTTAATAAAGATTCCCATATGTTGCATAAGTGTCTCAGTCTTCAATATATGATAGTCCATAATTTACAGAATAGAAAGTTTTCGTTAGTACATAGTGTCAGTGTGATTGTCCACGTCCTCTCCTGATCGTCGTTCCCATATACTCCCATGAATTAACATGTACTCTCATGTATATTTCTATGCATTCTCGTGTATTCCCATGCACTCCCATGAATTCACATGTGCTCTCATGTATTTCCATGCATCTTCGTGTATTCCCATGTACTTCTCCCGTCCTTACTGTGATTATCAGCTTCAAGTAATTTTTGAAAATGTATAACAAGCTGTTTATTGTGACAACGTTCAAGTCATTATGGTCAACTAACTTCCAATTATGTCCTAGAATCTGTATTGATAAAGCCACTGGATGGCGAAACGTCTACAATAAAGATATCCAGATGTTGCACATTTGTCTTAACTTTCACAACTTGATAAAGTTCTACACAGGGTGAAACGTTGTCCCGATGAAAGCGTTTTATACTTGTGTCTTGTCTTCATGACTGTCGACAGGAGAATTTTTATATCCAACTTAAATCTAAGTTAAGCATTCTAGAACCTGGTAGGAACCCCAGTTGTAAGTTCTTAGTGTTAGTATTGAACCCTAACTCTGTTGAGTTCTTAGTTTCAAGATAGAACATTTGCCTTGACTAAAGGGGATTTAAAAAGACCTATGATACATCCTGAACCCAGGAACCTAAGACAGGGGAAAAAAGGTTCCAGTCTTGAGAATATTACTGTAATACAATGCGAAGGTTCTCTACAAATTTGTCACGGAAATTACCCCATAAAAATATCGTATTGCTTCAAATATGCAAATGAAGGTGGTAGATAATGGAGCATAAATTATATTTGCAAAAACTAAAATTCGAGAACAAAGAGAGATAAAATTCGCTCTCAGTTCAGTGGTTACCAACAGCCTGACTCATCAGAGACGAGGCAACGATTAGAGAATCGGAGGATCGAGTCTTCACATCTTCCTTTGCGATGACTGGCCCAACACAAATTTTAGCACATTATGAATTACAATCAGTAGCGATATAAATATGTTTCACACATCACTTTTACACATACTGGTGGAAGAACCATACCTCGCTGGCAGGCCTACTGGGTAGGGAGACTTAATCGCTTGTAGCCCTACCGATGGCAGACAATACTGACAGATCTACTAGTGAAAGATGCATACCTCGCTGGCAGACCCACTAATTAAGGAGGCAAATCACTGGCACACTTACCGGTGAGACATTTATCAATGGCAGTTCTATCGGTGGCAGAAACGTCACTACCAGGCCTACCTGGTGTGTGTGTGAAACAATCCTGGCAGACCTACTAGCGGCAGAAACAAACATCACCGCTAAGTTCCGACTTGCTAGTATAAACCATACCTAAACTTGATGACCAGCTATAGGCTGAGATCCCATGCTTACTCCTGGCAAACACAGCGAGGTGTTTAAACACACGCAAAGATACACAGAATATATTTTAATCTCTATTGAGGGCTTAAAATATTCTTGTTGTTAGTGTATACAGGTGATTATTTATTTTACATGTGGGAGTATATTCACCTGCGGTCTGGGAATGCTTAGTATAACCAGGAATTTTTCCCTCTGAATTAATTAAAATGCTGAGAGAGAGAGAGAGAGAGAGAGAGAGAGAGAGAGAGATCCACTTCGAGGACAGGGTGAAGCAAGCTTCTATACCACAAGACGGGCAGAAAGCAGCAACTTCACTCTGGCTGTACCATTCTCCAGAACATCACTTCATCTGAGATCATTTATCTCCAGGATGACTGGAGTCTGGAACACATTCGTACAGCATAATGATGTCAACGAGATAAAGTCAGCTGATCAAATGAAAATGCTGGCCCACAGATGGCTCCAACTTCATTCTGTTCCTTACTTGTATGTTTCATAACAATAAAAATGCTTTCAAATGAACTGATGTAGGTAACAGCTCTTAGCTTGTCATTAAAGTTAGGAATCCTTAACCTGTAAATAGCTTGTCAATAAAGCTAGGGATCTTTAACCTAACCTTGTCAAACCCTGTGTTAAAGAGAGAGAGAGAGAGAGAGAGAGAGAGAGAGAGAGAGACAGACAGACAGACAGACAGACAGACAGACGGACAGAGAGAGAGAGAGAGTACATGGGTTATATAGTGCCTTGAAAAAGGAAGGTAATCAGGCTCGATCCAACGAAGTGAAGGGTAGCCCCATCTCCTTATATCAAGGAACAGTGTAACCTTTTAATGATCTTCGGATCAAGAGCCCTCTTCCTGTATGAAGGCACCCTCCTTGAAGGATCCTTCAGAGGCCTTCGCCAACACCATGAGTCCCCTTGGAAAACTCTTGGATCAAGAGCTGTACGCCAACATCAAGAGTCCCCTTAAAAGATTCTAAAATCAAGGTCTCTTCGCCAACATCAAGGTGAGGCGGACCAGGCATCAAGCAGAGGCACGGGAAGGTATTTACCTCAAGCTGGCTAATGCTTGTTCCGCAGCCATTGTCCACTAATGACCTTCAGCTTACCAAGTCATTCGGAAGCAAGTTTGCCAGCCATTATGTCTTCGCTTTAGTACACTTGTGAAGAGCTTCTCTTAAAGGCAAGCCTTTGAAGAAAAAGAAAACTATTTTTCTCCTCTCTGTAACTTGACTTGACTTTAGATGTTGTCAGTAACTTAACACTTCGAGGTGTTTGCTGCCCAACGTTAATTGTTGGAATACGATTATCGATACAAAAGCACAAATCGAAGACTTTTTTTTTTTTTTTAAGTTCTTGATGTCTTTGGATATGAAAAACTCACAAGGCGTATAAATTTCGAGGAAGGAATGTGATGTATATGCACTGGGATCAGCAATGAATATACACTGTAAGTGTGTATCACAGAGTATATATACACAGAGGTTTAACTCTGACAGTATTTAAAGGAATAAAATATTCATGATTGGTGGTATATAGGTGAAATGCAGCCTTAATACCCTTCTTGCAGCCGCTAGGCTTTAAATCTAACACAACATACAACTAAAACGTGCTAAATGTAAGGGAATCATAAATTTTGAGATCAGTTCTTTGACGAGCTAAAGTATGTATTCTTTTTCCCCTACCAGCCCAGGGTATCCTAACCTAATAGGACAAAGAAGTAGGGATGTGCAAAGCTCTTGTATTTTAGGGTTTCCAGAGCCTCCCTGAAGCTAGTGGCCACACCAGTTTCAGATTCACTGCACCGGAGATTGTCATCCATTGTGGCTGCACATGTATAGTCTCACTCTATCTATATGCCATATGGCCAGGGGTAGCATGGCGACCCCAAGACTTTTTGGAAGTGATCTTTGTAAAGAGCAGCTGACTATGGCCAGGCGTGTGATCATATCGTGGCTTTTTATCTTGCCCGTCTCGCCGGATGACCCACACGGATTTAGTGCTCCACAGGAAAGCGATAAATCATGTTCTGCATTCTTTCAATGTTATCCGTTTTGTCTGCGCCCACGCTGTAGCAGACTCACCTGAGCTTACGAAGACAATAAGCAGAGTAAGGTTTTACTGGGGCAACGTTTCGCTTTGTGTTGTGTGTGTGTGTGTGTGTGTGTGTGTGTGTGTGTGTGTGTGTGTGTGTGTGTGTGTGTGTGTGTGTGTGAGAGAGAGAGAGAGAGAGAGGAGTTGCCCAGTATATAAGCTAGTTCTGCACATTACTTCTTCATACACAAATCTGTGGACGTTGCAGTTCTGCATCAACATGCACCTGTCTTCAGAGTGGAGTAAAAGTCACATTACTGAGGCTGGAACAATTCACAAATATCTTGCACTCAGAAGAGGAAACATTTGACGGTGTTTCTTTTGAGCACAAGCCCATGACTGACTGATATTAATTTATTAGATATTAATCGTTAGAGAAATCCTCGAAATATTTGCTCATAGTTATAGAAAACTCGTGTAAGATTTTTTCCCTTAGGAATGAAATCCTGTGTTTTTCAATGATGACGATGAGAGAGAGAGAGAGAGAGAGAGAGAGAGAGAGAGAGAGAGAGAGAGAGAGAGAGAGAGAGAGAGAGAGTAAACAACTAAACTATCAAAATACAAAACATGGGCCCCAATTTAACCTCCATACCACATTAATAACATTTGTGTAATTTTTTCCCCTCAAAAAAAAAAAAAAACAGATTGAAAGGTCCTCAGTAAGGACGTCAATGGAGGGAAGACCTTGACAGGATAGACTCCCTGAACATGACACGCTGTCTCTTGGACCTCAAAGGCCAAGCTACAAGTCCAGCGTTACCCTTTCAAACCGACTGGGTCTGCCCTAACAGGACTAACCTCTCAGGTCTTCTCCTCACAGCGCCTGCCAGTACAGGGTCCTGCCCTCACACGGACACTGCCCTCACGCGGACACTGCCCTCACACTTGTAACTTTACCCATGAACCAGGCTCCATAATAGCTGTAGTGAGACCCACGAGATACAAACCAGATTGTGAGCCCACGCTACACCTTTCAAGGGAAAGGGAGGAGGGCGCCTTGATGATGGTAAGTAATAATAATAATAATAAGGATAATAATAATAATAATAAAATAAAAATATTTATAATAATAATAATAATAATAACAATTATTATTATTATTATTATTATTATTATTATTATTATTATTATTATTATTATTATTATTATTATTATTATTATTACTATTATTATCATCATTATTATTCATGATGCTCTCTTGTAAACTCAGCTTTGAATGATAAAAAATACATAGCTTCTTAGCATATCGTGCCCCATGCGTGTTTACATATCTGTGTACGGAACAACTCGCTTTCCGTTTGAACATGCCTTTTCCTCTCGAAGCAAGACGAGCTAAGTAAGAAAGCATAACATTTCTTGCTAGTTGCTTGTCTTTTCAAGAATGGAACAGATATCATCAGCATCCCCACACAACTATTAAAGTGCAGGCAATGTTCCCGCCTTAATTAAAGGTTCGAGCGCATCTAACTGCTTTCTCCCTAGAATCCTTTTATAGATATTACCGTGCTCATACTCCAACAGCACATCAAATTCCAAGGACCATTTGTTTCCATTTTCATCGATCGATTATCACGTGAGATTATTGGATGTTTAAGCTACTTATTCTCTTAACTCTCTTCTTCCTTCTGTTTTTCTTTAGGATGCCTGCAGTTTCCTTAGACGTTCCTTCGCCTCTCGATGCTGTAAGAGACACGTATGTGATTAGTTTTCACTTATTAATGCGGGCACCCAGCACTGGTACGCCAACGATAGCTTAGACACTAATCATATTACCATATGCCCAAGATCCTAGTCAGAAGACTTTATTCCTGACAAGAAAAATATCACTACCACCATCCTCCATACAACACATCCTGGGTCGGTTTTTCCTTCCCACTTCCACCAGTTTACGTGTAGTTATATTTATACAGAATCTTAATTATCCTCTATTGCTCTTCTATCTATTTTGACCATGCTGTCTAAAATAATCCCGTTTCTGCTGTTTGAATTGCATAAAAATATAAGATAGGAGGAACATTGCATCAGGCCTACTAGCCCATACTTGGCAGGTTCTTCTCAAACTCAAATCCACTAACAAAAACATTCTCCCAGTCCATTATCAATGTTACCCAATGATTGGGTTGTTGAGATAGTTTGTCAGTGTGGAAAGAATGTAGGAAGATTGATTTATGTACCTCGTATACGCCAAAATGCTTCATTAGATAAGGTTAGGTAAGATTTGCCAGGAAACAGGACAAGTGTTTCATGAGGCGGGTTTTAGTCATATGATGACCCGCCACTGGAGCTTTTGGTTATCTGAGCGAGGCCTTCCGCTGGCTTATTGGTTGCTTAGGAATCATTTTTCTTTCACGAGTCACTTAAAATTAGTGATATTCCCCATGCATGAGTGTCAATTAAATGGCTATTAATTATTCCAAATAATTACGATAATAATAAGCTTCCTGGAAATACTGTGTAAGCTACACATCAACGTAATTTAACATAAGAACATAAGAAAGGAGGAACACTACAGTAGGCCTGTTGGCGTAACAGGGCGTGTGACAAACTTAAAGTGTGTAGATCAGTTCTTGAAGAACATGTTATTAGTGTTACACAAGACTGGCAAACTGAAGAACAACACACATGTGCAACATACAAATACGTAAATATTGCACCGGCTGCAATTGCACATCTTGCTTTCCTTATCATTCCAGGACTCTTCTGACAGAGATCTGACAAACGTTAAGAAACCCTGGCGAGTGAGTACTGAAACTCACAGGCCAGTGCGTTTAAGAATATTTCCACTCACGAGGTGGGATGACGATTTTGTCTAAGGACAAAATCGTCAACCCACCTCGTGTTATTATCGTCACACCTTTTCATAACAGGATGTTTGACAAAGTTCAAGAATAAATCAACGCGTCTTTAAAAAACAATATCGTCATCCCATCCCCGTTACCAGGGTCGTACCTTCTGTCATCGACCCCAAGACGGGAGTGGAGGTGAGCCCCAAGACGCTGTCTAGAGTAAGGAGTTGCTCTGTCACCGTCATCACCACCTGTCGGAGCTCTGACCGTCCACAACCCTGGCAGGAGCCTCCATCAATTACCCCAAGACGCGATGTGTGGCAAACTGTCTTGGAAGACGCGATCGGGACCGTAATCAATCTTCGTTTCGTTATGTCCCGTAATTGATTTTTATACCGTAACTCGTAAGTAAAGTCCCTTTTTTTTGCAGGAAAATGAAGGCAGCGGTAGAGATGGTAGATACAGAACTAGTGTGGCTAGTATAAATTAAGCCACATTCAGTCTGCACCTGACAATAATGAGCACAATATCGGTGAGGTGATTAGAAGATATTTAGCTAATGTTGAACTGAAGTTGCCTTCACAAGCACTAGTGAAGATTCATTTTTCCTCTAGAATACTGTTTATACCTCGAACTTTCACTGTGAAAGATATTAGCTATGTTGACAGAAGTCACCCATTACCTGTCATATGACCAAGTCAGGTCTGTGGGGGAAGACGAATTTTTCTAACATAAGTTATCTGTTGTTATTTTTAATCTTTCAGTGAGTCCAGCGCTGGTAAGCCAGGGGTCGCTGTTGTCCGTATATCTCAGTAAGCCAGGGGTCGCTCCAGCACTAGTAAGCCAAGGGTGGCTCCAGCACTGGTAAGCCAGGGGTCGCTGTTGTCCGTATCTCTCAGTAAGCCAGGGGTCGCTGTTGCCCGTATCTCTCAGTAAACCAGGGGTCGCTGCTGTCCGTATCTCTCAGCAAGCCAGGGGTCGCTGCTGTCCGTATCTCTCAGTAAGCCAGGGGTCGCTGTTGTCCGTATATCTCAGTAAGCCAGGGGTCGCTCCAGCACTAGTAAGCCATGGGTGGCTCCAGCACTGGTAAGCCAGGGGTGGCTCCAGCACTGGTAAGCCAGGGGTCGCTCCAGCACTAGTAAGCCAGGGGTCGCTGTTGCCCGTATATCTCAGTAAGCCAGGGGTCGCTGCTGCCCGTATCTCTCAGTAAGCCAGGGGTCGCTGTTGCCCGTATCTCTCAGTAAGCCAGGGGTCGCTGTTGCCCGTATCTCTCAGTAAGCCAGGGGTCGCTGTTGCCCGTATATCTCAGTAAGCCAGGGGTCGCTGTTGCCCGTATCTCTCAGTAAGCCAGGGGTCGCTGCTGTCCGTGGGTCCACCATTGTGACATCTACTCCCCTATCTACCGTCATCTTTCTTTCACAGCTATATACTGGCATTCCTGTGAATATTATACTGGTGGCCATGTTAGTAATATACCGGTGTTCTTGTGAGTTACTGCACTTATGTTCTTAGTATGCTGGCTGTCTTGTAAGTGAATAATATTCTGGTATTCTTGATAGTATACTAGTTTTCTTTAGTATAGTGTTGTTCTTGCAATTAATAAGTATCCTGGTATTCTGAGTACACTTTACTAAGATACGCAGTTGGTTTTAACTTGATAGGGTGACGCATTTTCAGGTTATTACTGCGTAGCAAAAGAAAAAAAAGGCGTTAAAAGAAAAAAAAGGAAAGGGCTCACCTGATTACCATAAACAAGGGGGTACAGAAGAAAAAACAAAAATCATAGAAGCAGACACACAGATACCCAGGAAGGTATGAGTAATTACTGCATTCATTAATTATGAATCACTTCCTAATAAGCTTTACTCTCTTGTAAACTCTTCTTCAAGGTGTTTGTTCCTCTTCTGTACATACATCTTCATGTGTCTCACGAAGTGATTTACGCACTGGCATGAACTTCTATGATTCACTCACCATGGGTTCAACCCCCACCCGTTCTGTGGTTTGCCTTAATATGCTTCACTCTCAAGAAAGCTCATTAAATAAATTACTTCTGTACATTTATGAGTGAAGCGCTGAACGGCAGGGGCCACACAGCGCCTAGAGAATAGGTGGCAATTGGATTGAATCCAAGAAAAGAGTGGGAAGCTCCACCTCTTCATATCAGGAACCTTTCAATGGCATAAGGTCAGCTTCCTTGACAGGCCCTTTAATTAAGCACAACTCAAAGGCATTTCCTTATCTTTGCCAATATGTCAGCCAATTAGAATGATGCTGTTGTCTTCCGTTTTGGTTCTTGTACCAGCGAGAGGAATTGTTGAAGCACCTGTGGTGAGGATGTTATGTGGGAGAGTTGATTTCTATTAGCAGATAATGTAAGGAAACTCTTCCAGGCAGATGAGTGAACCAGTCAGCAGGTAACTGAGGTGGATTCCTCTCAGCAGGAAATGTAAGTACACACACACACACAAACACACACACACACACACACACACACACACACACACACACACACACACACACACACACACCTGGTCCAGCAATTGGCTCCTGGACACACCAACACACACACACACACACCCACCACACACACACACACACACACACACATACACACACACACACACACACACACACACACACACACACACACACACACACACACACACACACACACACACACACACACACACACACACACACACACACACACACACACACACACACACACACACACACACACACACACACACGACCCCTGCAACCACAGTTAGGTGACTACATACATTATATATGCAAAACAACCACGGAAGGGGGGGTTGAATTATGACTCCAGGCCTTTCATTTTGCAATCAGTACATCATCAGGATCCTGCAATATTGTAGAAAAGAGGAAGTGGTCCCAGCAAATGCATATTTGCTTGGACTTCCTCCTCTTTATATATATATATATATATATATATATATATATATATATATATATATATATATATATATATATATATATATATATATATTTTATTTTTTTTTATTATCACACTGGCCGATTCCCACCAAGGCAGGGTGGCCCGAAAAAGAAAAACTTTCACCATCATTCACTCCATCACTGTCTTGCCAGAAGGGTGCTTTACACTACAGTTTTTAAACTGCAACATTAACACCCCTCCTTCAGAGTGCAGGCACTGTACTTCCCATCTCCAGGACTCAAGTCCGGCCTGCCGGTTTCCCTGAACCCATTCATAAATGTTACTTTGCTCACACTCCAACAGCACGTCAAGTATTAAAAACCATTTGTCTCCATTCACTCCTATCAAACACGCTCACGCATGCCTGCTGGAAGTCCAAGCCACTCGCACACAAAACCTCCTTTACCCCCTCTCTCCAACCTTTCCTAGGCCGACCCCTACCCCGCCTTCCTTCCTCTACAGACTGATACACTCTTGAAGTCATTCTGTTTCGCTCCATTCTCTCTACATGTCCGAACCACCTCAACAACCCTTCCTCAGCCCTCTGGACAACAGTTTTGGTAATCCCGCACCTCCTCCTAAATTCCAAACTATGAATTCTCTGCATTATATTCACACCACACATTGCCCTCAGATATGACATCTCCACTGCCTCCAGCCTTCTCCTCGCTGCAACATTCATCACCCATGCTTCACACCCATATAAGAGTGTTGGTAAAACTGTACTCTCATACATTCCCCTCTTTGCCTCCAAGGACAAAGTTCTTTGTCTCCACAGACTCCTAAGTGCACCACTCACTCTTTTCCCATCATCAATTCTATGATTCACCTCATCTTTCATAGACCCATCCGCTGACACGTCCACTCCCAAATATCTGAATACATTCACCTCCTCCATACTCTCTCCCTCCAATCTGATATTCAATCTTTCATCACCTAATCTTTTTGTTATCCTCATAACCTTACTCTTTCCTGTATTCACCTTTAATTTTCTTCTTTTGCACACCCTACCAAATTCATCCACCAATTTCTGCAACTTCTCTTCAGAATCTCCCAAGAGCACAGTGTCATCAGCAAAGAGCAGCTGTGACAACTCCCACTTTGTGTGTGATTCTTTATCTTTTAACTCCACGCCTCTTGCCAAGACCCTCGCATTTACTTCTCTTACAACCCCATCTATAAATATATTAAACAACCACGGTGACATCACACATCCTTGTCTAAGGCCTACTTTTACTGGGAAATAATTTCCCTCTTTCCTACATACTCTAACTTGAGCCTCACTATCCTCGTAAAAACTCTTCACTGCTTTCAGTAACCTACCTCCTACACCATACACTTGCAACATCTGCCACACTGCCCCCCTATCCACCCTGTCATACGCCTTTTCCAAATCCATAAATGCCACAAAGACCTCTTTAGCCTTATCTAAATACTGTTCACTTATATGTTTCACTGTAAACACCTGGTCCACACACCCCCTACCTTTCCTAAAGCCTCCTTGTTCATCTGCTATCCTATTCTCCGTCTTACTCTTAATTCTTTCAATAATAACTCTACCATACACTTTACCAGGTATACTCAGCAGACTTATCCCCCTATAATTTTTGCACTCTCTTTTATCCCCTTTGCCTTTATACAAAGGAACTATGCATGCTCTCTGCCAATCCCTAGGTACCTTACCCTCTTCCATACATTTATTAAATAATTGCACCAACCACTCCAAAACTATATCCCCACCTGCTTTTAACATTTCTATCTTTATCCCATCAATCCCGGCTGCCTTACCCCCTTTCATTTTACCTACTGCCTCACGAACTTCCCTCACACTCACAACTGGCTCTTCCTCACTCCTACAAGATGTTATTCCTCCTTGTCCTATACACGAAATCACAGCTTCCCTATCTTCATCAACATTTAACAATTCCTCAAAATATTCCCTCCATCTTCCCAAAACCTCTAACTCTCCATTTAATAACTCTCCTCTCCTATTTTTAACTGACAAATCCATTTGTTTTCTAGGCTTTCTTAACTTGTTAATCTCACTCCAAACCCTTTTCTTATTTTCAACAAAATTTGTTGATAACATCTCACCCACTCTCTCATTTGCTCTCTTTTTACATTGCTTCACCACTCTCTTAACCTCTCTCTTTTTCTCCATATACTCTTCCCTCCTTGCATCACTTCTACTTTGTAAAAACTTCTCATATGCTAACTTTTTCTCCCTTACTACTCTCTTTACATCATCATTCCACCAATCGCTCCTCTTCCCTCCCGCACCCACTTTCCTGTAACCACAAACTTCTGCTGAACACTCTAACACTACATTTTTAAACCTACCCCATACCTCTTCGACCCCATTGCCTATGCTCTCATTAGCCCATCTATCCTCCAATAGCTGTTTATATCTTACCCTAACTGCCTCCTCTTTTAGTTTATAAACCTTCACCTCTCTCTTCCCTGATGCTTCTATTCTCCTTGTATCCCATCTACCTTTTACTCTCAGTGTAGCTACAACTAGAGTAAAAGGTAGATGGGATACAAGGAGAATAGAAGCATCAGGGAAGAGAGAGGTGAAGGTTTATAAACTATATATATATATATATATATATATATATATATATATATATATATATATATATATATATATATATATATATATATGCTACCTGAGAGATGGACTGAAAGAGTGTTTACATAGTGACATTTCGGACAAATAACATCACACTGAAGATTTGCCAACCATTATCCTCAATAGAGAACAATGTAGACAAAGAAGTGTTTTCCTCGCTCCGCTGATGACCTTCGCTGCCCGTTAGGCGAAACGGGGTCAGCTGCCACCACGTGACCTGACCTGACCCCCAAGATGAATAACAACCTGAAGTCTTAAAATAGTCACCCAGGACTGAGTACTCGAAAATTGTTTGTAGTTCATTATTATAATGAAGACTCGAACAAAAATCCATGTGTTTACACGGCTATGGCGATTTGAATTTTACAAAAAAATAAATAAAAAAAAAGCCAATAGTGGAATTACGATTCAAATTTTTACTGGTTATACCTGGAGTATACCTGAAGAGGGTTTCGGGGGTCAACGCCCCCGCGGCCCGGTCTCTGACCAGGTCTCATGGTGAATCAGGGCCTGATCAACCAGACTGTTACTATTCGCCGCACGCAACCCGATTTATGAACCACAGCCCGGTTGGTCAGGTACTGACTTTATGTGCCTGTCCAGCGCCTTCTTGTAGACAGCCAGGAGTCTATTGGTAATCCCCCTTATGTATGCTGGGAGGCAGCTGAACAGTCTTGGGCCCAGGACACTTATTGTGTTGTCTCATATCGTGCTAGTGGCGCCCCTGTTTTTCATTAGGGGGATGTTGCATCGTCTGCCGAGTCTTTTGCTTTCATAGGGAGTGATTTTCGTGTGTAAGTTTGGTACTATTCCCTATAAGATTTTCCAAGTGTATATAATCATGTATCTCTCCCGCCTGCGTTCTAGGGAGTACATGGTGAGGTGTTTTATCGCAGTTATGTGTGCCGTGAAGGCACACATAACTGCGATGATAATAATAATAATAATAATAATAATAATAATAATAATAATAATAATAATAATAATAATAATAATAATAATAATAATAATAAATCAATATAAACGACGTAAGGAAGGTAAACAGTAACACATACGGTAAAAGACACTTACGCATTGCTCAAAACATTTATTAACTGAACGTTTCGCAACAAGTAGCTTCTTCAGCCATGAACATTAGGGCTGATGAAGCCACTTGTAGCAAAACGTTTCCTTTAATTAATGTCTTAATTAGTTCATACATGTCTTTTACCTGTTGCTTGTCGGCATCACCATAACCTTTCTACCATTAACACATCTAAGAACATAAGAACATAAGAATGTAGGAACACTGCAGAAGGCTTACTGGCCCATACGAGGCAGGTCCTTATCAAAACGACATCTACCTAAAGCTACTCGAGAAATAACTCCTGTACCCCTTAACACCAATCAAACCCAGCCCCTCCCACTCATATATTTGTCCAGTCTCTTCTTAAAGCTACCCAAGGTCCTAGCCTCTATCACCCCACTGGGAAGACTGTTCCACGCATCTACAACTCTGTTAGAAAACCAGTACTTACCATAAGAACATAAGAACCATTAGGAGCAAAGACTACAAATCGTCCAGCAAAGAAGCAATTCACTCAGAAAGATAAAAATCACGACCATCCACCATCAGATATAAGGGAAAAAAACAATCATTAACAAAATATCAACAAATCGTCGACAGAAATTCTCAACAAAAGCTCAATGGAGAGCATCAACAAATCTTCAACAGACAGCATCAATGGAACCTCAACAGAAAGCAACAACAAATCCTCAACAGAAAGCATCAACAAATAATGAGCAGAAATTCTCAGCAAATCCTCAACAGACAGCATCAACAAATCCTCAACAGACAGCATCAACAAATCACCAACAGACAGCATCAACAAATCTTCAACAGACGGCATCAACAAATCATCTACAGAATCTCCATGAGGAACCATAACTATTTTATTACCTATGGAAAACCATTACACAACCACGGACAGAAACTACCAATCAATCATCCAGCCCCAAAAAAAAGCAATTCACACGGAAACATAGAAATCACGACTATTCCGTTATCAGGTACAGGAAGAACGGAACAAAACGCCAGAGTCCTCCATCACAACACCACTCGGGGCACAAGCCTAGGTACACCACTTCCAAACAACAATTCACGTGGATTTCAATTATCCCCTTCTCTCCCTGACCCTTCAGCAGCGCAAAACAGGGTCACCCTGGCCCAAAACCAGGTCACTTTAGGGTCAAAACAAGGTCAAGGGAGGGGGGGAAAGAGGGGAAGAGGGCGAAAGAGAAAATATATGGGGATGGGGGGGAAACTCTGAAGAAAGAAGACACAATAGCACCTACGATAATCCCATTGACTGAGGCATTCACATTCTTAAGGATTAAACTGTGGTGAAGTGATAAGGGTGGTAGGGAAGGGGAGAGTGACGGGGGGAAAGGGTATGGGAAAACACCTAGACAAGGAAGAAAAGGAGGAATCAAGGAAGATAAAAGGAGTGAGACAGAGGGAATTGGCAAACGAACAGAGAAGAAAGAAAGGGAGGAATTAAAAAAAGGTCAAAGGAGAGAGGGAAAGGGGAAACGGTTAGAGAAGGAAGAAGAGGAGGAATTTCAGAGCTACGTTTAGCGTGAAAGCATTATCACCAATAGTGGAGCATTATCACCCTCATTGAGGCTTTATTAACATAGTGAGGCTTTATCACCAATAATAAAACTTTATCAACACAGTAAGGCTTTATCACCCACACTGAGGCTTCATCACCCACACTGAGGCTTCATCACCCACACCGAGGTTTTAACACCACAGTGGGGCTTTATTAGCTACAGTGGGGAATTATCGGTACGAGACACAGCTTCCACTGTGTAAAATTTCACCAGTGTGTAGTCAGGAGAAGAGGAGGAATAGGGAGAGGACATAGAGGAGGAGGAGGAGGAGGAGGAGGAGGAGGAGGAGGAGGAGGAGGAGGAGGAGGAGGAGGAGGAGGAGGAGGAGGAGGAGGAGGAGGAGGAGAAGGAGGAGGAGGAGGAGGACCGTGGGACGGGACGAGCACACAGGGTCGCTACAAGTGCTGGAAATCCTCCTCTTGAAAACAATCCTCATATGTAAGGCTTGTTGGATTGAATTCTTACATTCCTTCTCCTCCTCCTCTCTCTCTCTTTCAGTTCGTTTATGAATAAACATTCTTAATATATTTACATTCTTTCAAAGAAAAGATCGTTTAATTAATCTTATTTCATTATTAATGATATTTAATTTTAATATTATTACTATTATTACTACTGTTATTACTGCTACCACTACTACTATTACTACTACCACCACCAACACCATCACCACCAAAACCAGAATGTTATAATAATTATCATTAGTAGTAGTAGTAGCAGTAGTAGTAGTAAATAGTAGTATATAGTAGTATAAATTGTGGCTCATTCTGCACCAAGAGAAGTGAAGGCTCGATTCTCCGTCCGCTAACCACGGCCCCGGTCACAAACCAGCCAAGCTATGGAAATTGCCAGGAATCATCTTAAGATACACAAAGAAATGAAACGGCCTTCCATATACGGCTTTCCATATGGGAAGCACAAGAAAACAGAGAAGCCGTAGCTTCCCATAGTAAGGTATCTCCACGTCTTGTTCTGGTGATAAAAAGATGGGAACACAGAACTGAGATATATTACACTGTATGTAGGTGCATAAGCAGTTACTCAGATCCATGTAGAGTGTTGAGTAAATAAGGAGGAGAGAGGGAGTGTTGCTTTTAGTCAAGTATCAACACAGTGGGTGGGGAACCAGTCCCGCCTGAGGTGTGGCTCCAGGCGGACGGTGTTGGGTCAGGGTGTGTATAGAAACCGTAGAGTTTTTATTTTTATTTTCAACGCTTGCAGTCTCTAGTGTATATGAATGAAACCTACTTCTCTCTCTCTCTCTCTCTCTCTCTCTCTCTCTCTCTCTCTCTCTCTCTCTCTCTCTCTCTCTCTCTCTCTCTCTTGGATCATCATATGGCTAAGATCCGCATCAGGAAACACTTGTCCTGTTTACTGATGCGGATCTTAGCCAACCTAACTTAACCTAACCCAACTTAACTTAACCTAACCTAACTTCTTTCTGTCTCATCCTCAATGGCGTTACAAGTAAGGCTAAGATTTCCTTCCCTTACTAGCTACGAGTTGCTACTGACCTCAGCTCATATAAGAAACCTTTCCCAACATTATATATATATATATATATATATATATATATATATATATATATATATATATATATATTATATATATATATATATATATATATATATATATATATATATATATATATATATATATATATAAACCATGTTTATTTAATAAATATGAAAATAGAGAACAGGATAAAACTGTAGTCAACTTTGGATCAGAAATATCATATGGTCATTTGACTCTACTTCATTAATACTTGCATGCTAAATTCAAGTCGCTTTTGTAACGAACGCTTGCAGTTGCAGTCATGTTGTTGAGAAGGGAGAGTGTAGTTGCTGTTTGCTGCCCGTCTTATGGTACAGAAGTTGCCATCTCGTTACTCACAAAATGTAGCCAAGTTTGGAACCTTGATAATACTGAATCTGTACATAACAGTAAGCCACCCCTCATCTCTCTGGTGATGAAGGTTCTGCTCAAATAACAGATCCATCTCTATTATGTTCAGAAGCCGTGGATAAGACTTTGGGGGGAGGGGACACAGGCAATCCAAGTAAATGGTGCATACTCAAGGTGAAAGCACACTTATGTCTCTCACATAGTTTTGCTGTCAAACAGGTGCGAGATACGTCATACTGCTGTTACTGTCTTGGCTGTCTCGCCTTCTAAATTTGCCATATGATTATTGATAGACATTTTTTTAGTTATTTTTTTTATCACTCCTAGGATATCCTCCTTATCCTGGAGCTTGAACACACTTCCATTTATTATTACCACAGCTCCAGCACTGACATAATTCTGTCTAGAGAAAAGCCAGGGACTTTGGGTGATAAGGACAGTAATAGGTTTAGTAGAAAAACAGAAATGAGCAGGAAGGGTAAAGAGAAAGGAGAGTCTTTCAATGTTTATTATGCTAATTGCCGTAGTGCTAGGAATAAGATGGACGAGTTGAGATTAGTTGCTAGTGCAGGTAACATTGATGTATTTGCCTTAACTGAGACGTGGTTTAATTCAAAAAGTCGGGACATGCCTGCGGAATCTCATATTCAGGGTTTTAAATTGTTCCAAGTAGATAGAAGTATCGGGAAGGGGGGTGGGGTGGCATTGTATGTCCGAGATCGCTTGAACTGTTGCATAAAAACGGGTATTAAGTCTGAAGTAACGCATACAGAGTCTGTTTGGATAGAATTTTCAGAGGGGCATGAAAAACTGATTTTAGGAGTGATATACCGTCCCCCAAACTTAGATAGGGACCAAGGGAGACTACTATGGGAGGAAATTGTTAAGGCCACAAGGCACGATAATGTAGTAATTCTAGGAAACTTTAACTTTAGTCATATTGATTGGAATTTCTTGACTGGGAATTTAGAATCATACGACTTCTTAGAAGTAGTTCAGGATTGTTTTTTGAAGCAGTTTGAGACGGAACCTACAAGGGGAAATAACCTGCTTGACTTAGTTATGGCAAACAATGAATCCCTTGTTAATAATTTAGAAATTTCAGAGGGACTGGGTGCTAGCGACCACAAATCAATTACATTTAGCATTGAATGGAAGTACGATAGTAGCGATAACTCAGTAACAGTCCCAGGTTTTCGCTTAGCAGATTACGATGGGCTTAGAGAACACTTATCATCTGTTGACTGGGGTAACGAAGTGAGCTATCAATATGACAGTTTTCTGAACACTATACATGCTGCTCAAAGAACGTTTATCCCATATAAAGAAATTAGATCAAATAGAAATGACCCAAAATGGATGAATAATAGGCTCAAATATCTACTAGGGCATAAGAAAGGAATTTATAGGCGTATCAAAAGAGGTGAGGGTCATCTTATGAATCAGTATATTGACATTAAGAGTGACATTAAAAAGGGGATAAGAAAAGCTAAAAGGGACTATGAAATTAAAGTTGCTAGGGATTCTAAAACTAACCCAAAAAGTTTTTTCCAGGTCTATAGAACAAAAGTTAGAGATAAGATAGGTCCCCTTAAAAATAACTATGGGCACCTTACTGACAAAGAGAATGAAATGTGCTCGATTTTTAATAATTATTTTCTCTCAGTTTTTACACAGGAAGACACTAACAATATTCCAGTAATTAATTTTTATAGTGGGCTAGAAGAAGATAAATTATGTAACATCACAGTCACTAGTGAAATGGTTGTGAAGCAGATAGACAGACTGAAGCAAAATAAGTCGCCGGGTCCTGATGAGGTTTTTTCAAGGGTTCTTAAGGAATGCAAAATGGAACTCTGTGAACTATTAACTAATATTTTTAATTTATCTCTTCAAACAGGTGTAGTGTCTGATATGTGGAAGATGGCTAATGTAATTCCTATTTTTAAAACAGGGGACAAGTCGTTACCGTCAAATTACCGCCCAATAAGCCTGACCTCAATTGTAGGCAAATTACTAGAGTCAATTATAGCTGAGATTATAAGAAGCCATCTCGATAAGCATAGCTTGATTAATGATACTCAGCATGGATTCACAAGAGGCCGGTCTTGTCTAACTAATTTATTAACTTTCTTCAGTAAAGCTTTTGAGGCTGTTGACCACGATAAAGAATTTGATATTATTTACTTAGATTTTAGTAAGGCTTTTGATAGAGTTCCGCACCATAGACTGTTAAAGAAAGTGGCAGCTCATGGCATTGGGGGAAAAGAGCGGCTAAAAGAGGTCAATATATCTGAAATGCGTAGGGAGACACTGGTCAGAGAAATAGCAAGCATCGAACTTAAGCTAAAAGAATCCTTTAGGAGTCAGGAATCGCGGGAAGAACTAAAAGCCATAAATGAAATCGAAAGAAACCCAAAGTATTTCTTCTCCTATGCCAAATCAAAATCGAGAACAACGTCCAGTATTGGGCCCCTACTTAAACAAGATGGGTCCTACACAGATGACAGCAAGGAAATGAGTGAGCTACTCAAGTCCCAATATGACTCAGTTTTTAGCAAGCCGCTAACCAGACTGAGAGTCGAAGATCAAAATGAATTTTTTATGAGAGAGCCACAAAATTTGATTAACATAAGCCTATCCGATGTTATCCTGACGCCAAATGACTTCGAACAGGCGATAAATGACATGCCCATGCACTCTGCCCCAGGGCCAGACTCATGGAACTCTGTGTTCATCAAGAACTGCAAGAAGCCCCTATCACGAGCCTTTTCCATCCTATGGAGAGGGAGCATGGACACGGGGGTCGTCCCACAGTTACTAAAAACAACAGACATAGCCCCACTCCACAAAGAGGGCAGTAAAGCAACAGCAAAGAACTACAGACCAATAGCACTAACATCCCATATCATAAAAATCTTTGAAAGGGTCCTAAGAAGCAAGATCACCACCCATCTAGAAACCCATCAGTTACACAACCCAGGGCAACATGGGTTTAGAACAGGTTGCTCCTGTCTGTCTCAACTATTGGATCACTACGACAAGGTCCTAAATGCACTAGAAGACAAAAAGAATGCAGATGTAATATATACAGACTTTGCAAAAGCCTTCGACAAGTGTGACCATGGCGTAATAGCGCACAAAATGCGTGCTAAAGGAATAACAGGAAAAGTCGGTCGATGTATCTATAATTTCCTCACTAACAGAACACAGAGAGTAGTCGTCAACAAAGTAAAGTCCGAGGCAGCTACGGTGAAAAGCTCTGTTCCACAAGGCACAGTACTCGCTCCCATCTTGTTCCTCATCCTCATATCCGACATAGACAAGGATGTCAGCCACAGCACCGTGTCTTCCTTTGCAGATGACACCCGAATCTGCATGACAGTGTCTTCCATTGCAGACACTGCAAGGCTCCAGGCGGACATCAACCAAATCTTTCAGTGGGCTGCAGAAAACAATATGAAGTTCAACGATGAGAAATTTCAATTACTCAGATATGGTAAACATGAGGAAATTAAATCTTCATCAGAGTACAAAACAAATTCTGGCCACAAAATAGAGCGAAACACCAACGTCAAAGACCTGGGAGTGATCATGTCGGAGGATCTCACCTTCAAGGACCATAACATTGTATCAATCGCATCTGCTAGAAAAATGACAGGATGGATAATGAGAACCTTCAAAACTAGGGAGGCCAAGCCCACGATGACACTCTTCAGGTCACTTGTTCTATCTAGACTGGAATATTGCTGCACACTAACAGCACCTTTCAAGGCAGGTGAAATTGCCGACCTAGAAAATGTACAGAGAACTTTCACGGCGCGCATAACGGAGATAAAACACCTCAATTACTGGGAGCGCTTGAGGTTCCTAAACCTGTATTCCCTGGAACGCAGGAGGGAGAGATACATGATTATATACACCTGGAAAATCCTAGAGGGACTAGTACCGAACTTGCACACGAAAATCACTCACTACGAAAGCAAAAGACTTGGCAGACGATGCACCATCCCCCCAATGAAAAGCAGGGGTGTCACTAGCACGTTAAGAGACCATACAATAAGTGTCAGGGGCCCGAGACTGTTCAACTGCCTCCCAGCACACATAAGGGGGATTACCAACAGACCCCTGGCAGTCTTCAAGCTGGCACTGGACAAGCACCTAAAGTCAGTTCCTGATCAGCCGGGCTGTGGCTCGTACGTTGGTTTGCGTGCAGCCAGCAGCAACAGCCTGGTTGATCAGGCTCTGATCCACCAGGAGGCCTGGTCACAGACCGGGCCGCGGGGGCGTTGACCCCCGGAACTCTCTCCAGATCCAGATTGTGGATCGAGTCATGGCTCACTGACAGGAAGCAGAGAGTGTCCATAATTGGGGTTAAATCCGATTGGGGATTCGTAACAAGTGGCGTTACGTTGTTGTTTATAATATATGTCAATGATCTTGATGAGGGTATTACTAGTGATATAAGCAAATTCGCCGATGCACAAAGATAGGTAGGATAATTGATTCAAACGTAGATGTTATGGAACTTCAGGAGGATTTAAACAAACTCTATTCTTGGTCAGAAAAGTGGCAGATGCAGTTCAATGTAGATAAATGCAAGGTTCTGAAGCTTGGGAGTGCCCATAACCCTAGTACTTATAAGTTAAATGATGTAGAACTTAGCCATACAGATTGCGAAAAGGACTTGGGGGTTATGGTAAGCAGCAACCTTAAACCAAGACAGCAATGCCTAAGCGTACGTAATAAGGCAAATAGATTACTGGGATTTATATCAAGAAGTGTAAGCAACAGAAGTCCAGAGGTCATACTGCAGCTTTATACATCATTAGTAAGGCTTCACCTAGATTATGCAGCTCAATTCTGGTCTCCATATTACAGAATGGACATAAATTCGTTAGAAAACATTCAGCGTAGGATGACTAAATTAATACATAGCATTAGAAATCTTCCTTATGAAGAAAGATTGAAGACTCTTAAGTTACATTCACTTGTTAGACGAAGAATGAGGGGAGACCTGATCGAAGTGTATAAGTGGAAGATAGGTATTAATAAAGGGGATATTAATAAGGTCTTGAGGATGTCTCTCCAAGAGAGAACCCGCAGTAATGGATTTAAATTAGATAAGTTTAGATTTAGAAAGGACAAAGGAAAGTATTGGTTTGGAAATAGGGTAGTTGATGAGTGGAACAGTCTACCTAGTTGGGTTATTGAGGCTGGGACTTTGGGTAGTTTCAAATTTAGGTTGGATAAGTACATGAGTGGGAGGGGTTGGATTTGAGTGGGACTTTCACATCAGAGCTTATTTCTTGGGTGGCATTCAAAATTGGGTTGGGCAAATGTTTTGTTAGTGGGATGAATTGTAAGGACCTGCCTAGTATGGGCCAACAGGCCTCCTACAGTGTTCCTCCTTTTTTATGTTCTTATGTTCTTATCAACATTTCTTTTTCCCTCCAAAGAAAATGAAAATAGCTATCGTGTTCCCAAGGTTGATATCTGTCAGCTGGGTATTAATATTCTAGGTAGCAGCTGGTATTTCCTCTCTTGCATAAATAAACGTAAGAGAACAGTCATTTGCATAGATATGGACTCATGGGACGAGATGAAGTATAACCCTGAAACAGATATTTAACAACAGTGGACCAAGTACCTCTTCCTTGAGGGATACTGGCAGACACCGTCTGACAGTCTCTGCTCCGGTGAGCGCTATTTAAAAAGATATATATCGAAGGTAGTCAATAGGGAAGTGTAGCTTAGAGCCAGAGACACTTTTAAACACACACACACACACACACACACACACACACACACACACACACACACACACACACACACACACACACACACGAATGAACCCCGGGAATGTTAGGCAATGCATCTTCAGCCTAAAGGTGTTAAATAAGTGCACTGAACAACATGAAGACGTGGCAGTGGGAAGATAAACACACAGTTTCAAGACTGCGTATGGCAGAGCCTATGAAGTATGGAATCAATAATGCCGGCGATTTTATTTTTTGAAAGCGGGGCCAAGAGGTGAGATTCGATCACCTTAAAGCACAACTCGTCCTGATGGAGTTCTTGCCAATGCCAGAACAAGTTAGCAGATCCTGCTAGAGTTCTTGTCAATGCCAGAGCAAGTTAGCAGATCCTGCTAGAGTTCTTGTCAATGCCAGAGCAAGCTGGCAGATCCCTCTTAGTAAACCTATAAAGCCTAGGAGGTGGTAACCCCTGGTAACAAATTTGGACAACCAAGGTTAGGTCATCAGGGATCAAACACACCAGTTTTTAGTCAGTCTGTCTGTCTGTCTGTCTGTCTCTCTCTCTCTCTCTCTCTCTCTCTCTCTCTCTCTCTCTCTCTCTCCCTCTGTATACGTGTGTATATACATAACTCGAGATAAGTCATCCCGGCATGAAGATGGTTTAACACTGTTTTAGAGAGCCACAGGGCTTACAATACAAAGATCTTAAAGATAGTACTTCTGTGACTATCTGCATCAACGGCACCATTTCTGATCTCCCCGAGGTTGAAAAAATAATAGTTCCTGACACCCCTGAGCCACGACTGTGTCTACATCCTGTTAGATACAGCTATTAGCAGCGTCTGTATTTAAAAAGAATACTGCAAACAAGCCATGGCTGAGTGTTAAAAAGTACATTGTTGTTAAAATGTGAAATATTTTATGCAAGATAATAGCCGGTCCTGGAATATGACGTATAATATTCTCCCCAAAAAATTCTTCCAGAGGATAATAGTATTATGTAAGATTCAGAAGCATACACATCCAGCAAGAACTTGGGGTTGTAGAGAGAATTTATGTCATTAGAGGCGACAGAGTGTCCTGGCACGTGCAGTAGTTTTGAATCCCAGTCGTGACGACTCTTCCTCTCCCTCTCCACAAATACACATAAACATACAGTATATATATATATATATATATATATATATATATATATATATATATATATATATATATATATATATATATATATATGTGTGTGTGTGTGTGTGTGTGTGTGTGTGTGTGTGTGTGTGTGTGTGTGTGTGTGTGTGTGTGTGTGTGTGTGTACTCACCTAATTGTGGTTGCAGGGGTCGAGACTCAGCTCCTGGCCCCGCCTCTTCACTGATCGCTACTGGATCCTCTCTCTCTCTGCTTCCTGAGCTTTGTCATACCTCTTCTTAAAACTATGTATGGTTCCTGCCTCCACTACTTCACTTGCTAGGCTATTCCACTTGCTGACAACTCTATGACTGAAGAAATACTTCCTAACGTCCCTGTGACTCGTCTGAGTCTTCAGCTTCCTGTTGTGACCCCTTGTCCCTGTGTCCCCTCTCTGGAACATCCTATCTCTGTCCACCTTGTCTATTCCCCGCAGTATCTTGTATGTCGTTATCATGTCTCCCCTGACCCTTCTGTCCTCCAGTGTCGTCAGTTCGATTTCCCTTAACCTTTCCTCGTACGACATTCCCTTGAGCTCTGGGACTAGCCTTGTTGCAAACCTTTGTACTTTCTCTAACTTCTTGACGTGCTTGACCAGGTGTGGGTTCCAGACTGGTGCTGCATACTCCAGTATGGGCCTAACATACACAGTGTACAGTGTCTTGAACGATTCCTTATTAAGGTATCGGAACGCTATTCTCAGGTTTGCCAGGCGCCCGTATGCTGCAGCGGTAATTTGGTTGATGTGTGCCTCCGGTGATGTGCTCGGTGTTATGGTCACCCCAAGGTCTTTCTCCCTGAGTGAGGTCTGTAGTCTTTGTCCACCTAGCCTATACTCTGTCTGCGGTCTTCTTTGCCCCTCCCCAATCTTCATGACTTTGCATTTGGCTGGATTGAATTCGAGAAGCCAGTTACTGGACCGCATGTCCAGCCTGTCCAGGTCTCTTTGCAGTCCTGCCTCATCCTCGTCCGATTTAATTCTTCTCATCAACTTCACATCATCTGCGAACAGGGACACTTCAGAGTCTATTCCTTCCATCATGTCGTTCACATATATCAAAAATAGCACTGGTCCTAGAACTGACCCCTGTGGGACCCCGCTCGTAACAGGCGCCCACTGTGATACCTCTTCACGTACCATGAGTCGTTGCTGCCTCCCTGTCAGGTATTCCCTTATCCATTTCAGTGCCCTCCCTTTTACATGCGCCTGATCCTCCAGCTTCTGCACTAATCTCTTGTGGGGAACTGTGTCAAAGGCCTTCCTGCAGTCTAGGAAAACGCAATCTACCCACCCCTCTCTCTCGTGTCTTACTTCTGTTACCTTGTCATAAAACTCCAGGAGGTTTGTGATACAAGATTTGCCTTTGTGTGTGTGTGTGTGTGTGTGTGTGTGTGTGTGTGTGTGTGTGTGTGTGTGTGTGTGTGTGTGTGTGTGTGTGTGTGTGTGTGTGTGTGTGTGTTGTACTCACCTAGTTGTACTCACCTAGTTGAGGTTGCGGGGGTCGAGTCCGAGCTCCTGGCCCCGCCTCTTCACTGATCGCTACTAGGTCACTCTCCCTGAGCCGTGAGCTTATCATACCTCTGCTTAAAGCTATGTATGGATCCTGCCTCCACTACATCGCTTCCCAAACTATTCCACTTACTGACTACTCTGTGGCTGAAGAAATACATGTGTGTATGTGTGTGTGTGTGTGTGTGTGTGTGTGTGTGTGTATGGACATTTTTTGGAGTTGTTTATTTTATTGTGGTGTGGCTGAAGTGACCACTAATTTACTGCAATAATAAATTCATCTTTAAAGATGAATATATGGCTTCTTCCATCGTCCAGCAATATTTTTTTTTCAGCATACGTACGAGTTTGTTTAGTAAGCAGGTGAAGCCACCATAAACCATGCTGAGAGTAGAGAGAAAAAAACTCGTAGAAGAAACTTCCTTCTGTCTTCGGCAAGTCGTGTGTGTGTGTGTGTGTGTGTGTGTGTGTGTGTGTGTGTGTGTGTGTGTGTGTGCGTGTGCTGGTCCAGTGGTCCTGAAGGTCAGGAGCTGTCAAGCTGTGGTGGTGGTCGTGGTAGTAGTTGTCAGCCAAGGTCGTCTTATCACCGGTGTTACTATCACCGAAAATTTGGTTGTGTCATATAATT
The DNA here is from genome assembly GCF_038502225.1 of Cherax quadricarinatus. NCBI lineage: Eukaryota > Metazoa > Arthropoda > Malacostraca > Decapoda > Parastacidae > Cherax > Cherax quadricarinatus. The sequence continues at coordinate 10,332,412 of NC_091330.1, forward strand.
TGGTGTAAAGACTAAGGAGATGGTTTCATCAGCCTGGATGACCGAGTGACTGAAGATCTGATTTTGTCGGAAACACTCTCACGATTGAAGAATTGGTGTTATCAGTCAAGTGGGTGCTATAATCAAAGAGCTGGTGTTATCAACCAAGAAGTTATCACGACCCAAGAGCTGGTGTTAACAACCAAGAAGTTATCACGACCCAAGAGCTGGTGTTAACAACCAAGAAGTTATCACGACCCAAGAGCTGGTGTTATCAACCAAGAAGTTATCACGACCCAAGAGCTGGTGTTAACAACCAAGAAGTTATCACGACCCAAGAGCTGGTGTTAAAAACCAGGAAGTTATCACGACCCAAGAGCTGGTGTTAACAACCAAGAAGTTATCACGACCCAAGATCTGGTGTTAACAACCAAGAAGTTATCACGACCCAAGAGCTGGTGTTAACAACCAAGAAGTTATCACGACCCAAGAGCTGGTGTTAACAACCAAGAATTTATCACGACCCAAGAGCTGGTGTTAACAACCAAGAAGTTATCACGACCCAAGAGCTGGTGTTAACAACCAAGAAGTTATCACGACCCAAGAGCTGGTGTTAACAACCAAGAAGTTATCACGACCCAAGAAGTTATCACGACCCAAGAAGTTATTACGACCCAAGAAGTTATCACGACCCAAGAAGTTATCACGACCCAAGAAGTTATCACGACCGAAGAGCTGGTGATACGAACTAGGAAAACATCCAACCGGCTATCTCATTTTCATAACCGTAGAGTTCCGCTAACTGTTTGCCTCAACACTCTGGGTCAGGGGTGAGGAGCGAAGGAAAATGTGATAGACTCGTATATATTCCGCTGCTGTATAGCGTACACTGGGTCGCAGATTACGTCGTCCAAGTACATCACAAGTGGAGACTCTTCCCGATAACCAAATATCTTTTAATAAATGGTATGGAAATACAAGCTGGCTTTTTTTTAATTGGGACATAAAAGGAGAAACTTAAACGCCTGGGCAACAACCGAAACGTCACGTAACGTTTCCAGCTGTTGCTAGCGCGTCTTTATCAACTACGAAAAAACATTATGCCTCAACTAGAACAGGGGAAGCGGGAACAAAATCACATTAGTTCATATGTAAAATTTCTGCCGGGGTCCAAGTTTGAGTAATAGACGCTTAATGAACCAAAATTTTACGTTTGTCTCTTATTATAAAAAAATCATGTTTTCTTAGCATGTTGTTTAACCTGTTTATGTTGTCAATAAAACAATGATTTGCGATGTTGTCAAGAGGAGGATTAATATTATAAGTGCACACACACACACACACACACACACACACACACACACACACACACACACATACACACACACACACACACACACACACACACACACACACACACACACACACACACACACACACACACACATATATATATATATATATATATATATATATATGTTGATAAATTAGACACATGAGTTGCACATGTGTCTAATTTATCAACATGTCGGTTCTCTGAACCATTCATCTACACACACACATATATATATATATATATATATATATATATATATATATATATATATATATATATATATATATATATATATATATATATATATATATATATATATATATATATATATATATTTCCAACAAGTCGTCCGTCTCCCACCGAGGCAGGGTGACCCAAAAAAGAAAGAAAATCCCCAAAAAGAAAACACTCCCATCACCACTTAACACTTTCACCCCACTCATACACAATCACTGTTTTTGCAGAGGTGCTCAGAACACAACAGCCTAGAAGCAAATACGTATAAAGATACACAACATATCCCTCCAAACTGCTAATATCCCGAACCCCTCCTTTAAAGTGCAGGCATTGTACTTCCCATTTCCAAGACTCAAGTCCGGCTATATAAAAATAACCAGTTTCCCTGAATCCCTTCACTAAATATTACCCCGCTCACACTCCAACAGATCGTCAGGTCCCAAATACCATTCGTCTACATTCACTCCTATCGAACACGCTCATGCACGCCTGCTGGAAGTCCAAGCCCCTCGGCCACAAAACCTTCCTTATCCCTTTCCTTCCAACCTTTTCGAGAACGACCCCTACCCCGCCTTCCTTCGGCTACAGATTTATACACTCTCCATGTCATTCTACTTTGATCCATTCTCTCTAAATGACCAAACCACCTCAACAACCCCTCTTTAGCCCTCTGACTAATACTTTTATTAACTCCAAACCTACTCCTAATTTCCACACTCCGAATTTTCTGTATAATATTTACACTACACATTGCCCTTAGGCAGGACATCTCAACCGCCTCCTCGCTGCTACATTCACAACCCAAGCTTCACACCCACATAAGAGTGTTGGTACTACTATACTTTCATACATTCCCTTCTTTGCCTCCATAGACAACGTTTTTTGTCTCCACATATACCTCAATGCACCACTCACCTTTTTTCCCTCATCAATTCTATGATTAACCTCATCCTTCATAAATCCATCCGCCGACTCGTCAACTCCCAAGTGTCTGAAAACATTCACTTCTTCCATACTCCTCCTCCCCAATTTGACATCCAATTTTTCTTTATCTAAATCATTTGATACCCTTATCACCTTACTCTTTTCTATGTTCACTTTCAAGTTTCTACCTTTACACACAGTCCTAAACTCATCCACTAACCTTTGCAATTTTTCTTTAGAATCTCTCATAAGCACAGTATCATCAGCAAAAAGCAACTGTGTCAATTCCCATTTTGAATTTGATTCCCCATAATTTAATCCCAACCCTCTCCCGAACACCCTAGCATTTACTTCTTTTATAACCCCATCTATAAATATATTAAACAACCATGGTGACATTACACATCCCTGTCTAAGACCTACTTTTACAATCCCTATTGAAGAAAAGACACAGGATGTTTAACAATCTTTTAATGTGACGACGTTTCGCTCTGTGTAGTAGCTTTATCAAATCATTTTACGTTATCCCTACAGCGGATGTCTTGTCTTCATTATTGTTGGTGATCCACCACTGGAAGCCACAGCCAGTGGTGTGGAGATACCATCCTCGTACCTAACATTGTTCGTGTGTGTGCTGACCACTGTTTTTTTGTCCCGTGTGTCTCATTATCCTCACAACAGACGATAAACAAGCTGGACTCTGTTTACAACTCATCAATTCAACAGTCACATCATTCCAGGCACTGGTGAATCGCCTCGGTAAATGCACTTGTGGAATGCCAACTGAATTTTTGCATTTCTGCTTGTGCGCGTTTGTGGGATTGTGCTTGTGCGTGTGTGTGTGTGTGTGTGTGTGTGTGTGTGTGTACTCACCTAATTGTGCTCACCTATTTGTGGTTGCAGGGGTCGAGTCCTAGCTCCTGGCCCCGCCTCTTCACCGGTTGCTACTAGGCCCTCTCTCTCCCCGCTCCATGAGCTTTATCAAACCTCGTCTTAAAACTGTGTATGGTTCCTGCCTCCACTACGTCATTTTCTAGGCTATTCCACTGCCTTACAACTCTATGACTGAAGAAATACTTCCTACTATCTCTCTGACTCATTTGTGTCTTCAACTTCCAATTGTGGCCTCTTGTTTCTGTGTCCCCTCCCTGGAACATCCTGTCTTTGTCCACCTTGTCTATTCCACGCAGTATTTTATATGTCGTTATCATGTCTCCCCTGACCCTCCTGTCCTCCAGTGTCGTCAGGCCGATTTCCCTTAATCTTTCTTCATAGGACATTCCCCTTAGCTCTGGAACTAACCTTGTCGCAAACCTTTGTACTTTCTCTAGTTTCTTGACGTGCTTTATCAAGTGCGGGTTCCAAACAGGTGCTGCATACTCCAGTATGGGCCTGACATACACGGTGTACAGTGTCTTGAATGATTCCTTACTAAGGTATCGGAATGCTGTTCTCAGGTTTGCCAGGCGCCCATATTCTGCAGCAGTTATCTGACTGATGTGTGCTTCCGGAGACATGCTCGGTGTTATACTCACCCCAAGATCTTTCTCCTTGAGTGAGGTTTGCAGTCTTTGGCCACCTAGCCTATACTCTGTCTGTGGTCTTCTGTGCCCTTCCCCTATCTTCATGACTTTGCATTTGGCAGGATTAAATTCGAGAAGCCATTTGCTGGACCAGGTGTCCAGTCTGTCCAGGTCTCTTTGAAGTCCTGCCTGGTCCTCATCAGATTTAATTCTCCTCATTAACTTCACATCATCTGCAAACAGGGACACTTCTGAGTCTAACCCTTCCGTCATGTCGTTCACATATACCAAAAATAGCACTGGTCCTAGGACCGACCCCTGTGGGACCCCGCTCGTCACCGGTGCCCACTGTGATACATCATTACGTACCATGACTCGTTGTTGCCTCCCTGTCAGGTATTCTCTGATCCATTGCAGTGCCCTTCCTGTTATATGCGCCTGATGCTCTAGCTTCTGCACTAATCTCTTGTGAGGAACTGTGTTAAAGGCCTTCTTGCAGTCCAAGAAGATGCAATCAACCCACCCCTCTCTCTCGTGTCTTACTTCTGTTATTTTATCATAAAACTCCAGAAGGTTTGTGACACAGGATTTGCCTTCCGTGAATCCGTGCTGGTTGGCATTTATACTCTTGTTCCGTTCCAGGTGCTCCTCCACTCTCCTCCTGATAATCTTCTCCATAATTTTGCATACGTGTGTGTGTGTATGTGTGTGTGTGTGTGTGTGTGTGTGTGTGTGAACTACTGCTAGCACCAGCAGGTGCTGTAGAAGCAGCACCTGCTGGTGCTGCTTCTGCTTCTTCGTCTCCTGTTGTAGATGCACTCAGCACCTTCCACTCACCATTGTTCAATATTGTCGAACTTAATTAAGCTTTTTTTCTTCTCCTGCCCGGAGTATGTACAGCAGCTTACTGAGAGAAGTGCTTGATAAATACTCTAACGAGCTACCGCATTTCTAGTCACAAACGGAGTCAGTAACGGATGTTTCCGTATATTAAAACGCCAGATACTTTCCAGCTCCCTACTTCAGGAGGACGTTTCGGTCGGTCGTTAAGACCCATTCTCAGGTATTTTTTTTCAGAATACGAATCTTTTTAAAAGCTTCTCTTCGAATATCATCTTTTAATTAATTTCAGCAAGGAGTTTCTTTACGAAAGTTATTTCACGGAAGCAATTAAGGGAATTTGGAAAATTCACTCGTAATCTTTCAGGTATCATGACTCGCGAAATCGTAATAACACAACTGCAAATAAATCAAGGAATGGGAAGGGTTTAAACTCCTGGCTTAATATTCTTAGGGTTGGCTTTTTTGGGTTCAGAAACCACCCGTTCTATTACTTCTTTTTTGGTACAGTGATCAACCCAGCATTGTTCGTTCAGCTGCAGTCACGGAGAAGCGCTAATTCCGCAGGGGTCATAGAAAGGCCGATCATAGGGAAGCAAATCAGATTTGCTGGAACAAGTGTAGAAGTCCTCAAGAGGAAGCTCGGCGAGTATCTTCACCTGGTGCCAGATCAACCAGGCTGTGATGGATATATGGGTCAGCGGGCTTCGAGCAGCAACAGCCTGGATGACCAGACTAGCACCAGACGAGCCTGGTCCATGGCCGGGCTCAGGGAGTAAAAAAAGACTCTCCAAAGTTATCAAAGGTGTATCAAACGGGTAGGTAAGCAGGTGGTCATTACTGCAGGAATACCTTGTTGTTATTGTTGTTGTTATTGTTGTTGTTATTGTTGTTGTTATTGTTGTTGTTATTGTTGTTGTTATTGTTGTGTCTTGCTTAACTCTCCACGGCATGTTCCTTCGCTGTCCCTCACGGTAAACACCACTTACGTTGCGCTATCTATCTCGCAGATCTTGTAAACATCCTCATGTTGCGGAGGAAAAAGTATCGATGTCTTGATTATCAAGTCCCACCCAAAAAAACACCAATCTCGGGAGGGGGGAGGGGGATCAATGCCTTTCTTAGCCGTCCGCCAGTTTATAGAATTTTTTAGATAAGAGGTTGAGCAAGACATCAGCTGTGTTTCCTTATGGTAACCTGCATTAATCTCAAGACTAATTTGCTTGATCGATGATGAGAAAGTTACACACACACACACACACGCCGACAGTATGAAAACGACATAGCATCGAATGTAAAGTCTGACCCGAAACTGCTGTATAGCCACATTAGGAGGAAGACAACAGTCAAAGACCAAGTGATGAGGCTGAGGAAAGAAGGTGGAGAACTCACAAGAAACGATCAAGAGGTATGTGAGGAGCTCAACATGGTATTTACAGCGGAGACAGGAATGACACTGAGTGGACAGAACAGAGGGGGACACCAACAAGGATTATACCAACAAGTGTTGGACGACATACACACAACTGAGAAGGAGGTGAAGAAGCTGCTAAGGGACATTGATACCTCGAAGGCAATGGGACCGGACAATCTCTCCCTGTGGGTCCTTAGAGAGGGAGCAGAAATTCTGTGTGTGCCACTAACCGCAATCTTCAACACATCCCTTGAAACGGGCAACTACCTGAGGTATGGAAGACGGCAAATGTAGTACCCATATTTAAAAAAGGAGACAGAAAAGAGGCATTAAACTATAGATCAGTTTCACTGACATGTATAGCATGCAAAGTCATGGAGAAGATTATCAGGAGCTGAGTGGTGGAGCACCTGGAACGGAACAATAGTATAAACGCCAACCAGCAGGGATTTATGGAAGGTAAATCCTGTGTCACAAACCTACTGGAGTTTTATGATAAAATAACAGAAGTAAAACACGAGAGAGAGGGGTGGGTTGATTGCATCTTCTTGGACTCCAAGAAGGCCTTCGACATAGTACCTCACAGGAGATTGGTGCAGAAGCTTGAGGATAAGGTGCGTATAACAGGAAGGGCGCTGTAATGGATCAGAGAATACCTAACAAGGAGGCAACAACGAGTCATGGTATGTGATGAGGTATCACCGTGTGCACCTGTGACGAGCGAGGTCCCACAGGGGTCGGTCCTAGGAGCAGTGCTATTTCTGGTATATGTGAATGACATATGGAAGGGATGTGAAGATGTCTCTGGTCAGAAGTGTCCCTGTTCGCAGATGATGTGAAGTTAATGAGGAGAATTAAATCAGATGAGGATCAGGCAGTACTTCAAAGAGACCTGGACAGACTGGACACCTGGTCCAGCAACTGGCTCCTCGAATTTAACCCCGCCAAATGCAAAGTCATGAAGATCGGGGAAGGGCAAAGAAGACCGCAGACGGAGCATAGGCTAGGTGGCCAAAGACTGCAAGCCTCGCTCAAGGAGAAAGATCTTGGGGTGAATATAACACCGAGCATGTCTCCGGAAGCACACATCAACCAGATAACTGCTGACAAACCTGAGAATAGCGTTCCGATACCTTAGTAAGGAATCGTTCAAGACTCTGTACACCGTGTACGTCAGGCCCATACTGGAGTATGCAGCACCTGTTTGGAACCCACACTTGATCAAGCACGTCAAGAAATTAGAGAAAGTGCAAAGGTTTGCAACAAGGTTAGTTCCAGAGCTAAGTTTCCTATGAAGAAATGTTAAGGTAAATCGGCCTGACGACAATGGAGGACAGGAGGGTTAGGGGAGACATGATAACATTATACAAAATACTGCATGGAATAGACAAGGTGGGCAGAGACAGGATGTTTTAGAGAGGGGACACAGAAACAAGGGGTCACAATTGGAAGTTGAAGACCCAGATGAGTCAAACGGATGTTAGGAAGTATTTCTTCAGGCATAGAGTAATCAGGAAGTGGAACAGCCTAGCAAGTGAGGTAGAGGAGGCAGGAGCCATACATACCTTTAAGATGAGGTATGATAAAGGTCATGGAGCAGAGAGAGAGAGGACCTAGTAGCACTCAGTGAAGAGGCGGGGCCAAGAGCTGAGTCTCGACCCCTGCAACCACAATTAAGTGAGTACACACACACACACACACACACACACACATATATATATATATATATATATATATATATATATATATATATATATATACATATGCTGATTACCATCCTTGGATTGTTAATTTACCATTAAGTTGCTTTATACATTTAATAAAACTTTCAGCACATAATAATAATAATAATAATAATAATAATAATAATAATAATAATAATAATAATAATAATAATAATAATAAATTAGTGATCGTCAATACACAAAATAGGTTTACATTTCCTTCAACTCTCTAAGGTAATTAGTTAATAAATATTCCTTCTCGGTGTCTTTTCAAACACAACAAAATACTTAGTCTCAACATTAGAATCTGTTCAGTGTCTTGACCATGCTGCTCATCAGCCAGTAAGAACATGCAAGGGGCTGTCACATCATCTGACATCTCATCCGGTTGCTGGACTCTTACATGCATTGGTAAGCAGAGATGAAGGTGCTGACAGCCAGTATCGGTGTGTTAGTGGCCAGAGGGTTGCTCCATTAAACAACCTGTCGTTTATTACGGTCAGGCCAGAGGCAAAAGTTTGTTGGCTAAGCTGGATGTTGAAAAAAAAAAATGTCCTTGAAGTCGCATCGACGCAGTGGGATACAGAGATGTGGGTTCACTTTTGAGTTGCTGGAACTCGTATATATTTTTCTGTTAGCCACGGGTAAGATTTGGTCATGGCAAGCTAGTGGTTGAGTCATTAGTGTATAAGTCTTTCTTTCCCTTCACTTCCCTTCTCACTTCACTTGAACACCAGCAGATCAGTCTGGCACCAGCAGGTCAGTCTAGCACCAGTAGGTCAATCTAGCACCAGCAGGTCAATCTAGCACCAGTAGGTCAGTCTAGCACCAGTAGGTCAGTCTAGCAACAGTAGGTCAGTCTAGCACCAGAAGGTCAGTCTAGCACCAGCAGGTCAGTATTAGTCTAACAGTTGAATTTCCTCGAAGTAACACTTTTTGTTTCCGGCCGTCTGTTTCAGAATATCTCGTTAATTGGAAGATGCTCAACAATAACGAGGAAACGGCGAAAGCAAGACAGGCAAGAGACAACAAGAATACAACTCGTCTCCTAAAGTCTCTTCAGAAAAGAAATTCATTTTTATGTAGACGCGAATCTGCGTAACACCTCCACTGGTGTTACGGTTGACAAAAGTGTAAACGCAGACAAAGCAAATAAAGTGGGTTGTAAAACTCTCGCATCAACGGTGGGGAGCAAAAGATGTGGACTGAACTTTCAAGGAAAAAAGAGAATTTTATATCACTGGGCATTCAGGATTCTGCTATAATCAATAGTGAGTCCACCAACGTGGAGCCATGGTCATTCTTTCAGACTTCGGTGACAGCAACTAGTGAAGCCAGTGAGAAAGGAGTAGATATTCTCAGAGAAGGGCTGTGCTGTCACAATTCAGCTTTATTTAAGTCAGCACTTGTTGTCGCAATTTGGATAGCAGGAGGAGTCACTGTCATGACCTAATTATCTGAGAAACGAAACACATCCTTAACTGTGGTTCACTACTGCAATGACTACCATGGCCACGTAATGATACATTTGACTCCGCAAGATACATATTATCTATGTTACTAGAACGAATGAATATCCAGTAATTATTTTCGTTGGATGTAGAGCCAGTAGATCCTCAGAGAATGTACTGGTCTCCAAGTGACCTCTGTGGGGAAATATCCTCATCAAAATAAAGAAGGAACACTTCTTGGCCAACAATTAAAAATAAAAAAAAAAATCAGAAAATCAATATCATATCCACAAAAAGTTTTAAGAAAGTGGATGCAAGAATATTCATGCAGGTGATACCAGTTTGTTAATTGTCCAAACTACGGTAAAATTAGCTTCTATCTGAGCCTCAACAGTGATAAGAGAGGTGACGGACCTCTGGATATTAGTCAATGGTCGACTTGAACCACAAGCATCAGATTTACCACCAGTTCCAGACACTCCCCTTAAGGTGATTAAACACAAGTGCTAGGCTGAATTATTCAAAACGATGTACCTGCAAAACAAAACATGGTCTGCACTGCGCAGTGGTGCAAGACAGATTTGCAAACTCATTCTTACCTTATATGGACAATAGAGACAAACTGTGAAATGTCTTGTTCAGTAAAAATTACTTTTATTTGAAGACTTGTTTTCTATAACACAAGGAGTTAACTGTCTGTTCGCTGTTAACATTAACATGTTAAAATGTATGGAACCATGCTGGCTATGCTTAAAATTCGCTCATTTTACTATATCTAGTATGCACTGCTACATGCACAGAGCGAAAAGATATATATATATATATATATATATATATATATATATATATATATATATATATATATATATATATATATATATATATATATATATATATATATATATTGCTTGAAGTTCAGTGGGTAAGATATAACAGGAATCAAGGGTAAGGGAGACTGTCGGTGGCTGGTCAAAGACTTATGGTAGTACAAGACTATCCACTCACACACACAGCTAATAATAGTAACACGCCCTCTCCACTTACCACTCGTAAACTACCAAAAGTGGAAGTGATGGTAGCCTTTAACCCGTAAAAAAAATGGGAAAAAAGTACGATGAACTCGCCCCACTCGCGGTCGGTCAGTAAGGGTTGTGTATGGGGTCCATAGGAGACTAGTTTGCAAATTTTGAAATGGAATTGCTTCAGGGAGGAACTCCTACACCCTCCTTGCCTACCTCCCTCCCTCCCACTCTCTCCCTTTTTCTCTCCCTCTCCACATACGACAGGCTGTGAAGGTTAACGAGAAGTAACGTAGTCATAGGAAACACAGAAATAAGCAGACGTAAGAAATTCAGAAAGAGAAGTCACAGTAGCAGACCTACTCACATAAAGACTTCATATACATGAGAAGCAGTAGCAGACGGAGGCACATACACTGCAGGAGGTGTTGCTGGAGGTGAGACTGTGCTAGTTAGACCAGTCGAGGCTCCAGGTGCTCCACGCCTCCTTCAGGTACCTGTAGGTAATTATGCAAATACGTACATAAAGCCACGGATGATATGAGATGCCTTGGATGTGCTACATATATATCCTCGTAAAATTCCAAAATGCACCTATCCTCTCTTTCTCTCTCTCTTTATATATATATATATATATATATATATATATATATATATATATATATATATATATATATATATATATATATGTTGCTGTCACTCGCTCCCTAGCTGTCTCTACAGAAAGGGCACATTTATTATCATAGAATAATCCCGCAAACAAACGCCAACGTCTTCATTCGACTATTAGAGTGCAGCTAGAGTACCTCCACCTTCAAAACTCACGTTCATCTAACCAATTTTCTTGAATAAACCACGGAACAGGTGAGGTTAGAACCTATATCAAGTGAGTCCTAAAGCTCCAAACCAATGTATAGTGTATATAATACGATGGCCCAACCTCAGCTCCAAATCACATCCCTTTCTCTACTCACTCCACTTTAACATGTTGAACCTGTTACATCTCAAATCCTCTTGTGTCCTCTCCTTCCAATTTTTCCTGGGGCGCCCCCTTCACCTGCTGTCATCCGCGATAGATATTTTCACATCCATTTTGCTCGGTGCTTCCAAACTGACCAAACCATCTAAACACTCCCTCCTGTGCTCTGTGCATTACCCTATGTCTTTCACATCGACTTTTAATTTTTACGCTATTTCTTCTCGGCATAACAATGACGCCACACGATGATCTCATACACATCTCTGCTGCTTCCCGTCTCCTCTTTGCTATAACGTTTAAAAGCATTGCTTCTCACCCATACAAAGGAGTAGGGTGTACTAGTTTCTTGATATATTTCCTAATTTCCCAGTGATTGGCAAACTTCTTTCTTTTTCACTACTCCTCAGCACTCCTGTTACCTTCTTCGCTCATGTATCCTGTGATTCATGGTCTGTTAAAGCGTTGATATCCCCACGCTTGTTGTATTATGGGCTGCCTCATAGTATGAACCGCTGGAGAGCAAACCTTACACTTCTGATTGTATTTAAGATGCAGACCACAGAGCTAGCTTGCAGCTTCGCCAAATACCGAAGTGGTGCATTTTTCAGTCTGATTGCGACGCTCAAGAAGTGAATGAGGAAGCAGCTCTAAAGGAGCAGCTGTAGGTCTTGTAATTACCTGCCAAAATGTGAGTTATCGACTTGACATTCCCAACATATTATATTTTTTTCATATTAGTCGGGCGGGGGGGAGGGGGAGAAGAAATCAGCTGTCGGGGGTCAAGTTGTCATGCTGACGCTCTCAGCGGCTCCAATGAGAGTCGCAGGAAAATATTCAAGAGTTTATTTAATAAACGAGAGATTTAGTGTGTCCTCGTTAACAGAGGTTCTAATCTTGCATTTCTCCCTTTTTTTCAGGGCCCTTCTACAGCACTGATCTTTTCCCTCTTCTCCCTTTAATCGAATCTTAGTGCTGCCCATTCATCATCCTCTGTGGTAAGGAGTTACTAGATGAATGGATAAAATTCTTAAATATATATATATATATATATATATATATATATATATATATATATATATATATATATATATATATATATATATTTATATAATATGTCGTGCCGAATATGTAAAACTGGTCAATTAGCAAGAACTCATTTAAAATTAAGTCCATTCTAAAATTTTCATTTATACGTTTAAAGATAGATTTTTTTCATTAATGTTAATGTAAAAAAAATTTAATTTTACACCAAAAGGAACTTAGAAAACTTACCTAACCTTATTATAACAAAATCAATTTATTTTAGCCTAACCCAACAAAAATATATTTTAGATTTGTTTACAGTAATTTAATACTAAACAAACACAGTGAAATATATTTTTTCGTTAGGTTCAGAATGATTTTGGCGAAATTATTGCATACACAAATTTCGACTTGTCCTATATGGCAAGATGAACGTTGCTATTTAAGCCAAGATAGCAAATTCTGCCTATTCGGCACGACATATATATATAAATTTATATATTTATATATATATATATATATATATATATATATATATATATATATATATATATATATATATATATATATATATATATATATGTGTGTGTATGTTGTGTATCTTTATACGTATATGCTTCTAAACTGTTGTATTCTGAGCACCTCCGCAAAAACAGTGATTATGTGTGAGTGTGGTGAAAGTATTGAATGATGATGAAAGCATTTTCTTTTTGGGGATTTTCTTTCTTTTTTGGGTCACCCTGCCTCGGTGGGAGACGGCCAACTTGTTGAAAAAAATAAAATATAATATAATATATATATATATATATATATATATATATATATATATATATATATATATATATATATATATATATATATATATATATTATAATTTCTCTTCTGGTCTTCTATGTCCAATGTTTTCTGAGAGCAACCATGAAGGTCGTTCAGGAGCGAGGGATATAACGAAGGGTTTCGAAAACCGATAAGTTCATAAAAATAGACACAGCGTCACTTTAGACTTGCGTCTGGGGGAAACGTTTCATCCTTAGACGTACAAGACTAATCGGTTATCCTGAGGGAGACTTACAGCTTTAAGTTTAGTTATACAAACACAGGTGTTAAGCTCATATTCAATATTAAAATTCATTCCAAAGATTTCATCTGGAAAAGAAGTGAACGGAAAGTGGTTTAGAATACAAATTAAGGAATAATTATGAGTGAGATAAACATACGCAGACCTAATCTTCAAGAAATGCTGACATACAAACTTGCAGACCTGGTTGTCATGTATGAATGACAGACACAGACGCGGTCATCAAGCAACACCTTCACAGAGTTACACAGACCTGATCGTCAACTGCCACTGACATACATAACCCTGGCAGTCAAGACCACGCTGGCAGGTCAACATCAGACAAATACAGGCATGTACAAACAACCACAGGGGGAGATGAAGGATAGCTCTAGGCCTTTCGTGTTGCAATCAACACATCATCAGGAGTTTGCAATGTTGCAGAAATGAGTAGAAGTCCAAGCACATTAGTTCAGGGGAACAATCGAAGAAATCTGACTGGACTTCCTACTCATTTCTGCAACACTACAAGCTCCTGATGTGTTGATTGCAACACGAAAAGCTTAGAACTATCATTCAACTCCCCCTGTGGTTGTTTTGCATCTTATATCGCTTGCTCGCCATTATTTTATATACTCATATGTCGGGAAAACCTTCCAACAGCTCTGCCACTCCTCTCCTGCCAGACTGAGTGGGTCCCACGCTACCACCATAAACACTCCCTGGTGATTATTATCACAACACTGGCAAAATTCTCACCCTGACCTCTTGTACAGTCTCTCAGCTTCTTCTCACACGCGGTTTCTAAGAGTATTTCATTCGTCACAAACAGTGTCCACTGTAATGGGTCTTATATGTGATCACTTGAGAGAGACCTTCTGCTAGCTTACAAAGTAACCTCGTAAACTGAGGAAGGTCTGAGTAAACAGCTCTAAGTCGGAGTACAGAGGTATACTTGATATTAAATATGGAAAAAGATATGTTAGAATCATCTAAGAAACCATTAACGTATCTGACTTAAGAAATCGTAATGACACGATTGCAAATAAACCATACCCCCGGCTGGGATTGAACCCGCGGGCTGGAGTTTTGAGACTCTATGACCGCGGGTTCAATCCGGGCCGGGGGTATGGTCCATTAACGTATCTTATGCTCGCACATTTAATGTGTTCACGTGGAGTCGGTGGTCTGTGTTTACCTTAATTTTGGAATAAATAAGTAAAGATCAGTTCAAAATGATAATGCAGTTCAATATATTAAGTCTTAGTTAAAATTTATTAATTAGGCAAATAAAATGTTAAATCTTAGGGCTCTTAATTCAGTTATAAAAAATAAAGAAAATACGCTTTCTAGAAATAAATAACACAAAGGCATAAATAACACTGTGACTGAACAATACACAAATAACCCGCACATAACACTATAATTATTTCTCTTATTTTAATTTATAATATTATCACTGGGAAACTTATCTGGAAAGTTGGAATGACTGGGAAACTTATCTGGAAAGTTGGAATGACTGGGAAACTTATCTGGAAAGTTGGAATGACTGGGAAACTTATCTGGAAAGTTGGAATGACTGGGAAACTTATCTGGAAAGTTGGAATGACTGGGAAACTTATCTGGAAAGTTGGAATGACTGGGAAACTTATCTGGAAAGTTGGAATGACTGGGAAACTTATCTGGAAAGTTGGAATGACTGGGAAACTTATCTGGAAAGTTGGAATGACTAGGAAACTTATCTGGAAAGTTGGAATGACTGGGAAACTTATCTGGAAAGTTGGAATGACTGGGAAACTTATCTGGAAAGTTGGAATGACTGGGAAACTTATCTGGAAAGTTAGAATGACTGAGAAACTTATCTGGAAAGTTGGAATGACTGGGAAACTTATCTGGAAAGTTAGAATGACTGAGAAACTTATCTGGAAAGTTGGAATGAGTGGGAAACCTATCTGGAAAGTTGGAATGACTGGGAAACTTATCTGGAAAGTTGGAATGACTGGGAAACTTATCTGGAAAGTTGGAATGACTGGGAAACTTATCTGGAAAGTTGGAAAGAGTGGTGGGCACAGACAGGAGATTACAATATATGACAACAGCTGAACGACGCCTCGTGTCCACAAGAGTTTAAATTAGACAACTGTTGACTGAAGAAAGGAAGAGTGGCCAACTCTCACCGATCTCTCACAGCAGCACGAAATCGGTACGAAAACCATGTTAAGTGTAGAAAATGCTACTAAGGAATGTAACATGTACTCTTTATTTAAGTTAATAGTGTATAGGGAAAAGTAATTTTAGCAGACTTGTTGAGGGCGTAAACTGTTTTGTTGATACACACCTTAACACCTTGATAAAATGGTGAGTACAGGTAGATAGTGCATCGGTCATGATATCAGCAGACGGAGGACCGAGTCTCCAGCATTCCTAAACCCACGCGGGTTTAGCGTTACACATAAACACAGCATACTGGCATTCAGTATACCGTATACAGTATACAGTAAACTCCCATACTTCACAGTCATCCTGTACTATAAACACTTCACATTTTTATTATATTTATGGGGAAGCACTAAACTCGTAAAAAATGGGAGGTAATCAGGTTTATCGCGAGGATGGGGAAGGAAGCTTCAGTTCCTTAAATCAAGGGCCCTTCATTAGCATCAAGGACTCTCTCCCCCTCTCCTCTTGAAGAGTAAACACATCATAAAGAACAATCAATGCCCTTAAGAACCAGAATCAAATACCTGTTTATAAACAATAGCACACTCATTCTTGTCTTGCAATTTGTCTACCATGACCGCGGAGATACGACTTACACGGGGGGAAATTAACCTGGCCAGTAATCGTCTTGTACACGTAGCATTTACAAGAGCGAGCTATCTACTCATGATCTAAACTGGTCTCTGATATTCCTCTTAACTAGAACAATAGCTGTTAACCAACAACTATCAGCAGATGCTGATTTATGATCAAAGGTGGCAGCTAAAACACGCAGATTTATTGGATTGGATGTTTATCGTAGACTAACTGCTGATGTTGCCTCTCAAGCTCTTTCATGGACTTCATGTTAAAGAGTGGCGTCAGTGAATCAGCGTAGCGATGTATGTTGAATTTGTCTTTAAAGCATATCCGATGGCCTTGTTTTCAAAGGATATTTGTTACACTTGTTTTCAAAGGATATATGTTAGACTTGCCTTCTAATGAGATGTTAAAATTGTTCTCAAACGACACGCTCAGGAGCTTTCTTCAAGTGGCATATGCTAGATTTGTCTTTAAAGGATATGTACTTGAATTGTCTTCAATAAAATGTGCTTGACAATGTCTTGAAACAATATGTGGTGTTGTCTTCGAAATTCACAGTGGCTAGTAAATGGAATTTACTGCTAGATTTACGAGCAGCTATGGAGAAAAAGATAGTTTCTTTCACTAGCAGTCAGGGGGAGAACTCAAGAGAGAGCAGAGACAAACTACATAACACAAGGAGGGACGAAGCTCAGAGACTTGAAGAATAAGTCACACTGCCGTAGCTGAGACAGTTCACATCTAATACACAATACCGTAGCAGGAACAATTCAAAATTAACACACACTGCCGTAGCTGGAACAATTCACAGCACACAATACCGTAGCCGGAACAATCCACAACTAACATACTGGGTGAATGTAGTTCAGTGAAAAAGAAAGGTTCTGGAGGGAAAGATAATAACTGAGATGACAGAGCATCCAGTACAAAAGTGCAGGAAGGCAGAGGGGAATTTCACGTCCAGGACTGTGGATAGGTTAGAAAAAAGTTCAGGACGAAAGAAATTTTCCTATCAGAAGCTCCGCAGTTCAGCGGTAAAAAGCTGGACCTGTTAATCCCGGGACCACGGTTCGATAATATATATATATATATATATATATATATATATATATATATATATATATATATATATGCAAAACAACCACTCTGAAAGAATAGAGAAATTCCAAGCGCTTTCGTGACTACTCACATGTGAGTAGTATACTGTGATACATATATATATATATATATATATAGAAATGAGTTGAAATTAGTTATGCAAAACTGAATTAACTTGTAAACGCTGTGTAGGAAGACTGAATAAAAATAATTAAAAAAGCCTTATCACAAGGGACAATAACACCCAAAATTGAAATGAGATACAAAGATACACAGATGTCAGCCTTCATAACAAGGCAGTTAGAATGGCTAACAAGGCGAACGCAAATTAGGAAATCTGAAGTGACAGAAAACCATTTAGCTTACGTAAAACCTCAACATAGCATACTAAGTACCATCACATAACACCACATAGTAAATAACACCATTTAACAGCACAAAACACTACATAACATTGTGTAACATTACAAAAGAGTACATAACACTGCATGACACAACACAGAATAAACACTACACAACGCTATATAGTACCACATAGCACATAATAGCACAGAAGACAACATAACACTATGTAACACTGTTAGTATATAACATTCTAGTAGTGAACACGAGTACAAGCGTCACCAGTACGTACCTTGATTTAGCTGTCACTGCTGACAGACGATGAAGGAATTAAGAGGCACGATTGACAGAGGCTATCAGAAAGCAATAATTTTCAGTATAAATTGCATACAAGAAAAAATAACTACGACCTTCTTTAAATACACAAGATTAAGTGTTTTCTTCCCAACCAGCGAAATAAATAATAAAAAAATTAACCCGTAATATAAATATAAAAATTGAAGGGACGTTTTTCTGAGAAATAAAATCCTGAAGAATTCCATAATGAAGAATTGTATTCTAATGAAAGATTTTCTCTCGTAATTTTTTTTCTTTCTTGGATAAAAAGATGTTTATTTTCCGATTTTTTTTACCTCAGTCAGGGTAATATAAACTAGTTTTAAAAAATTGCTGAACGGTAGCTATTTTTATAGCAATTTTTTAGTGTAGATGAGAGAAGAAATCATATTCTTATATACTGTAAGTATTAGATGCGCCATTTCGTTTATCGAAGACTAAAATTCGCAATACCACGAATTTATAAATAATAACTGGACGACATTTCGGTTCGTTACGTGCCACTTTCAACTCCCGACATAATAGTGATGATGGAAGGACCGAAACGTCGTCCATTATTTTAATTCGTGGTTTAGTTGTGAACGGTGTTTACTGACTGAGCTGATGGATGGACCATCAGACGCGCCGATACTCATCTTTGTCAATCTTACCATTATATTCAGAGCTCAGGGGATCGATGACACACCCAGAGGAAATTACAGCATCTCTGCCTCTCTCTCGATCTTTCATCTAGCAGCAAGCATGGATGCGAGAGGACGTCAGGCAGGGGAGGCTGGAGGAGACAGCAGGTGTGACTGAACCAAGGACTCGACTCTGCAGGTGCTGGGGACTCGACTCTGCAGGTGCTGGGGACCTGACGGTGCAGCTGCTAGGCTCAGGAAATAGACTTGCAGCTGCTGCCAGTTTCAAGACCTGGCCATAGAGATGCTGAACTCATTTCTAAGAGGTGTAATTGCTGTGTCTTAGAGCTTGGGCATGCAACTGCTAGGCTCACAGATTGATCTTGCAAGTCCTGTCCTCATGACCTAATAACACATATGCTGCTGTCAGAATCTGATCTCTCAGCTGTTAGCAGTAAGAAACGACCACTCAGAGACCGAGATTTTCCTTATAATACACACAAGATATAAATAACAGTTGCATAAGCAAAACTGACTGGTAACAAAATTTTAATTTACACCCAAACGTTCTTGAAGACTACAAAATAAGTTGTCTGTATATTACGAATGAGTAATGTGATCATAATACCTCCGCTAATTTAATTACTGTTATCACCATTAATATTACTTCTATAACTGCTGAAGAATAAGAAGTCACATTACCGTGACCGCAATAATTCACCAAACACCCAAACAATTGTCCAGGACGGAGCAAAACGTCGTCTTAAGGCTCTTGTTCTAAGATCAGGTTTTTGGTGAACAATAATTGCTGCTAATACAATAATGCAGAAAAACACGGGAGATTCTCAAAAGAAGAGGGTGGGTTGGCAAAAGAAGAGGGTGGAGTGACAAAAGAAGAGGGTGGAGTGACAAAAGAAGAGGGTGGAGTGAGAGAAGAACAAGGTGGATAGACAAAAGAACAGGTAAGATTCCAGTAAAATTTGGTGGCTTTTGGAAGAGAAGGAGAGATGTGGGTGAAAATTTCTTGAGATATAGAGAAGCCATCTTGCAGGAAGTAGAGGAGATACTTCTGGTAGAGACCAGCGTACTGCTTAACACACAGGCGGTAATCCAGCGCAAAATACCCTCGGGAATCTCCTTTAGACACTCCTGAGGTGGATTAAACTTTCCCGAGGTGGACTAAACAGGTGAAATACTGCTACTTAATTGGCAGTTGCTCTACTTGTCCAGAGGGTACATACATTCAGTTCCTTGGATCAAGATTTCGTCAGTGATCTGGTCACAGACGAGGCCGCGGAGGCGTTGACCCCCGAAACCCTCCCCAGGTATATTCCAGGTATACCTCTCTAGAGGGACTTACTGGAGATTAAAGGACGCCAAGGTATTGGTCCAGTGTGGTGAGAATGGTATAGCACTGCGTACCTTGTTCCAAGGTTCGTGTCTCTTTCAGCCAGAGATCAGTGTATATATATATATATATATATATATATATATATATATATATATATATATATATATATATATATATATACAAGGAATTCGCGAGAGCATGCGAAATATGCACAAACACTGATCTCTGGCTGAAAGAGACTCGAACCTACGAACCTTAGGACAAGGAACACAGTGCTTTACCAATCTGCCCACACTGGACAATACCTTGGCGTGTAGATTGCGCTACACGTTTGATCCAAGGCAGCCAGCTTTCAGGGAAAAGGCTTACAGCTTTTCATCTCATCCCCTGCATGCATCAGCCTTACTAGAGATTTAAACAATGTATTGTTAAAATCTCTAGTAAGGCTGATGCATGAAGGGGATGAGATGAAAAGCTGTAAGCCTTTTCCCTGAAAGCTGGCTGCCTTGGATCAAACGTGTAGCGCAAGCTACAGGCTAAGGTATTGTCCAGTGTGGGTAGATTGGTAAAGCACTGCGTACCTTGTCTTAAGGTTCGTAGGTTCGAGTCTCCTTCAGCCAGAGATCAGTGTTTGTATGTATGTATATATATATATATATATATATATATATATATATATATATATATATATATATATATATATATATGTCGTGCCGAATAGGCAGAACTTGCGATCTTGGCTTAAATAGCAACGCTCATCTTGCCATATAGGACAAGTGAAAATTTGTGTATGCAATAATTTCGCCAAAATCATTCTGAACCTAACGAAAAAAAATAAATTTCACTCTGTTTGTGTTGTATTAAATTATTGTAAACAATTTTAAAATATATTTAGTTGGGTTAGGCTAAAATAAATTGCGCTTGTTATAATAAGGTTAGGTAAGTTTTCTAAGTTCCTTTTGGTGCAAAATTATAAATTTTTACATCAACGTTAATGAAAAGATTATATCTTTAAACGTATAAGAGAAAATTTTAGAAAGGACTTAATTTTAAATGAGTTCTTTCTAAGTGACCAGTTATACATATTCGGTACGACATATATATATATATATATATATATATATATATATATATATATATATATATATATATATATATATATATATATATATATATATATATATGTATATATATATATATATATATATATATATATATATATATATATATATATATATATATATATATATATATATATATGTCGTGCCGAATAGGCAGAACTTGCGATCTTGGCTTAAATAGCAACGCTCATCTTGCCATATAGGACAAGTGAAAATTTGTGTATGCAATAATTTCGGCAAAATCATTCTGAACCTAACTAAAAAAATAAATTTCACTCTGTTTGTTTGTATTAAATTATTGTAAACAAAACAAAAATATATTTAGTTGGGTTAGGCTAAAATAAATTGCGCTTGTTATAATAAGGTTAGGTAAGTTTTCTAAGTTCCTTTTGGTGCAAAATTAAAAATTTTTACATAATATTAATGAAAAGATTATATCTTTAAACGTATAAGAGAAAATTTTAGAAAGGACTTAATTTTAATTGAGTTCTTTCTAATTGACCAGTTTTACATATTCGGTACGACATATTCGGTCCCCATTCCACTATAGAGGTGGTACATATATATATATATATATATATATATATATATATATATATATATATATATATATATATATATATATATATATATATATATATATACTATATATAAAATTAACAATTGCATATTCAGAATTGTAAAATCGTGTAAACTATACTCAACAAGTTTATAAAATATGTGTAAAACTTTGATATGGGATGGAAAGTCTATTAAAAGAGATGAGTACAAAATTTTGCAGTCAATATCTTATCACTGAGACATCAACTAGCAGGACGATGCTTACCTTGTACGAAGATTGAATGTGATCTGAGATTGAGCAATTACTTGTTGCCAATAAATTCGTTGGTATTCAGCTGGTCTCTGAATGTTCGATAACTTCTTGCCCAAGTCTCAGCAATCATAAATCGCTTCCCAGAATGCACTACTCTTTGAGCGTTTATTAAACGCTCAGCCAACACTCAGGCTGATTGGTCGGTCAAAGTGCGATGTTGAGGGAAGTGTTGTTGTGGGCGCTCTGCGTTCTGTTTCATTTTTATCTTTGCTTTTGTTGCTGTTTTGTTTGGTTTGGATCTTACTGTTTTTATTGCTGTTTTATTGCTGTTGCTTTATTATTGTTGTTATTTTGTAGCTGTTGTTGTGATAACGGTAATAACAACAATGAAATAGTAATAATAATAATACAATTATTAATTATTATTATTAATATTATCATTATTATTGTAATAACCATTAAAAGTGGCCACTGAATCTCTCAAAAAATGAAATGGAAAAACATACAAGATATCCTTTCTTTCCTCAGATGGGAAAAACGCTGTATTTTACTTAGTGATTTACAAGGTGGAGTGTGGACAACAGCGAGAAACTCAGAGGTGCACCGGAGAGTGTCGAGTCACCGTAACACAGTGTAAGCTTGTTGCTCTAACCCGGGTGCAAATGATGTGGTGAGACACCGCTCTTGAGCTCAATTGAGACCAAATTACGTAACAGAGTTACTGCCCTAGTGTCAAATGGCAAAGACAAATAAGTGGCCTATAAAATTATGATTCTAATTACGAGGTAAATTTGGACCTCGGTGAGAGGGAGTGCACTGGAGTTTATTAAGGAAGCGGAGAATGAGACAGCGAGACGCCGCTAGCAAAGCATCAACAAGGACCTTCTTGAAGGGAGGATTCTTGTTGCCGGTGAGGGGTTCTTGTTCCAGGAATTGGACCTGATTTTCCCCGCTCCCTCTTCTTCTTCTGGATCGCAACTGACTGCCTTCTATTCCCCTCAGCATCTGAATAAATATTGTTACAAAGTCTGGGATTCTTTACTTACGTAATGGAATCAGTGGTACATCTTTAGACGTTAATACGGAATCTGTGGATTAAGGATAAGCTCCGTCTTTATTAGGAATAAGGCCTTTCCTTTGTGCTCAGGGGATTTGCTCAGTGATAAGTGTGTATTTGGTACAGCTCTGTGATATATAAGTGTATGTATACACTATTCAGTTCTATGAGAGTATGGAAGGCATGAAAATACCACATATGCAGCTTTCTGGATACTTTACCGTAGGAACGTTTTGCGCACCAGGAGCTTTGTCCATCTGAGTGTGTGTGTTCCAGCTGGCTCTGAAGTAGATAAATGTGAGTTTTTAGCTCTCACTGCACTATATAAGTTTGTGATCTAGATACCGTAGCTTTGTAGTTAGCGGTAGTGCTCTCTATATGGCTGCGTGGATATAATAAGAACAGAGGAGAAACTCACTAAACTACTAGTAATTTAGTACTACAGCGACTACTCATGCTCCAGCAGTCACAGGGGTAAGTATATACCATTAGGTCTACTTTTCAGTGCTGTCGTCCTGGATGAACCGAGGCCGACCGCACGTCCTGTTTACATCCTCAACCTCCAGGGTATCGTGACTTCTGCCTGAAG
>NC_091330.1:10358547-10401047 GCF_038502225.1 Cherax quadricarinatus
CGGTCGCTGCTACTTGCCTTATAAGGAACTTGGCGTTGTTCCCACAGGCGTACTACATCCATTACCCCTGCTGCTCCTACCCCTGCCACCTTATCCTGCTGCTCTATCCCTCTGCTACTCCTGCTGCTCTAGCCCTCTGCTAGCCCTGCTGCTACTATCCTGCTCTACTTCCCCTTTCTGCACCATCCCGTGCTCATCCTGCTGCTCTACCCTGTTGTACCCCCCTGCTGCTTTCTATCCCCTTTCTGCTATCCTGCTGCTACTTGTTGCTGCTCCATCCCTGCTTCCACTTCTACTGCTGCTCCCCGCTCTGCCCTGCCTGTAACACTGCTGCTCCTGCATAACACTCTCCTGCTGCTGTCCTCACTGCCTTGCTGCTCACTGCACTGACTATCATACAACTGCCTGCTGCACTGCCACTGCTGTACTATCCTGTCAATCATAACCTGCTGCCCTGCCTACTTCCTGCTGCTGTCCATCTCTGTTGCATACTACACCTGGTTCTACGCTAAAATCCCGCTGCCTTCTCCTGTGCACTCCTGCTGCTGCTACCTGCTGCTGCTTGCCCGCAGCTCCTGCCCTCTGCTGCTGCACCTGCTGCTCTGTCTGCAAACTGTATCCGCGCTGCTGTTTCCTGCTGCTGCTGCTCTGTCCCTAACCCTATCCTTCTGCTACGCGCTGCCTGTAGTCCTGCTGCTATCATAACTTGCTCTTGCTGCTCACTCCATGCTGCTACTATCCTGCTGCTCTACTCCGTGCTATCCCTGCTGCTGCTTCCCTTTTCTGCTGTCCTAACCTGCTGCATAACACTGCCCTGTCTGCCCCTAACACTACTGTCCTGCCACTGCCCTAAACCCATCCCTTAACCCACTGTCCAATGCTGCTACTGCTACCATAACCTGCTTCATACATCTATCTTTAACCTTCTGTCCATAAAACTTTATTTTACTAACCCCTCATGCCCTTTTTCTGCTGCAAACTTCTGCTATCCTGCTCACCTTTCTGCCTCTTGCTGCTATCCTGAACACTGCATATGCTACTGCCTGCTGCATCCTGCTGCTGCTATCCTTGTGCTCTGCCCCTTTCTGCTTTACTATCCTCAACACTGCCACTGCTGCTATAACACTGCTCTAACCTGCTCTAACGCTGAAATATCCTGCTGCTGTTAAACCTGTAGCTTACTGCATAACAACACTGTCTCACTTCCTGCTCCTTCTAACTGCTGCTATCCTGCGCTTTCTCCGCTGTGACTATCCCCGCTGCTGTCCATAAACCTACCTGTAACCTGCCCGCCCTTCTCCTTCCTGCTGCTGCTCCCCTGCTGCTACCCGCCCCTAACAACACTGCCCCTGCTGCTTGCCTATGCTCTGCTAGCTGCTTCCTATCTGCTGCGCCTGCTCTGTCCCTAAGCTGCTGCCCAACCTGTGCTGGCCCATCCCTGCTGCTGTCCCTAACCCTGCTGCTGCCAACCTGCTTCCCTAGCACATGCAACAACTGCCTTATGGCAACTGCTGTCCTGCTGCTGTCACTGCTGCTGCTCCCTTAACACTGCCTTGTGCTGCTGCATGTAGCAGCTGCTGTGCCTTGCTGCTAACGTCGCTTGTATCCAACACTGCCCTGCAACTGCTACCTGCGCTGCCTTAACATCCCTTCCTTGCTGCTGCCCACCTTGCGCTGCCTGTAAACACTATTTCCCTTTCAAACTTGTCCCCACTGTTGCTATCCACTCCCAACCCCCCATAACCATCTATCCTGCTGCTGCTACCCCTTAACACCTTTCTCTGCTATCCATAACTGCTCTTCCTGCTGCTGCTGTCATTACATACTGTCCTGCATACACTACCCTGCTGCATTCCCTGCTGCTACTCTAGCTGCTGCTAGTGCTGTCCTGCGGCTACTGCCATACTCTTGCCGTCCTGCTGCTGCTTCATAAAACTGGCACCATCTTCTGCTGCCCACCTGCTACTACCATCATAACCCTGCTATCCTGCTGCATCTGCCTCCATAACATACTTCCTGTAACACCTGCCCTTCTTGTACTGCTGCTATCCTGCTGCTGCTACTGCTGCTGCTATCCATAACGCTGCTGCTCTCATAACAACACTGCCTTACGCTGTATCTAACCTTGTCATAACAACACTTTGCTGCTGCATGCACTGCTACTGTCCCTGCTGCTACTATCCCTGCTGCTACTACCCCTGCTGCTACTATCCCTGCTGCTACTATCCCTGCTGCTACTACCCCTGCTGCTACTATCCCTGCTGCTACTATCCCTGCTGCTACTACCCCTGCTGCTACTATCCCTGCTGCTACTATCCCTGCTGCTACTACCCCTGCTGCTACTATCCCTGCTGCTACTATCCCTGCTGCTACTACCCCTGCTGCTACTACCCCTGCTGCTACTACCCCTGCTGCTACTACCCCTGCTGCTACTACCCCTGCTGGTCTTGCTTCTGCGCCTGCTGTTCCTACTCCCATTGTTGTTACTTCTGCTTAGCTTTAAACTCATTAAGGAAAAGTTCCTTGAGGATCCTGAGGAGCTCTTCATCCAAGAAATTGAAGGTGCTCTCGATTTCCTTGAACTAAACGCAATTAGTTCCCATTCCACAGGCCTCTCCCCGAGAATGTAAGAATAATAATAATAATTAATTAATTAATTAATAATAATAATAATAATAATAATAATAATAATGATAATAATAATAATAATAATAATAATAATAATAATAATAATAATAATAATAATAATAATAATAGCAGTAATAATATTATTAACAATAATAAAAATTAATATAAAAAACTAGAAGATACAGATAATTGGAGAGAATGATGAGGAATAGAGGAGAAAACTGAAAAACTGGAATATAATATAAACGAAATTGGTGAACAGGACTCACGGTTTGTATATATTCTATTAACGATCTCTCTCTCTCTCTCTCTCTCTCTCTCTCTCTCTCTCTCTCTCTCTCTCTCTCTCTCTCTCTCTCTCTCTCTTTCTCTCTCTCCCTCCCTCTCTCTCTCTCTCTCTCTCTCTCTCTCTCTCTCTCTCTCTCTCTCTCTCTCCCTCTCTCTTTCTCTCTCTAATATCAGCACTGAGGAGAGAAGTGTATATGCACTTGAAGGTGGTATACATAAGAGTAAACTTTAATCCCAGTTCTAGTTATTAAAATGTACTTGACATGTGGAGTACAGTAGACAAGCAGCCTTAAATGTCCCTCGTGTAGTTGATAAGTTTTGGTTCTATTAACCCAGCCAACGTTGTTAATGGAGATTTTAGATGATGTGATAAAAATTATTAACAACCTTGCAGAGAAAACAATGTTTGGGGTTTTCAAAGAACAGGTTATGGGGAGAAAATTGTTTAAACTCCGTGCTGAGAGACAATTTTTTACGTTAACGAACCCGAAACACATAATTATCTTAAAATTTAGAGAGGAAACTGTGTGTGTGTGTGTGTGTGTGTGTGTGTGTGTGTGTGTGTGTGTGTGTGTGTGTGTGTGTGTGTGTGTGTGTGTGTGTGTGTGTGTGTGTGTGCGCAAACTGGAGTTGAGAACAAACATTAAAGCTTGATTTAAGTAACAACATTATGTTCAACAACTTGAATAATTTTTAACACAAGATATAACCTTCTAGCAGTTATTGGAGTTTTCTAACATAAGACTGGAATTTTCCCAGTACATTTTTGCCCTGGGTGCAACCCACAACAGTGGACTAATACACAGGTACCTAGCGACTGCCGGTGGAATTCTCTCAGCACTGAGCTGCGAGGCGATAATTCTACGGGAACATCCACCCAACTTTGGACGGCATTATTGATGCATTTCACAAATTTGCAAAGAACATAAGAACATAAGAACATAAGAACGAAGGAACACTGCAGAAGGCCTACTGGCCCATGCGAGGCAGGTCCAGGTCTCCTACCGGCTTAAGCCAATGCACCCAACCTAGTCAGGTCAGGTCACATTGACTTAAGGGAGGAACGAGAGAGACAGTTTGGAAAATCTAAATTGTGACGACTTTTTCAGTCAGATCTTTATTAAGTCTCAAAATGAGAGAGACGCCACAATAACAGCGACTTGGTCTACACACCGTACCATAACAGTGGGCAGCGAGACTTTTCCCCTCTAAAGCCCCTATGCAGCTAAACGAGGGGAGTATGCATGAATCACAGGTTTCTCGTTCACCCCTGAGGGAAATTAGGATTGTGGTGGACAGGTAAATGCAGATAAACACTCATGTACGTGTGGATTTGTTCATTTAATTTGTGAATGTGCATTTACATGTGATCTGAGAGCATCTCGTTGTAGCAGAAGCACAATGAGTAAGTAACCTTGAAGGAGTATTTACTAGGCCAGCGGGTCGACTCCAACGGCCATGTAGAGCCAATAAAACCAGTTTCATTCTACAACCTCTCCCTCGTTCCCTCCCTCCCTCCCTCCTCTCCCTCGTTCCCTCCCTCCCTCCCTCCTATCCCTCGTTCCCTCCCTCCCTCCTTTCTCTCCCTCGTTCCCTCCCTCCCTCCTCTCCCTCATTCCCTCCCTCCCTCCTCTCCCTACTGCTTCCCACCCTCTCTCTCACTCTCTCTCTCCCCACTACCTCTCCCTTTATCTTCTTCCTACTCTTATTCCTCCCTCACTCTCTCCTCTCTACAGAGGGTAGGCAGGAAAAAGGAGAATGAGAAGTAGAGGAGATATAGGGAGGGAGGGCTTGTTGGAAGAAGAGTTTATAAAATAGGGAGGAGAGATAGTGAGGGAGACAGGAGAGACAGGGAGAGGTTAAGAAAGAATGGAGGAAAGAGGGAATCAACGGGAATTATTGATAGTAAGGGAGGTAGAAAAGAGAGAATGCAGGAAGTAGCAAGAAGACGAGATACTGACGGAGGAAAGAGCAGGAAAAAATGTAAGGGAGGTAGAGTGAGATGGGGAAAGATAATGAGATAAAGAGAAAGAGAGAGGAATAGAGAAAGAGAGAGAGAATGCACAGTGCGGAGAGATTGAAGTAACTAAACCTGATGACCTTGAAAGAAGACATGATAAAGACGTGCAAAATACTAAGTGTAATTGACAGGGCAGAGTGAGAAAAACTGCTTTAAATTGTGAGGATAATGTTTAAGGGGACACACGCAAAAGACAGATAAGTCGTAGGGATGTTAGGAATTACTTCTTTATTCTCAGGGTGGGAAAATAGAATGAGTCGAATGATAAGATTGAAGAAGTTTCTGGAGATTGGTGAGTACAAACTGAATGAAAGACAGGGATGTTTGGAAGTATTTCTTCAGTCACAGAGTTGTCAGGAAGTGGAATAGTCTGGAGAGTGATGTAGCGGAGGCAGGATCCATACATAGCTTTAAGAAGAGGTATGATAAAGCTCATGGAGCAGGGAGAGAGTGTACCTAGTAACGACCAGCGAAGAGGCAGGGCCGGGAGCTATGAATCGACCCATGCAACCACAAATAGGTGAGTATAAATTGGTGAGTACACACACACACACACACACACACACACACACACACACACACATACAGGAGCACCGTGTTTAGCCAGGTACTCCAGTAATCATTTGGTTAATCTTGATGCGAATCAGCCAGCAATGGAATTTGATTAATGTCCAAATTAGTGCCTAGCTGTTGAGAGAGATGCATGGACATGTTGCCCCCCCCCGCACACAAACTCACACAAAAACATACATACACACACACACACACACATACACACACACACACACACACACACACACACACACACACACACACACACACACACACACACACACACAAACACACACACAAACACAAACACACACACACACACACTTTCCTAGTACTCACTAGGTGAGTACTTGGTGAGTACACACACACACACACACACACACACACACACACACACACACACACACACACACACACACACACACACACACACACACATACACACATACACACACACACAACAAAACCACCACCACCACCAGGAGGAGCAACCTGATTGGTAGAGACAGGAGCCAGATGTACCCAGCTGGTGGCACAAGCTTGGCGCTGATTGGTCTGCCGGGAGACACAATCTGGGCGCTGATTGGTGGATCGCACGCGACGTCAAGGCCAAGCGTGGCGGCGTGCCTCTGGGCAGGTCAACCGGCCCACTCCTGTTTTTATCTACATATTCCGCCGCCGTTTCTTCTTTTTTTTATTACTTCTTGTGTCTCTTTTTTTTCATTTGGTGTCTCTGCCCAGCGGGTATTACGCTGGAGGTACTTTGTCACCTCTGGAAGATTGATAAAGGGTATGCAAAGGAGGGAAAGAATAATAAGAGGGGAATTCCAACAACTGCTTCTGCATTCTTTTATTTTGTCTTCTTTCTTTTTCTATTTTATCTTTTTTCTTTTTCCTTTTCTCTTTTTCTTTTCCATTTTTTCTTGTTTTTCCATTTTTTTTCTTTTTTCTTCTTTTCTTCATCCTCTTCTTCTTCTGCTGCTGCTGCTATATTATATTTATTCTCAAGAAGCGCCCGACCAGTAAGGGTCACCACTACCTAGCGGAAATGAGAGGCAACCTGGTCCGATCTGAGGAAGGGGAAGGTGTATCCCATTACCTTGGAACAAGAGCTTTTCACTAGTATCAAGGACGTCAATTCTTCACGTTGGAAAGCCAAGGTAACAAAAGGGGTGACTAGGAGATATCTACTAATTACGTCTGATAGAGCCATAGCACTGTTCTGACTGTACTGACGAGGGTTTTTTCCCAAGTTTCTCATAATCTTGGGAAATTAACTCATGTGTAGCAATATTAACGAGATATGATGACAGTGTGGTGAAGTTATTGAATGTAGAGCTCTCAAAGACTCCCCTTCTTACTGTGGTAATATTATTGAACTTAGAGCTCACGAAGACTCATCCGGTCATTGTGGTAACGTTATTGAATGTAGAGCTCTCAAAGACTCACATGCTCACTGTGGTAAAGTTGTTAAGTTTGGAGCTCCCACAGGGTCATCTGATTACATCAGGTAACTTAGAACTTATCTACCTGTCCTAGGAGGTGCCTAGCAACATCTCACAGGATGTCTCGTCTCTACAAATATTCACCACTGCTGGATTAGACTTTTTTTTCCCATCCATAATTCAGTAAGGAACAATTTTTTTTACTGTAAATTTGTACCTCTACTCAACCTGGGAATAAACTATGTAGGAGCGGTACACCGTAGAAAGTCTACGGGAATTACATTTGTGTCATGAGTCTCAGTAGAGTCAATGTGAAATTGAGAAATAGGTCTTTTGTCTGTCTGTCTTTCTGTTTGTCTATCTGTTTGTCTGTCTGCCTCTCTCTCTCTCAGTTTCACACACACACACACACACACACACACACACACACACACTCACTCTCTTTTTAAAACCACCAGAGTCTCATTCACTTGGTGCTTCATTATCATTCTCCCTCTCTTCATTCTCTCTCTCCATTCATATTCATTATCGCATTCCTCCTGCCAAAAATTATCACATTCCTTACAATTTTTACTCTTCAGTTTTGTTAGTTATTATCTTCTTACAATTTCAGGGTCATTTGCTTGTGCTACTGACCTTCCTCTACTCAAGAGTAATAATAATAATAATAATAATAATATATATATATATATATATATATATATATATATATATATATATATATATATATATATATATATATATATACGTATATATGCAATAATAATAGTCTCTCACATTCTCACCCACCTTCTCCCCACCTTCCCCACCTCTTCCACCCTCATTCCCCACCTTGTCCCTCCACCCTCACCCCCACCTTCCTCCCCACCCTTTCGAACACCTGCCTTGACGTCATTCCTCATTAACCAATCACAAAACGACTTGGAAGCACCAGTCACCTGCTGGAAGCTGCAACAGCCAAATAGAAATTAAAGAGAAAGTCTACGGTCAGATTAAGCCATATTTCAATCTTTGAAGCCAGTTTTCTATGTTAACTTCAATTTCAAAGATGTACTAGAAAGAAACCCCTGCCGGTCTAATTTATCATTTAGAAATTCACGCTTTAGTGTTGTAATTAAAAACAAGTTACGATTTAAGAAAGAAAACGCCTTTTCTTAAGACAAATATATACCTGACAGTGTTTGCTACACAGATACACGCCTCTCAGTGCATATACACAGGGAGTTCTGCAATCTCTCATTGCATACTATAAATATGCTCTTGAGACATACACGTTATTCCGTGTTTTTACACAGTTACACGCCACTCAGTGCATTTACAATGAGATTCATACCACTTAGTGTATGTACACCGAGATATACACACACATGCCGGCCAACTTACACAGTGTGTATACACCGGGATACTCTCACTAATCAAGGTATATACACAAAGATGCACACTTCTTGGTGTGTATGCATGACATATACATACTATTCGGTGTATATATACAGATATATATATATATATATATACAGATTTGTATATTCTAAGAATTATACACATCTGGATGTACACGTGCTGATACACAAATATTTTGGTACATGAACAATAACCACTGAGTATATATATATATATATAATTATATACATCTGGATGTACACGTATGATATATAAATATTTTGGTACATAAACAATAACCACTGAGTATATATATATATATATATATATATATATATATATATATATATATATATATATATATATATATATGTATATATATATATATATATATATATATATATATATATATATATATATATATATATATATATATATATATATATATATATATATATATATATATATATATATATATATATATATATATATATATATATATATATATATATATATATATATATATATATTATGAAATAATTTAGGTTTTGTTCTTCCAGTCAGAACACCTCAACCAATAATTTGGGCTCACGAGTAATTATTACTTGTCCAAGGATGTTCTTTTTCATCCGTTCATGAAATAACATATTTCCGAAACGATTTGAGACAAAAACACGAGTTGTAGAACGAGATTTTGTTGGGCGAACGTTTCCCCGGGGCTTTAAGCTCTAACTAAACATCGTAAAATTCTACTGAGAGAGAGAGAGAAACGTTTTATTAAACTTGTGTCTCTGTTTCGACGCAGTACTCTCTTCTTGTTATTTTATTTCCTTGTGTTATCAATTTCTGAGTTAACACTGATCACATTTAACCCACTACACATTATTGGTAAATATAATTAGCTCTTCTTTTAATACCAACGAGCTTTCAATTTTCTTTTTGTGGAGTTATTACACAGACGAGACAATTACTTTAATTTCCTTGCATTATTTATCACACTTATCTTGGGATCTTTCAATTAAAGTCAGACTGAGAGGCGGAGGAAATGGGGAAGAGGTAGGAAGAGATGGGGACTTAGAGGAGGGAGAAAGGATGAAGAAAGAACGAAAGGAAAGGGGGGTAAAGGGAGGAAGACCTAGAGATAGAAGAGGGGGGATATTAGTGCGATAATTATTTAGTTTTTATCACCTGTTAATTATCGCATATCAAGATCGTACTGATTACGCAATATTGAGTGTTGGACCTAAGCAAGCGCCCTGCAACACCTCGTGGCATGACACTCACAGCAACACTATTTGTTTTTTCTTGTTCTTCTTTCATTATTATTCAACTTCCTCTCTGTTGTTTTGCTTTACTTAAATATCTAGTTTCACCTTCTCTTTCTCTGTTATTTTATATGTGTATGATTTTACAGATTATTACTGTCTTTCTCCACTAACTTCTATCTAGTTTTGTTTCCTGCTTCTTTCTGTCTCTCTCTCATGTATATATATATATATATATATATATATATATATATATATATATATATATATATATATATATATATATATATATATATATCGTGCCGAATAGGCAGAACTTGCGATCTTGGCTTAAATAGCATCGCTCATCTTGCCATATAAGACAAGTGAAAATTTGTGTATGCAATAATTTCGCCAAAATCATTCTGAACCTAACGAAAAAATATATTTCACTGTGTTTGTTTAGTATTAAATTATTGTAAACAAATCTATAATATATTTAGTTGGGCTAGGCTAAAATAAATTGCGCTTGTTATAATAAGGTTAGGTAAGTTTTCTAAGTTCCTTTTGGTGCAGGGGACCTACAACTGGTGAAAACACAGGGAGAAGACTTGGGACTCATCCTCAATCCCTCCAAGTGTGAAATCATCACAGCAAACCAGGAAATAATCAATGCTGTGCGAAGAATTCTCCCAGAAGTCTCTACTACCACTCCGTCCAACAGTACCCTCCTGGGAGCACCGCTGGGTCACCAGGCCATCGACACAGTCCTCAAGGACAAATTGAATGACCTGATGAGAATGGAGGAGAGAATAAGCAATCTTGATGCCCATGATGCTCTGTATCTCCTCACAAGGTGCCTTACTATTCCAAGACTCACTTACTTCCTCAGGTGTGCACCCTCTTTTGACAACCCAACACTTGACGAATATGACGCACACCTGAGGTCAACCCTTAAGAAGGCACTGAACCTGTCACTAGAGGATCAGCAATGGGATCAGGCAACCCTCCCAGTACGACTGGGAGGTATAGGGGTGCGCAAAGCAACACATGTTGCTTTACCTGCTTTTCTGTCTTCGTGTTTGGCTTCCAGTGCATTAGTCAAGAAGATTGTTCCCGAACGCTTGGGAGACATGGTAGGAGCTCAATACCCCAGGTTTACTGAAGCAGCGATTCGGTGGGACACCCTTACAGATTCCTCCAGTAGACCAGCTCTCCAACGCCTCAGGAAAGGACAAAGCTCGTCTCCTGGCAGTGAAGGCACCACACTCAGGAGATTTCCTGTTAGCTGTTCCCAATTCCTCCTTGGGCACTCGACTAGACCCACAGGCCATTCGGATTGGTGTTGCTCTTCGCCTAGCCGCCCCCATCCTCACCGAACATAGGTGTATTTGCGGCAGGGCGACAGCTGATCAATTCGGACTTCATGGTCTCGTGTGTCACACAGCAGAAGGGAAGTATGCTAGGCATGAGGAGGTCAATGACATCATAAAGAGAAGCCTCGCCACAGCCCGTTGCCCAGCTCAACGGGAACCCCAAGTGCAGAGGTCTGACGGAAGTCTAAAGCGTCCTGATGGAGCCACTATGCTACCTTGGAAGGATGGAAAGCAGATTGCCTGGGACTACACATGTGCCGCCACATTGGCAGACACCTACTTGCCATACTCCGTAGTGGAAGGGGGTGGAGCTGCCAGCCACAGGGAGACTCAGAAGATCCGCAAATATGAAGACCTTCCCCCTTGCTATAACTTCATTCCAATAGGGTCGGAGACCCTTGGAGTATGGGGCAAGTGTGCTCTAAAGTTCCTCAAAGAGTTAGGTGAAAAGCTCATCATAGAAACCAAGGACCACAGGGCGACCAGCTTCCTCTTTCAGAGACTCAGTGTTGCGATCCAGAGAGGAAATGCCTGCAGCATTCTGGGCACGCGGCCCACTGCCGGGGAGCTGGACGAAGTATTCGAGATGTAGCTCTGAGTTACCTATGTTGTTTTACTTTGTATCATATTTTTGTGAATGTTTTGTCAATGTATTTTGTCTTTAAATAAAATATATATATATATATAATATGGGGGGTGGTAGGAGAAAATTCTCAAACAGCTTCAGGGAGAATCTTGAGTTTTCCCTGAAGCAAGTTTATTCTTTTCTCTGAGGATGAGGGTCCCTATAACAGTTCTACAGGTGGTACCTCCCTATATAAATATATAATATATATATATATATATATATATATATATATATATATATATATATATATATATATATATATATATATATATATATACGTATATATATGTATATATATATATATATATATATATATATATATATATATATATATATATATATATATATATATATATATGTATATATATATATATATATATATATATATATATATATATATATATGTATATATATATATATATATATATATATATATATGTATATATATATATATATATATATATATATATATATATATATATATATATATATATATATATATATATATATATATATATATATATATATATTCAAAACAACCACTGTGAAAGAATAGAGAAATTTCGAGCGTTTTCGTGACTACTCAGTTTATCAAGGATAATGTGAGTATTCACGAAAGCGCTTTGAATTCTCTATTCTTTCACAGTGGTTGTTTTGCATATTCTGAAATCACCTGTTTATTGTGATCTTATTGCATATATATACATATATATATATATATATATATATATATATGTATATATATATATATATATATATATATATATATATATATATATATATATATATATATATATATATATATATATATCTGTGTGTGTGTGTGTGTGTGTGTGTGTGTGTGTGTGTGTGTGTGTGTGTGTGTGTGTGTGTGTGTGTGTGTATGTGTGTGTGACTGTGTGTGTGTGTGACTGTGTGTGTGTGTGTGTGATATTGTTATTATTATTATCATTATTATTATTATTATTATTATTATTATTATTATTTTTATTATTATTATTAGTATGGTAAACCCAGCACAAAGACTGCCTGAGACTCGATCCGCTAGTCACAACTCATTCTGACTAATCTGGCTGTGATGATACACAGCAAGCACCCTAAACACTCTACAATAGGGACAGAACACCCCATCCAGCAGAACGCTGAGAGAGAAGCAGTTCAGGAGCTCGAACTTGACACTAAGGAATTACTCTCAGGTCATCATTAACGTAGTTTCACATCTCTAGCTAAAAGTATTAAAAAATAAATTGCCACTCACACGTAAACAAAAATTAACAAACTAAGTAACACATTTAATTATTTATCTAACAATATAAACAAGGAGTTCAGAAAGGAGGAATAACAATGACTTGAAGATATAAAGGTGTAGTGTTTAAATTAACAAATAATTTCGTAATCTATCGTATAGATTTATTTACATTTTCACAGCGACTGTCATGTGCTTGAGTTCCTTGCAGGATTTGTTGGTTAGTTGCTTTATTATTTTTAAAGTCCAGCAACTACGCCACCGTCTTAAGTGCTGCTTAATACACCTTCAGCCAGGCATGCTTTAATCTGTGAGATAGGTATTACAGTCAACGTTCATTGTATATACAGTGATATACACACGCCTAGTGTATACGTATACACAGATACATATCTTCCAGTGTAAATTACGCTGACAGGAACACACTGGAAGCTGTGTATTCGTCTGTGTATATACACAGACAGATGTACATTTTTCAGTATATATACACTGATACATACACACTTTCCAAAGTATATAAACTGAGAGATTCACACCTTCCAGTGAATATACACTGACAGATGCACACTTTCCCGAGTATATACACTAACAGATACGCACCTGCGAGTGTTTACTGACTGACAGGTAAACATCTTCTCGTGTATATATTCTGATCAATGATTCGTCTTGAAAAAAATCTTTAAAAAATCCTAAATCCTTCAAGAACGATACGTGAAAAAAATGAATGATTCTAATTCAACTTTCAGCATCGCTTAAAGGAAATTTTTTTTTTACCCCAACTAAACTCCCAGAGCTCCAAACCACGACAGTAAAAAAAAAAGCGAAGCAAATTTATCAAAAAAAAAAAAAAAAAAAAAAGCCAGGTAAACAATGGTGAAATATGATTACTAGAAGTGTTATTCAAGCGATTAATTTTCTCCCGGACCTCACCGCCAGGAGAATAAACTCTACGCTTCCCTCAAGCCACCTTTCGGGATAGAAGCCTCTGAATGGGAGACTTAATTAATGCCATTGAGGTGGACTCTCCTCCTCTTGTCCCAAAATATTTAAGCTGTGCGTCTGAGTACAGAATATCCACATCGCCAGTAATGTTGTAATCTTAATAATCAACAACAACAACATTCACAACCACAACAATGTCATTATTATTATTATTATTATTATTATTATTATTATTATTATTATATTCAATGGGAAGTGCTGAATCCGTACCGTGTCTTAATGACATATTTATCAACATATAACAAGTGATGTACACGGTTCCTCCTGTTACAAGACGTAAATAACAAACCCCATCTTAAACACATTCTCTTCCCTAAAAGACGAAGCCGAGACGTAAGAGACCGAAAGGTAAAAGTCCTCATCAAAATGTGTTATCACCTGTTCTTTATCATTCTTTTCTTGGTTCACTCTCATCTTCAGAGCTTTCAGAGACCTATAACAACAGGAAAATATATATGGTTCGGAAATAACTAAGTATCCATCATATTTTATAACTGTTGTATCCAGCTTTACTGTCCATCTGTTTTATAAATTTTTGTGTTGTTGGTTACCATTCTGAAGTGCAAGAGTTATAATTGGGCTTAACACCTAAAAAAAATACAAACATGGTCAAGAAATGCATAGGGGAAAACATATACAGATAGAAAAAAATAAGAGCTACACTAAGCAGAGCAAACAAAAGTATATCCATGACTTTGAGAAAATAGAGATGTCTCTGCTGGCAGACTGAGAGATACATACACACACACACACACACACTAGTCTCTATTCTCTCATGCTGGACTACCATTAGAATATAAAGGAGGCCTAAGATGGCACCTTTTTTCCTGACCCCTACACCCGAAAATCCCCACAAATCAACCAGCGGTTTAAAACAGAGAGTTTCTAAGATATATTACGACAGGTTTAGACTCCCGCTGATGGCCAAGAGGCACCGCGCTACCATCTCACACTAACCTCTAAACTCCTTACACATTCCAGGCTCCCGTCCCAACAGCCTGACCAGTCAGAGGCAGGCTCGCCATTAGGGGACAGAGGATAGAGTCTACAACGTACCTCATAAGCTGAGCATCCAGGTAACTTGCTATTTAAAAGATCACAGTGTGATTCTTTAAATTATTTAATTATATGAATATATATATATATATATATATATATATATATATATATATATATATATATATATTTATATATATATATATATATATATATATATATATATATATATATATATATGTATATATATATATATATATATACATATATATATATATATATATATATATATATATATATATATATATATATATATATATATATATATATATATATATATATATATATATATATATATATATATATATCAAGATAGGAAAATTGAAAGAGTTTGTTGTATTTAGTTATTTGAGTTATGTAGAGGAATTTTCATAATAAAAGTCTTTTGTTTTTCTGGGCGTGTTTGGGGTTTAATGGCTTGTAGTTTGACTGGTTGATTATGTACGTCAGAATGAGTGTTTATTTAAACTGACCTCAGATTCTTAACCTGTGTGTGCATGTGTGTGTGAGGGAGAGAGAGAAAGAGAGAGAAAGAGAGAAGAGATGGGGGGAAGACGTAAAGATAGCCACTCGTGTAAACTTCATCAGCATAAGAAAAGGTGAATGGTTGTCTGTGTAGGACAGGTACGTTTACCTCACCAGTCTTGTGCGTCGATAACTTCATTAGCGACGGCCGTGTCAGGTGTGAAAATGAAGGACAAATGCAGGAAATAATAACCTGAGTGAATGACAAGACAAGAAAAAGAAGCAGAGACAATTGGAAGATTAACATAGGAAGCCACAACACAAACCAGCTGCCCTGACCACTGTACCACCACAATAATTTGACACTGGTAGTATCATTTACTAGTACCATTTAATCCACTGCGGACCATGCAGGATGTATTTGCAATATCTACATCCTGAAATAAGCATTACCAGGGTGAATTCGTGTGTGTGTGTGTGTGTGTGTGTGTGTGTGTGTGTGTGTGTGTGTGTGTGTGTGTGTGTGTGTGTGTGTGTGTGTGTGTGTGTGTGTGTCAACAAGTATTACAAAAATAAGATATCCTTAAAAACTACATTATAGGATAATATTATAGAAATTGCGGCATCTTCTACGCATGTAGAATTTTCTTGTTGCTTTAATACTGATATTAAGCCAAATGCACAGAAGCTTGGCATCGCTGGTGAGATGTAAAGGTGAAGAATTAGTCACATGTGCAACATCTGGGTATCTTTATTGTAGATGTTTGGCCATCCAGTGGCTTTATCGATAAAGTCATTGGATGGCGAAACATATGGAATAAAGCTAACCGGATGTTGAACATCTGTATAATTCTTTATCTTGTCGGTATTGTATATCCGGCATGTACAAAGGTAAAGGTGAACGTTCAATATATCTTCCTTCTCAGCAGTAACTAGGGTGACAGGTGTTGTTCACCCTCACACACTCTTTGACCTTCAGTCGTCTATGCATCTTTCTGCATAAATTATAATACTGCTTATTACTTATTATAGTTTTTCTCCATATAGATAATTACACATTGAATTAAATATAGAATGATTAAATATTAATTAAATATTAATATTAAATATTAATAGGAAGGCTGGCGAGGTAATATTACGTTTTGATATAAAAACTTCTCAAACAATAATTATGAACCAGAAGACGGCCACTAGCGAGATAAGTGATCCGATTGATGAAACAATATTTCATGATCCGTAAGCATCGGGATAGTCCGAATATCGTCGTGGTATACCATTTAATCCTAGGAAGTGTTGGGGAAAAAAGGTTAAATTAACTCCTAAAAATATAGTAAAGAAATGAGGTTTTAATCACGAAGGGTTCAGAGAAAATCCAGTAAACAAGGGAAATCAATGGACAATACCTCCAAAAATTCCAAATACGGCCCCTATAGATAGGACGTAGTGGAAGTGGGCTACAACATAGTAGGTATCATGAAGAATAATGTCGATTGAAGAGTTTGCTAAAATAACTCCTGTTAAACCGCCTACTGTAAATAAGAAAATAAATCCCAGGGTTCATAGAAGGGAAGGTGTATATGAGAATTGAGAACCTTGAAGAGTTCTTAATCACCTGAAGACTTTAATTCCCGTAGGAATGGCAATAATTATGGTTGCTGACGTGAAATATGCTCGAGTATCAACGTCTATACCTACGGTGAACATGTGGTGGGCTCACACAAGGAACCCGAGAATACCAATTGCTGTTATAGCATAAATTATTCCTAATGTCCCAAATGCTTCTTTTTTACCTGACTCTTGTGTAACAATGTGTGAGACTATGCCGAAAGCTGGGAGAATTAAAATATAGACTTAAATTTTGCAATTTTCAGTTTTATAAATCTTTCTCCCTATTAACTTACAAATGTGCTTCTAAGCCATTTTTATTCTCACTTCAATTGTTTCTTTCTCAAAGTGATATAGAAAAAGGTGAAATATATATATATATATATATATATATATATATATATATATATATATATATATATATATATATATATATAGGCTTATCATCCCCTATATATATATATATATATACACAAACACTGATCTCTGGCTATATATATATATATATATATATATATATATATATATATATATATATATATATATATATATATATATATATATATATATATATATATATATATATATATATATATATGAGTAAATATTACATGCCAGGTAATGCAGATGACATTCTTGCAGTGGACAGCAACACAACCAAGGAGGAAGGTGGCCAGCAAGATTAGTCTGAGAAATGGGCAGGTGTCTGAGATGCGCTGCGAGGAAAGGACAAGGGAAGACTCAGTCAGCAGGAGCATCCTGTCATCACTTGTTCTACAGAACTGTGTCTCTTTTCTCTTTCTCTCTCTTTTGTTTTTCTATCCTTGAATCATACACATAGATATACACGATAGTCCTTAAGATAAGCGGAAGTAGATATTTCTTCAGAACAGTTAGTCTCGTTGTGCACTTTCAAGATTTTTTGACGTCTGTCTCTCCCATGTACTCTCTCTCTCTCTCTCTCTCTCTCTCTCTCTCTAAGTACTTATTCTAATTACACAACACCTACAGGAGTATTTTAAACTAACACTACATCCTATTTCCTTTAAAACAACAGTAAACAAGACACGAAAAAGCTTATTAAAAAAAATATTCAATCAAAATTCACTTACTGTTGCATCTTCGTACCTTTTATAAACATCTGACAGGTTGCTGTATCTCCCGCTGTGAGAACCAGGGTTCGAAACTCCTCCATTATCTCAGGCTGTAAAGCCGTCAGCGCCAAGATAGCAGAGGTGTGGATTTTTGACTCACATAATATGGCAGAAAAACGTTCGCTGCAGAGCCGGTCTCTGTTATAGTCTACGTTTTGCTCTAGAGAGCTTCAAGAAGCCACGCAACGAGTAATGCGAAGGGATATTGTATTCAGGAATGTCCTCTCGTATCACGTCTTGTTTGACTTGATGAAGATCTATCCTGATCTAAATTTTGTTTATGATAGACGATGGCGCTACACCACATGTTTTTATACCAGACTTGTGGGCAATACCTGCCATTCTTCTCTACCAGGCTTGCGGGCAATTCCTGCCTTTCTTCACTACCAGACTTATGGACAATACCTGCCATCTTACAATACCATATTTGTGGGCAATACCTGCCATCTTACATTACCAGGCTTATGGGCAATACCTACAATCTTACATTATCAGACTTGTAGCCAATATCTACCATCTTACATTACCAGATTTGTTGGCATTACCTGCCATCCTTCATCTCAAAAGACTTCACTCCAAGGATGCGAGAGTAGCTTCCATGAACATAGTTACTTGGCTCTATCCTATTTCATTTTCTGGTAGTAATGGGTGCCCAACTAATCAGTCTTCTACTGTATATACCAATAACATACCATCAACGTGAGTAGGTAACTTACTTTTACTCAGGAACCAGTTAATAATAAAAGAAATAATTGCAGCTCCGTTGCGTTATCCATTTATTAACGCAGAATTCGCATCCATCAACAATACTCATCTATCAACTTAATTACCTATAATAGATTACTGAGGTTCTCGTTGTTTCTGTGTGTATTATCTCAGTAAATCTTGTACGATGTGTGTATTGGTTATCGTGTATTTCTCTGTGTACTTATCGGAGTATACCGAGATTTTTCTAATAACAGTGATAGCTAAAAATGTACAGTAATGACGTGATGTATAATTTCCACTAACATGGGCACACACACACACACACACACACACACACACACACACTAGGTGAGTACACACACACATACACACCTCAGACTACGTGTGGGAATTCAAGACGCGTGTACAATGCATCAAGGTGTTCCTCGTTAATTCATACACACATGACTGCAACCTTCAGACACCCACGGTCAGAGTTGTGTCTGCACTCACACGGGGATGGAAGAGTACTCTGATGGTGGCTCCTCTGGTCGCGTAAGAAGCATGTTATGCTTATTGTTTGTATTTATTAGTTATCATCATTATCATCATGACCATCATCATCTGGTTCTTGTTGAAGTATTATTAAAGAGAAATGGTATGTTGCACAGACGGGATATAAGGTTATCCTTTATTACCAGATCTGTTTGTGTCTTGATAAAGCCTACTATGTGGGCGAAAAGTTGTCAGTAAAGAATCGCATTACACCGCATTTGTGTCTATTTTTTCCTTTTGTTGTTGCTGCTACTCTTCTTCTTCATCATCTTCTTCCTTTCTTCTTCTACGTACCGTCAGAAGGTCAGGAGTACAGGTGTCTAGTTTTTACAAACAAGATTAAGGAGCCACAACCGCATATTTCAGAGCGTCCTCAGGCATTAAGGAAAATATATTCAAGCTGTTTTCTCGACAGCCTAAATACTCTGACCATAAAAAGGATATATTGGTACTGTTTTTGTTTACCTCAGTGTCTTACGGAATACACTTACCGTTAATTCGTATTCGTGTGAGTTTTTATTTTGGTCATAAGTCTGTCGACAACTAGTGGCAGAAAAATAACATAAGAACGTAAGATGGAGGAACACTGCAGAAGGCCATCTGGCCTATACAAGGCAAGCCCTTAAAAATAGGCGTATCGTTCAAGCTCGATGCGTTCTTTCTCCAAGACTTTAGTAAATGTGAGCATTTATCGTGGTCGTACTATGACAGGAGTAGCTCAAAAATTCTCTCAGTAATGATATACAAAAAGAAATCTCAAGCGACAGTGGAATTATATTAGGTCCTCGTCAAGATAAAAGCATCCTTGTAGAACCTCCTACGGTGCAATCATCCTACGAGAAAATTCTACAAACATCCATGGAAAACCTCCTACGACACAAGCATCCTTGGATAAAGAACATAATTGGAGTAGAACATCTTTGAAAAACAACTTACAATAAAAAGTATACCCCTCCGAGACAGGAGGATTCTGAGAGATACTCAAAGTCAGGAGCATCTTGCAAAAGCATTCCAAGAGAGAAGTATCATTGAAGTTTTACCGAGAAGAGAATGCTACAAGATCATTCAGTACGAGATAACGTGTGTGTGTGTGTGTGTGTGTGTGTGTGTGTGTGTGTGTGTGTGTGTGTGTGTGTGTGTGTGTGTGTGTGTGTGTGTGTGTGTGTGTGTGTGTGTGTGTGTGTGTGTGTGTGTTTGTGTGTGTGTGTGTGTGTGTGTGTGTGTGTGTGTGTGTGTGTGTGTGTGTGTGTGTGTGTGTGTGTGTGTGTGTGTGTGTGTATGTGTGTGTGTGTGAGAGAGAGAGAGTGTTTTCATGTGTTCGTGTATGCTAATTGTCAGAAGAAAGTGATTTTACCACAGTTAAGACAGATATCGGATATATCGGATGAAAGATGAGAAATTACCTGTTTGGAAATGCATGAGGATCTTATCAGAGATCATTGTCGGCCGGTGGCCGCCCGCACACGTCGAGTGCGGCTATTCTAGCCGACATTTCTAAGTAACATGCATTGTATTTGGTGTCTTAGCTCGGTAAATACCACCACAGTGCTGTGGATCACTTCTTCCACCATTGGATACGATTTATTCAACTTCGAGTTGGGGTTTTAATGAGGTCTCCTCGGGAGGAATTATTCATTTCAAACTGGCAGGTGGGCCGTAGTTTAGGGGTCAGTTTTAACTTGCCCAGTAGAAGCATAGAGGTGAAAATATAAGTGAACAATACTTAAAGGTAAGGAAGTTTTCATTGCATTTATGACTTTAGAAAAGGCATATGACAGGATGGATAGAGGTGCAATGTGGCAGATATGATGCAGACGTATGGAATAGGTGATAGGTTACCTATCACCTAT
Source organism: Cherax quadricarinatus (assembly GCF_038502225.1). Classification (NCBI taxonomy): domain Eukaryota; kingdom Metazoa; phylum Arthropoda; class Malacostraca; order Decapoda; family Parastacidae; genus Cherax; species Cherax quadricarinatus. The sequence continues at coordinate 10,379,729 of NC_091330.1, forward strand.
TCCATACCTATTTCACAGCGATTGGTGCAAACCAATCGCTGTGAAAAAAATAGTGAAATCACAAAAGCGTTTGGAATTTCATTATTTTTTCACAGTGGTTGTTGTTTTGCATTTTGTGACATCACCTGTTCATTGAGATCTTATTGTATATATGGTGGCGTTTATCATGTGTCCAGTATATCAGCCTTGCTGTTTCACGGACTGAGTTATGGGTGGACAGAATTTTCAGGGGTTGTGACCAGGGTGAATACCAGCGGAATACCAACAACAGGAATTAGTACTCGAGTGTGGGTCAACTGTCTATTACCTGTTGTTTTGATAGTCCTCGCTACCGTGGAGGGGAAGGGGGAGAGAGAGAGAGAAAGAGAAAGAAAGCTCTCCCGATAACTCGCGTTGAATACCACCACAGTCTCCGTCGGCAGCGTTTGATACGGCGGTCATCAAAGACTTGGCTAACAGATGTTGATGATGCACAACACACTTAGGTGATCATAGTCTGTATGCGTATAGGGCGACTGCCTGGAGCAGTCTGTCTTCTACGGGAACACTGAGAGTCATTTACCAGAGAGACAGAGGAAACTGACTTGCTTCCAGAGGAGGCAAATTACGTCAGTCGATCTGAGGTTCACAGGCAGGCTCGGGAGCTGGAACTCAAGGCCAAGAATACCCTAAAAGGAAATTAATAACATAGAAAAACACACACACACACACACACACACACACACACACACACACACACACACACACACACACACACACACACACACACACACACACACATTATTATTTTTATTTTTTTATTATCACACCGGCCGATTCCCACCAAGGCAGGGTGGCCCGAAAAAGAAAAACTTTCACCATCATTCACTCCATCACTGTCTTGCCAGAAGGGTGCTTTACACTACAGTTTTTAAACTGCAACATTAACACCCCTCCTTCAGAGTGCAGGCACTGTACTTCCCATCTCCAGGACTCAAGTCCGGCCTGCCGGTTTCCCTGAATCCCTTCATAAATGTTACTTTGCTCACACTCCAACAGCACGTCAAGTATTAAAAACCATTTGTCTCCATTCACTCCTATCAAACACGCTCACGCATGCCTGCTGGAAGTCCAAGCCCCTCGCACACAAAACCTCCTTTACCCCCTCCCTCCAACCCTTCCTAGGCCGACCCCTACCCCGCCTTCCTTCCACTACAGACTGATACACTCTTGAAGTCATTCTGTTTCGCTCCATTCTCTCTACATGTCCGAACCACCTCAACAACCCTTCCTCAGCCCTCTGGACAACAGTTTTGGTAATCCCGCACCTCCTCCTAACTTCCAAACTACGAATTCTCTGCATTATATTCACACCACACATTGCCCTCAGACATGACATCTCCACTGCCTCCAGCCTTCTCCTCGCTGCAACATTCATCACCCACGCTTCACACCCATATAAGAGCGTTGGTAAAACTATACTCTCATACATTCCCCTCTTTGCCTCCAAGGACAAAGTTCTTTGTCTCCACAGACTCCTAAGTGCACCACTCACTCTTTTTCCCTCATCAATTCTATGATTCACCTCATCTTTCATAGACCCATCCGCTGACACGTCCACTCCCAAATATCTGAATACGTTCACCTCCTCCATACTCTCTCCCTCCAATCTGATATTCAATCTTTCATCACCTAATCTTTTTGTTATCCTCATAACCTTACTCTTTCCTGTATTCACCTTTAATTTTCTTCTTTTGCACACCCTACCAAATTCATCCACCAATCTCTGCAACTTCTCTTCAGAATCTCCCAAGAGCACAGTGTCATCAGCAAAGAGCAGCTGTGACAACTCCCACTTTGTGTGTGATTCTTTATCTTTTAACTCCACGCCTCTTGCCAAGACCCTCGCATTTACTTCTCTTACAACCCCATCTATAAATATATTAAACAACCACGGTGACATCACACATCCTTGTCTAAGGCCTACTTTTACTGGGAAAAAATTCCCCTCTTTCCTACATACTCTAACTTGAGCCTCACTATCCTCGTAAAAACTCTTCACTGCTTTCAGTAACCTACCTCCTACACCATACACTTGCAACATCTGCCACATTGCCCCCCTATCCACCCTGTCATACGCCTTTTCCAAATCCATAAATGCCACAAAGACCTCTTTAGCCTTATCTAAATACTGTTCACTTATATGTTTCACTGTAAACACCTGGTCCACACACCCCCTACCTTTCCTAAAGCCTCCTTGTTCATCTGCTATCCTATTCTCCGTCTTACTCTTAATTCTTTCAATTATAACTCTACCATACACTTTACCAGGTACACTCAACAGACTTATCCCCCTATAATTTTTGCACTCTCTTTTATCCCCTTTGCCTTTATACAAAGGAACTATGCATGCTCTCTGCCAATCCCTAGGTACCTTACCCTCTTCCATACATTTATTAAATAATTGCACCAACCACTCCAAAACTATATCCCCACCTGCTTTTAACATTTCTATCTTTATCCCATCAATCCCGGCTGCCTTACCCCCTTTCATTTTACCTACTGCCTCACGAACTTCCCCCACACTCACAACTGACTCTTCCTCACTCCTACAAGATGTTATTCCTCCTTGCCCTATACACGAAATCACAGCTTCCCTATCTTCATCAACATTTAACAATTCCTCAAAATATTCCTTCCATCTTCCCAATACCTCTAACTCTCCATTTAATAACTCTCCTCTCCTATTTTTAACTGACAAATCCATTTGTTCTCTAGGCTTTCTTAACTTGTTAATCTCACTCCAAAACTTTTTCTTATTTTCAACAAAATTTGTTGATAACATCTCACCCACTCTCTCATTTGCTCTCTTTTTACATTGCTTCACCACTCTCTTAACTTCTCTCTTTTTCTCCATATACTCTTCCCTCCTTGCATCACTTCTACTTTGTAAAAACTTCTCATATGCTAACTTTTTCTCCCTTACTACTCTCTTTACATCATCATTCCACCAATCGCTCCTCTTCCCTCCTGCACCCACTTTCCTGTAACCACAAACTTCTGCTGAACACTCTAACACTACATTTTTAAACCTACCCCATACCTCTTCGACCCCATTGCCTATGCTCTCATTAGCCCATCTATCCTCCAATAGCTGTTTATATCTTACCCTAACTGCCTCCTCTTTTAGTTTATAAACCTTTACCTCTCTCTTCCCTGATGCTTCTATTCTCCTTGTATCCCATCTACCTTTTACTCTCAGTGTAGCTACAACTAGAAAGTGATCTGATATATCTGTGGCCCCTCTATAAACATGTACATCCTGAAGTCTACTCAACAGTCTTTTATCTACCAATACATAATCCAACAAACTACTGTCATTTCGCCCTACATCATATCGTGTATACTTATTTATCCTCTTTTTCTTAAAATATGTATTACCTATAACTAAACCCCTTTCTATACAAAGTTCAATCAAAGGGCTCCCATTATCATTTACACCTGGCACCCCAAACTTACCTACCACACCCTCTCTAAAAGTTTCTCCTACTTTAGCATTCAAGTCCCCTACCACAATTACTCTCTCACTTGGTTCAAAGGCTCCTATACATTCACTTAACATCTCCCAAAATCTCTCTCTCTCCTCTGCATTCCTCTCTTCTCCAGGTGCATACACGCTTATTATGACCCACTTCTCGCATCCAACCTTTACTTTAATCCACATAATTCTTGAATTTACACATTCATATTCTCTTTTCTCCTTCCATAACTGATCATTTAACATTACTGCTACCCCTTCCTTTGCTCTAACTCTCTCAGATACTCCAGATTTAATCCCATTTATTTCCCCCCACTGAAACTCTCCTACCCCCTTCAGCTTTGTTTCGCTTAGGGCCAGGACATCCAACTTCTTTTCATTCATAACATCAGCAATCATCTGTTTCTTGTCATCCGCACTACATCCACGCACATTTAAGCAACCCAGTTTTATAAAGTTTTTCTTCTTCTCTTTTTTAGTAATTGTATACAGGAGAAGGGGTTACTAGCCCATTGCTCCCGGCATTTTAGTCGCCTCATACGACACGCATGGCTTACGGAGGAAAGATTCTTTTCCACTTCCCCATGGACAATAGAAGAAATAAAAAGAACAAGAGCTATTTAGAAAAAGGAGAAAAACCTAGATGTATGTATATATATATATATGCATGTGCGTGTCTATGAAGTGTGACCAAAGTGTAAGTAGGAGTAGCAAGATATCCCTGTTATCTTAGCGTGTTTATGAGACAGAAAAAGAAACCAGCAATCCTACCATCATGCAAAACAGTTACAGGTTTTTGTTTCACAGTCATCTGGCAGGACGGTAGTACTTCCCTGGGTGGTTGCTGTCTACCAACCTACTACCTACACATATGTAGTTCAAAAGATGACCGACAGATGTCGTACAAGAAATTAATTAAGCACGTCTCGTGCAAAAGTCAAAACACTTATCTTACAAAATATGAAATACATAGCTTTCTTACGAAATGTGAAACAGAAACCTTTCTCACAAGATGGGAAACAAACAACTATCGCGCAAAAGACAACACTAAGACACGTCGTGCAGGATCTTCGATAAATCCACAATTACCTCCTAAAGAAAACTGCAATCACAGCTGCGTTACTTGGTTATTACTCCTAAAACAATCCTTTAATTATTGAGTTGGCGAATCTCAGCGGGGAATTTGCAAAATGACCCGTAGTCACCTTCTACCAAAGGTCGAAGAAGTGTCATTAAAGCTGCAGTGGTGGAGTGTATATGTGTATGTTTACGTGTATGTCCGTGTGTAGGTAATTACCTGTTTGTGATTACCTTGGTATAGGAGTAGAGGTAAGGTCGTGGTGTACCATTATCGGAAAATAATCTATCATATTTTTTACGATTTTAGTGGTTGTATTATTTACTGTCTCCTTTTTCAACTTAGTCCATTGCTTTTATTCTACTTTACTTGTAAAGATAAACTTTCTGCTTCATAGCTCTGGAGTCTTGATCTATCTATTGACGTTGCTAGGCAACCTTTTCTTCTCAAATGATATCCTTAAATTTGCGCATCATATCTCTTCTTTTCCTCCTGTCAGCCAGTGAGGGCAAGTCTAAGGTCTTCACACTAAGTCGTCAGAGCATATCTATCGTCTTCACACTAAGTCGTCAGAGCATATCTATCGCCTTTAGTCTTTCTATGCACGTAATATATTTTAACTCCGGTGTGTATGTGTCTTTGAGTATTTAAGTCTTTTTTTGTGAGTATTTATACACAAGTGCAATAAAATCATAAATTGTTCAAACATTGATATCTTTATATACAGTTATTCCCAGCGCTTTCGTGACCTCTCACATTATCAAGGATCATTATTTCTTCTTAATGTGAGAAATCACATTAAGAAGAAATATACACAGACTCAGAGAAATGCATGTTTATACATTTCTCTGCGTCTGTGTATATTTATGAATACGTCTAAATATATGTCTGTATTTGTCTGTGCGTAAGGCTGTCCATTTTTTTTTTCTGTCCATCTGTTTGTGTGTGTGTGTCCAAGCATAGGCCACTTTTCTGAACAGTTTCCATTTTTCTCAAAGGTGATTAAGGTAATCGCATCCTCACCTTTTTTTTTTTCTTACCTCTAGACAAATATCTAGTAAAAGCCTTTGTATGAAACAGCAAATAAAACAAGAAAAAGTCGGAACAATCATAAAGAACAGGAATAAAACATAGCACAAAAACAGAAGCAATAAAAAAAACAGTGAGAAAAACAAGGTAAAACAAGCAAGAGACAAACAAGAGAAAGAAGCAAAACAAGGAATATATTAAAATAGCAAGAAAAACAAGAACAAAATATAGAATACATAAAGTAAACTTGAACAAACACAACATGACAGGAAAAAAAAAACTAATAAAACACACAGACAAAATTGTTATTAAAACATTATTTTAATGCATAAAATCCCAAGAAGGTCAGCTAACACGAACTGCTGACATACGATTACTTAGAAACCAACGGCATCTGGGACTTGCTGTGGAGAGGAGTGTGTCGGCCAGCAGGAGTGGCAGGACTACCCCATGGGCTCTGTGTGGGACGCAGGAGGGAGCAAAGGAATGGGCTGGTAGATAGTGGTGATGGTGGTAGGGGTTGTAGTAGTGGTAGTAGTTGTTGTTGTGATGGTGGATGAGGTAGGGGTGAAAAGACTGCTGGTTGGGATCTTAACGTCTATCATCATGGCGGCTGCTGATAAGGAAACTGTATTATTAAGGCGCTCTCACCTGACCACAGGTCTACACCACGCTGTGAAGGTCTAGGTTAATGCTGCCGTATTCGCTTAGGTAAATACCGCCGTGTTTACTTATGTCTAGATTAAATAATGCCGTATTTACCTAGACAGAGATGCGACAGAGGGAAAGAGGGAAGAAGTTAGGAAACAGATAAAAAAGACATCAGCAAGACAGAGGAAAAGTATAACAGTGTTCAGGGGATCTTCCCGATAGGGATGGTCGGAGAGGGAATCCAGTCCCACCCAAATTCCTCTTTTTTCCCACCCTCCTCCTCCCTCACAAGAGTAACAGAGTTACAGTAACGACTTCTGTACCCATCCTTCCTTCCGTCTTCTTTCTCAAACATACCCAAGAGTTAAAAATCTCTAACCCCCCTACACCCCAATCCCCAAAAATCTACAGGCACTCTACCCATGAATCTCAGCTCCTTCAAGTACATACTTTTCCCAGACACATCAATTATCTATCTATAATAATAAAACACATCACTAGCTGCTTCCCTCTCCCTGCCTAAAACAGACTACACCTGCAGAAGCACCAACAAGAATCTAATTTTCTACAAATGCATGAACACGTCAAAATATTCCCGATACCCACCCATCTCATAATTGATAATGCTTCACCTGGCTGTTTCTCATAAGACATCTCGAGGCAAGAATTTCTAAGAAATGCTTTAATCAAAATATGGTACCCAAAAGCATATGGGATTTCAAAGAATAGTTATGATTTCCATGCATTAACAGCAGAAGGTATCACTGGATATAATAGTCATCAAAGAGGCTTACACTGATAGGACTTACAACACACTTGATATTCCTAGCAAGGTACAAAATAATGAGGCAGTAACGGAGAGGCAGTGGAAGAGTGACACACTTGAGCAAGGAAATTAGGCGTTCCAAAGAGTTGGACCAGACACAAAGTGGCTAGACTTTAAAAAATTAAATAATAGACAATCATAACCAGGTAACTAAGGAGTGGGCAGGTGCCCACCTACTCCTTGCCCACTACCAGGCACTAAGGGAACAGGTGCTCACCTATAACATGTCCAGAACCTGGTTACCATACACCTCTTATGGGAGGCAGGTGACTCTCTCGGGGACTAATGAATTCCAATACTTTCCTTAACCAGTTTTCTGAGGGTTCGTATTATCAAGTTTAAAGGTGTTCGCCGAAAGTCTCTTAAAAAAACAACGTGTCGGAAATGTGAGAACCTTGTTAATGTGGATTTTTTTAGGGAATAAAAGTTAGCTTTAATTCACTGCGCTTGTTTTAAAATAGTTATTTTAATTTGCTTTTATTAGTAATTTTTGGCTATATGTTTATTGTGTTGCTTTTATTATTTTTAAATTCACATGAATTTTTTATCAGTTATTATTATTATTATTATTATTATTATTATTATTATTATTATTATTATTATTATTATTATTATTATTATTATTATTATTGAGTTAACCTCATAACTCCCATCTAAATTACCTCGAGGTAGAGGATATTTGCAGCAATGAACTGCAATATCGATGTGCCTCTGGCAAGACAGTGATGGAGTGAGTGATGGTAAAAGTGTTTCTTCTACTTCGGGTCACTGTACCTCATCTACTGTCTTCAGTATTATATTCGCCTGTATTCGACAGAAGAAGCCTGCTGCTCAGGCGAAAAATTTCGGCAATAAAAATTGCCAAGCTCACTCAGGAAACAGTAATAAAATGATTGCAAACAAACCCCGGAACGGGTGGGGTTTGAATCCATGGCAAGTGAGTCGTAAAATTCCAGGCCAGTGCGTAAGCCACTGGGCCAGCTGGCTACAATATAAATCTTATTGCATCCAGCTTGTCCAGTGGCTTACGCGCTGGCTTGGAGTTTTACTGCTCACTCGCCATGGGTTAAAACTCCACCCGTTCCGTGGTTTGTTTAAATAATAGCCAAGTGTTCCACACGTCTAGTTTAACCAACCTGTAGATTTCTGTAATGTTCTCTTGTCTTGTCACTTTTGTAGTGACCACAAGACTGCACGAAGGAACGTGGAGGAATCTTTGCTGCTGATGGAGTCTAAAATTATTATTTATTATCATGGGGGAGCGGTAAAGCCGAAGGTATTATACAGCGCCTTTGGGGGGAGGGGGATTGGAAGGTATTCAGGCTCAGTTAGGGAACTTGAGCACAGATCTAATTCCCTAGATCAGAAGCCTCTCACCAGGGTCAAGCAACGTCCTAAAAGTAGAGTCATATAACAATCTCTTACACGAATGTGGGCCTGAAATACCCATCAAACTTCCCTGAATGTATTGGCGTCTGACTGTTCAATGACCAGGCAGCGCCTAGCGGACGGATGATCTAGCATCCACGACGCTTTGCACCGAACGACCGAAGAGGGTATGAGAAACTTATGGAAATACATTCTTGACTTCACTGTCTTGTAATTCTCCCGCTAACACCACACTCTCTGGCTACACCGAAACTAATAGCAACACGCAGATTAACGTAATATCAACAGTGAAAGACACTGTTTACATATCGTGTGTGTAATTTTATTTTTCTTCTTGCTCTTTTTTTAACAATTTCACCCTTATGTATTCAGAAGAAAAAGGTTTCAAGATTCCCCTGAGAATGTTAATTTTAGAAAGGTGGTGGTGTGGCTATGTAAGCGAGGTAATCTTGAATTCCTTGTTTACCAACGTTCCTGGTTCAACCGCTTTTCCAACAATGACACGTAAACCTTTGATTCTAACGTCTCATTCTAGTCAAAGGTCACACATTGTGGGTTTTCTCCTGGGCCTTGTTCCGGGTTTCATATTGGGTCTTGTTTTGGATCTCATCCTGGTTCTTGTTCTGGGTCTTCTTTTGGGTCACATCCTGGGTTTTGTTCTAGGCCTCATTCTGGGTCTATCTACGTCTTGTTTTGGGACTCATCCTGGGTCTTGTTCTGGGTCTCAACCAGGGTCTTGTTCTAGGTCTCATCCAGGGTCTTGACCTGGCATAACCACCAGCAGCAAGTCAAAGACGTTGCCACACAACTAACAATTACTAAGATGAAGTGGGATACCAGCGGATATTTTTTGTGTGTGTGTCTTTTTTTGTGGCATCTGGCCTTTAGCTACTGACAGGAGGGCAAAGTCGTGATCTTATGGGTAATGGAGAGGTGTGAGGTACAGAGGACGTGTTGGATAAGGGGAGAGGTGGGGTTAAGTAGTGTAAGGAATGGGGTAAGTATGGGTAGGATGGGCTAGGGGAAAATGAGATTGGATGAGGGGGGAGGGGGAGGTGTTGAGGTAAGAAAAAAGTGTGAGGCATCAGAACTTAAGAACAGTGGAACACTGCAGTAGGCCTATTGGCCTATGCTAAGCGGGTCCATCTCACACTCGACTACAATGACAACGCTGTGTATATCTCAGTATATATCGACTTCAAATCTAATAAAGTATCTCACACTGACACCTGTGTGTAAAAAGTATCCGCAACTATCTCCCCACAGGTCCCACCTAGGAGTAAAATTTCAAACCTAAGTGAGAGATGTCACACTCTCGTATGATATCTCTCACTTAGTGTGATATCCATTTAGTGATATCTATTTAGCGTGATATCCATTTAGTGATATCCATTTAATGTGGTACCCATTTTGTGATATCCATTTAGTGATATCTATTTAGTGTGATATCCATTTTGTGATATCCATTTAGTGATATCCATTTAGTGATATTTATTTAGTGTGATATCCATTTTGTGATATCCATTTAGTGATATCCATTTAGTGATATCTATTTAGTGTGATATCCATTTTGTGATATCCATTTAGTGATATCCATTTAGTGATATCTATTTAGTGTGATATCCATTTTGTGATATCCATTTAGTGATATCCATTTAGTGATATCTATTTAGTGTGATATCCATTTTGTGAAATCCATTTAGTGATATCCATTTAGTGATATCTATTTAGTGTGATATCCATTTTGTGATATCCATTTAGTGATATCCATTTAGTGATATCTATTTAGTGTGATATCCATTTTGTGATATCCATTTAGTGATATCCATTTAGTGATATCTATTTAGTGTGATATCCATTTTGTGATATCCATTTTGTGATATCCATTTTGTGATATCCATTTTGTGATATCCATTTTGTGATATCCATTTAGTGTGACATCCATTTTACACTTTTTTGGGTAAGGTGCTACGAGACAAATGAAGGAAAATAACTAATAAACAGAGGCAGAGAAAGAAATAGAGCAAAGCAAAGAATAAGCAGAGTAGCACAAAGAATATACATTGGTTGATTGAAAAAAATATAAGAAGAAATAGCATATTAATGAAGGAAGGATAAACATGGGCTACACAAAGCTTTGAAAAATTAGAGGTAATTACGTTTGATCGGAGGAAGATGAGGGGTAGCCCCAATTCCTCGAATCAAGAGCCCTCCACAAACATCAAACCATCAACTATGAATGGAGACCTAATATACCAAAGATTATATTTAAAATTAAAGACATCAACATTTCGCAGTATTTAAGGTTTTTTTTACTATATTTTTAAGGGTTTTTATTATATTTTTAAGTTTTTTTACTCTGTTTTAAGACAATTTTATGTTTTCCATTAAAATTAATATATTTTTTTTGGCTGAAAGGCACTTATTCAGATTAAAAAGTGCTAAGTTGTTCTAAGTTAGCTAATTTGGCAGTGAGGGCCCAATCAGACGTGTGAATCTGGCGTGATTCGACGCCGATTCGAGACCAGATAATCGATGTTGATGGATGACGCTGGGCGAGCGGCTGGTTGAGTGTGATGGATGGATGAAGGTCGTGCAAGAGGGGAGGAGAGTGAATTTACGGACCATCCATCCATTTAGAGAGGAAGGTTTCGTGCCGCCTTCCGATTAGAGAAACAAAGTTATGAAGCTAGATACTCCGACTGGGGTGAAGGTAAGAGGATCCCAGAGACTGATAGTGAGAGTTGGATGGGGAAAATGATGAGAGATCACACTGAACACCATGCTGGCTGGCTGACCTGAGGAACCGTTTAGTCATTATCACCTAAAATGGTTAAGCAGGGATCCCCCGTCTTCCTCCTCCTACTCATTCTCCTGCTCTTGGTCCTGCTGCTGCTGCTGCTGCTGCTGCTGCTGCTGCTGCTGCTGCTGCTACTTCTCCTCCTGGTTTCTATCCTTGACTCGCACACCCAAATAATTCAGGATAGTTCTTATTCTAGTTAGAAGTAGATAGTTCTTAGCAAACACCTTCGATGTGAATTTCCAAATCTTCTGCAGTCTATTCCATGTACTCCTCTTCTTTCTCCTCCTACTCCTTCTACTCCTGCTCTACTTCCTCCTCTTCCTCCTCCTCCTCCTCTGCGGCTCTTCGCCATAAGATAATAAATCAATTAACTTTTTCAATTACTGGGCGGCAATTAGCGAATCTGAGCCATATTCGGGAGAATCAACTGGAAGGAGAGGTTTTTTGTGGGTGCTCCCGGGTTCACCCGGAGCTGATAACCTAACCAGAAGCGACTGTGGTTTAACCCTTGATTATCAACTAAGGAGAAGCTAATGTAGTGCAGGGTAAGGAAAAAGTGTTGGGTAGGAGGAAGGTGTGAGGTGAACTGAAGGTGTGAGGTATACATACAGTGTGTGTGTGTGTGTGTGTGTGTGTGTGTGTGTGTGTGTGTGTGTGTGTGTGTGTGTGTGTGTGTGTGTGTGTGTGTGTGTGTGTGTGTGTGTGTGTGTGTGTGTGTGTGTGTGTGTGTACTCACTCACCTATATGTACTCACCTATATGTGGTTGCAGGGGTCGAGTAATAGCTCCTGGCCCCGCCTCTTCACTGGTCGATACTAATTCACTCTCTCCCTGCTCCATGATATTTGTCATACCTCTTCTTAAAGCTATTTATGGAACTTGCTTCCACTACTTCACTTTCCAGATTATTCCAGTTCCTGACAACTCTAAGACTAAAGAAATACTTCCTAACATCCCTATGACTCATCTGGGTTTTCAGTTTCCAATTGTGTTCCCGTGTTTCTGTATCCCATCTCTGAAACATTCGATCCTTGTCCACGTTGTCAATGCCTCTTAGTATTTTATGCGTTGTTATCATGTCCCCTCTATCCCTCCTATCCTCTAGTGTCATCAGGTTGAGTTCCCTTAACCTCTCCTCATAAGACATACCCCTCAGTTCCGGGACTAATCGTGTTGCAAATTTTTGCACTTTCTCCAATTTCTTGACGTGTTTGACTAAGTGAGGGTTCCATACTGGCGCTGCATATTCCAGTATAGGCCTTACGTACACTGTGTACAATGTCGTGAATGACTCCTTACTCAGATGTCTAAACGCCAATCTCAGGTTTACCAATCTCCCATATGCTGCAGCAGTTATTTGATTGATGTGTGCCCCAGGGGACATCTTCGTTATGATGCTTACCCCAAGATCCTTTTCTTTAACTGACGTTTGCAGCTGTTGGTTTCCTAACCTGTACTCCGTCTGCGATCTTCTGTGTCCTTCCCCAATCTCCATGACCTTACACTTACTGGGGTTAAACTCCAGGAGCCATTTGTCGCACCATTCTTGTAGTTTGTCCAGATCCCCTTGTAATCTTAACTGATCCTCTCCCACTTGTATTCTCCTCATCAGCTTCACATTATCAGCGAACAGTGACACGTCTGAATCTATTCCTTCCACCATGTCATTCACGTATACAAGAAACAGCACCGGGCCTAGGACTGACTGTGTGTGTGGTGTGTGTGTGTGTGTGTGTGTGTGTGTGTGTGTGTGTGTGTGTGTGTGTGTGTGTGTGTGTGTGTGTGTGTGTGTGTGTGTGTGTGTGTGGCTATGGCTTTTTTGCCATAAATAACCAGAGATCAATCTGAACATAATGAAAAAAATATTTATAATTGATTTTAAGTAAAATTAAGTAAATTTAAACTGATCTATGTTATACATAGTAGAGTTTATAGCTAAGAAAATACGCTAGTTTAAGTTAGGTTAAGTGAGGTTTCTAAGTTAGGTTTGGTCCAAAAATAAAATATTTTATATCATTGTCAATGAAAACAATTATTCCCATATTTATTTCTAATAGAGAACCAGGTTATAACTAAAACCATAATTTTTAAAGGGGTGTACCAGTAAGCCAGGGAAAGGCCTCGGTCAGAGGACCAAAAGTTCCAACGGCGGGTCATCACATGACCCACCGTCAGGAAACCCTTGTTCTGTTTCCTGACGAACCTTACCCAACCTAACCTATATTTATGTTAAGTATAACTGATTTTTGCATATAAGAGTAAGGATCGCCTCACTGCACGTCAGAGCATGCGTAACACACGACTCACACAAGGACACAGTCCATACCTTCCTTGCCTTGTGTACGCTTGTTTCTGAGGTTGTCAGGGTATGGATTTAGTAAAAGGTTGCTTCTGCATACTAAGTAGTGAGTGGTCCTGATATTTGCTCAGCTTTGTGGACTCAGAATATGCTAGGATTGTTTGGACTGTCTGTCTCTTTGTTGTTATCTACTCGCTATATTGTGTGGGAGTTAGTCTTTGAGTAGATGGGATCTGTACATACAGTGTGGTAGGGATTTGCACACCTTAATAATTGCGAGGGGTCTTGAAAATTTTGTGTGATAATGTATCGGTTATATGATTTGTCCAGTGTTAAAGTTAGACCAGTTATTATTTATATGATTAGTCGAGTCCAGTGTTAAAGTTAGACCAGTTATTATTTGTAGGCTGATTAACTTACACTTAGCAGACGGGTTGATAGACTTGTAATCAGGTATGACGTGAGTTAAGTTCTGTACTGTGATCGTTATAACTCATGCAGATTGTAAATAAATTCGTACATGATGTAGTTATTTAGCATTATTATAATCAAAAAGAAGTGAACAAAAGTGAGATTTACCGTTCAAAAACACGAGATATATACCTGCAGTGGGTCTTGCTTTGGAAGCAGAGACAATTATGACTTCTAACCCTTCGTTTATATCCCTTGTTAAAATCCTTCTTTCGTTGCCCTCGCTGCAACTCCTCGTTTATGACCCCTCGTTAAGTACCTCGCTCGCATTCCTCGCTAAGGCACCTCGTTCGTTGCACTCATCCAGGCACCTCGCTTGATATATGCTACTAGAGTTTCCAGTAGCTATGTATTATACCATCAAATTTAATCTCACGTCGCTGAAATTTTTTAGTATAGCAGTAAAACGTGATCTAATCTAAGCAGAACTGAGTTGGGGTCGATGTTGCAGGAGGTGATTAAATGCATAATCTTCATTCTCATATAACCACAGTGGGCCGACTGACACAACACACACACACACACACACACAAACCACTTATCGCTCCAATGGTTGATCGTGTTGGGGCTCGCAGGTGCTAGACACCGAGGGATAAGGATGGAAAATACCTACTAGCTCAAGGTCTAAATCTAGAGTACAGTGGCGGGGCTGTGGAAGATGAGGTGGTGTCGGCTGGTTGATCATTATCGCACCTCACTCTCCTCTACGATGTCTGTGCTTCTACAGCAGGTGAGGTGGGAGACTGGTTGATTGATTGCTATCGCATCTCACTCTCATCCAAGATAAATTGATGTTTCTGCTGCAGGTGAGGTTGTCGGGACGTCTTAATGATATCTATCGCATCTAAGTCTTCACTATGATATGTCGAGGCTCCGGCTGCAGGTGAAGTTGGGACGTCTGATGAGTCGCTATCGCACCAGTTCCCGCCACGATATGATGAGGCTCTTACTCAAGTGTTGCCGGTTGATAGATCGCTATAGCTCCTCACTCTCCACTACCTGAAGGCCGTTAGTCTCCTCACTGGTTATCTTAGAACACCCGTGTTTACTGAACACACGCGTCTTCTACATGCTGTTTTTGCTCCGTCCGCAACGCTGACCAAGAAAACTATGTCGGAGAGTCGACGCATTTAAACATGCGAGAATCGCTGATTTTTAAATGATGAGGAAGGGAGGAGGTCGGAGGCAGTAGAGACGTCGAGTCTGAGATGAATGTTTGTGTCAGTATTATGCAGATAAAAGAAAATGAATTATTTGGCTATTTAAAGCCTTTTAACTTTACATGGGTTATTAAAGGCTGCATATCACCTATACACGTCAGTCAGTTATATTTTTCTTGTTAATATGGAGAATAATGTAGATTCTCCTTGTATGTACGCTGAGGTATATGCACATCTGTGTATATAATGCGTAGTTAGACGGTGTGGTGGTATGGAA
This sequence comes from Cherax quadricarinatus, assembly GCF_038502225.1. Lineage (NCBI taxonomy): Eukaryota > Metazoa > Arthropoda > Malacostraca > Decapoda > Parastacidae > Cherax > Cherax quadricarinatus. Next base: position 10,395,228 of record NC_091330.1, read on the forward strand.
GTTATAAGTTAGTGAGAGGAGTGAAGGGTGTAAGGATGGTTTAGTAATGAAGAATGCTTTAAGGTAGGATGATTAAAAGGATACGGGAGTCTGAGGAGGATAGGAAAAGGTTTAGCGAACGTTCAAGGAAGTGCTGGAAGGATGTGAAGGAGATTTTGAGAAGTTGGAACTTCAGCATGCAGGAAGTGTGAGTGCCAGTGGAGATGAGAAATCTTGGAGATTTGATATATATTGATTCATTCTGGAAGGGCAGCTAAATAAAAGCGATGTTTTCCTTTCTAATTTGGATTCCTCTTCCTTGGCGAGACAGATAATATGACTGGTAGAAGGTACGGACCTACACATGTACAATGAGCAACAACTTTTCCTAACACAGTATTTTCTAGTCTCCAAAAGTAGAAAACACTGGAGTCTCTCACATCGACAAATCTTCGTAACAACATACTCGGATAACCTCAGCTGGTAGCGAAAAATAAATACTAGTGTTCATGACAGAATTAAAACAGTTACATTCTGTTGAACCCCTCACCCCTCCTGCTTCCCTGTAGGTATTTATGTGGTGTCTGTGGCTAAGGTGGTTAAGTCGTCAGAGTTTGATTCCCTGCCGAGGCAGAGTGTGGAGTTCAGGGCTTGAATACTCTGCACGCCTTCAGATAAAAATGCTTATATATATATATATATATATATATATATATATATATATATATATATATATATATATATATATATATATATATATATATATATATATATATATATATATATATATATATATATATATATATATATAAGCATTTTATATATATATATATATATATATATATATATATATATATATATGGTATAAACCTTGGTAATAAATACCGACAAGTTGGTTTAGAAAGACACGTAAGCAAACACTATAACATATTTATTAGAAAACGTTTCGGTCCTGGGACCTTGATCACTTCTAACATACAGAGGTAGAAAGACATTATATATATAGGCGGAGAGTGAGATGTGACGCACGTGACCTGAGGAATGTCATAAGAACATAAGAATGGAGGAACACTGTAGAAGGCCTACTGGCCCATGCGAGGCAGGTCCTTATCATAGACAGAGGTTGTTTTGATAAGGACCTGCCTCGCATGGGCCAGTAGGCCTTCTACAGTGTTCCTCCATTCTTATGTTCTTATGACATTCCTCAGGTCACGTGCGTCACATCTCACTCTCCGCCTATATATATAATGTCTTTCTACCTCTGTATGTTAGAAGTGATCAAGGTCCCAGGACCGAAACGTTTTCTAATAAATATGTTATAGTGTTTGCTTACGTGTCTTTCTAAACCATATATATATGTATATATATGTGTGTGTGTGTGTGTGTGTGTGTGTGTGTGTGTGTGTGTGTGTGTGTGTGTGTGTGTGTGTGTGTGTGTGTGTGTGTGTGTGTCTGTGTCTGTGTGTGTGTGTGTGTAAGATAATCAGAGCAACATCTGATATCAACAATGCAGCATAACCACAGCTGGTAACAATCAAAAGGTCATCTAAGTACTTTCGCCCAAATGGACAGTATGCACACTTACATACTACAGATACGTAAATCTTCCTCATTGCTCGTCTGAGGTATTCACACAGCTCTCTTAGCTACGACCTGATGACACTGGAGGACAGGAGAATTGGGGGGGATATGACAACCACATATAAAATACTGAGAGGAATTGACAAGGTGGACAGAGACAGGATGTTCCAGAGATGGAACACAGCAACAAGGAGGTTGAAGACTCAGATGAATTACAGGGATGTTAGGAAGTATTTCTTCAGTCACATAGTTGTCAGAAAGTGGAACAGTCTGGGAAGTGATGTAGTGGAGGTAGGATCCATACATAGCTTTAAGAAGAGATGTGATAAAGCCCATGGAGCAGAAATAGTGACCTAGTAGCGGCCAGTGAAGAGGCGGGGCCAGAAGCTGTGAACCGACCCCCTGCACCCACAACTAGGTGAGTACGCTCTACACAAAACCTTGCCGCCTGCCTCTGGAACATTGCAACGTATCAAGGCTGATGCTCAAACACGTCAGTTTTATCTTCAGTGGAGCTCTTAAGGAACTACCTACATACCACCAAGATTTTAGCCAAGGTAAAAGCTACCAACAAAAAAAAAAAAAGCCAAGAGTACTTTATTTTTTATGCTTTTTGATACGGGTATAAGAGTCTGCCAGAGTTGATCTGTCCATCTAACATCTCTGATTAACTTGTGAGTTAAACAAGACTCCATAAATAATTCAAGGATGTAAAATTGCGTGAAGATTTTATTATAATGGGTGAGTTTACTGGGCAATGCCACTCATCCTGTGAGTAAACATATCACCAGAAAGACTTAACAGCCCAGATATTTGACAGATCATTTACGACATAATCTCCAGCCTTGGCTGATGCAACAATCACCCATTATTACCTCTACAAATTATCATTATATAACTCCTGCAAATGTTTTAAATGCTAACTCTATCAGCATACTTGAATTAGTGTCTTAAATGTTTGCAAATCTAAATATTTTTTCGCACATACATTATCATGGTCAATATAGTACATCTACATTTAAACTAAGAGGGATATACATAGATTATGCTCAGCGTGTATTAGTACAGTAGAGGAAGAGCTTTGGAAGGTATTAGGGTGATGGGAGGGATCTTAGTGGAATAGAAAGTGTGGGAGAGTAGAGATGTGACGGGAGAAAAGGTGGAAGGATAGAAATGGGTGGCATTTTTTATTAAAAGGATTGAGTATATGAGCAGTGTTTTATTATCATATTCTCTACGATAATTTCAAGGGAAAAATAAAAAGCTATGGTTCCCTGTTATGTTCCATCACAGAGAATGAGTTGTGTACTTTAGGTAAGAAGTAGGGTTGGAGAAGGATGGTAGGGTAGGCTGGAAGGGAAGGATGGTAGGGTAGGCTGGAAGGGAAGGATGGTAGGGTAGGCTGGAAGGGAAGGATGGTAGGGTAGGCTGGAAGGGAAGGATGGTAGGGTAGGCTGGAAGGGAAGGATGGTAGGGTAGGCTGGAAGGGAAGGATGGTAGGGTAGGCTGGAAGGGAAGGATATGGAAAAGACCTGTAAACCCTCGGTAGTTATACACAGAGATAAACACACACCTTTACGTGTTTATCTCTCCCACACTAGTGTGTATATGCACAAACAGGTGTGTATATAAACACACACCTGTGTGTTTATCTCTAATTAGTACATATAATATTTTAATCAAAATTGCTCTTGTTTGTAAGTTTTCCTTCGCTTTTGTGGTATTACCTTTTCTCGTTACAATGTGGAATAAATGCTGCTGATATTTCGATGGTTTTGCAAATTCTCTGAGAAGAGAAACTTAGTCACAGTTGAGTTGATTATGGTAACGCATTGCCGTAATGTTATATCATTGCATGGTAATGCAATGATATAACATACTGACAGTATGGAAGACACACACACACTGTCAGTTATGGTATTTTATTGTGTAGATGTTTCCTACACCAGGGACTATCAATTCCGGTGGGCGAAACGTCTTCACAATAATATCCCATAACCTACATTGTGTATCATATTGACACTCATGGCCACATTGCTTTCCAGGACCAGTAGTCCTCCTGACACATACTGCAACCTGGAAATAGCATAAGCTTCTTTAGATTAGTTTACCTCTTCTAATACATTATCAAATAATCTAATTTTCCGTTTAAATCCTCGAAAAAAAAATCGAGAATTTCAGAATAATTATGACAGATTTATGTCTTACTTGTGATTCAGATTATTTAAAGAATGTGTTAACTAGCAGCGCCCACTGTGGTGTGTTTTCGTCTTTTTTTCTGACATGATTGATAGCATGCCTTTTTCATTTTTTTTTCATTGTCTAGTGTCAGGGGAAGCATATTTCATGGGTTGTGTGTGTGTGTGTGTGTGTGTGTGTGTGTGTGTGTGTGTGTGTGTGTGTGTGTGTGTGTGTGTGTGTGTGTGTGTGTGTGTGTGTGTGTGTGTGTGTGTGTGTGTGTGTGAGCGTGTGTGTGTACTGGGACAAAAGCTAATTTTTTTTAGTACCTTTCCTGATCTACACAAGTATTTGTGTTTCCTGTAGAAAATTCGACATTAAGTAAATGGTAAATTTAACCCCCCCCCCACAAAAAAAAACATTAATTTGTCGTCGTGAGAATGTCCACACCCGGATTTAAAAAAAAAAAAATCTTACAGTTACTGAAAGTCTCGAACGAATGGAGTCGGATGTCCTTTACCGCGCGTCACATAGGATCAAGTAGACCATAAAAGGGTTTGATCCTTCCTCTGTGTTTCTCACCTGCTCTTACCATACACCCTAAAAAATTATTTCTCTTTTTTACTTCAGTCCCTCGTTTTCTTGAACGAAAGCTACTGTAGAAGGATTCTTATATTCTAAAGCCAAAATAACTTCTCATATTACGAGTGTTCCAATAGGAACTTTGCATATTAAGGAACAGAAATTTGTAAAGAGAAACTGAGGCGGCATATAGAGTTAAGCTGGTGGCTACTGGAAAGTCAGGAAGAGGACGATGGAAGGGGCCGGGGAAAGTCTTGTTCCTGTAACGACAGATCACGCCTCACCAGGCAGGTAGTTCCACATTGTTATGTGGCAGCGAGACACCCTATGTCTCTTTTTGTCCACTGCTGTCTGTCAACTCTCAACACCGATATTAAGCTTTTTTTTCTTCCCCTATACTCTGCTTCCTTTGTCCTTACCCTCCCTCGTTTCCTTCTCTATCCTCTTCCTAACTCTGCCAAGTGAAGGGGGAAAAGATATATGTCAGACAGCCATCCCCAGCCTACTCAGTATTCCCAGTATCCCCAGAATCCCCAGCATCGCCAGCATCACCAGCATCCTAAGCATCCGCATCCCCAGCTTCTTTTTACACGTATTGCTGATATTGAACTTGATGAAGTGATTAACATCACATCATCATATTATCAGTCTCCAAGTTCAAACAAATAATTTCATTATCTCCTCTCTCTCTAAGCCTATTTTAAGAACCTACACCTCGTCCTGGATGTAAACTCAAGCTTGGTAAACACTGGACAGACTCCAAAACCACCAGACCACCGCATCACAAAATGTGGACACTATTTTTTTTAATTATCTTGTACCTAGTCTTTTTTTTCTCAAAAGACTCTGCATAAATTAAAATGTTTTAAAGTCGCTACCATATCCATGGTATTAGCTCGGGGAGCGAGGATGGAATGGAGACGCCAGTCTGAAAGTACCCCTTGGTGTGTGCTGGCGTCCACTTTGACCACTACCCCCAGATACAGGCCGAGCGAAACGTGCTCTGGCTAAACATTCGGGAGATTCGCAGGTTGGCCACCACCGCAGTGCTTAAGAAATTCGCGGCGTCGAGTGCATTTTGGGGACAAAAGGAAGAAGAATTGCCGTATTGTTCTTGAGACTCATTTGTTTTCCCACTGCTTGTGTGGAGACGACTTTATGGCTTAATTCCTATTTTGTGAGACAGCCACCCGATGTTTGCCTCTTTTTTCCTGTGTGTGTCTAGTGAGAAGCCTTGAGCTTTCTTGTATGTTTTTCTCTTTTAATTTTAAGTTAAATAAATACAGATAAAAGGGTTGTCTTAAAATTTTTAATGTTTCGAAATCAAAACTTTTTTTTAAGTTAAATAAGAGTATAACATAATTTTCTCGTATTTTTTCCCCACTTAGTTTTAAGTTAAATAAAAACGCCTAAAAAGAGCTATGTTTTTTTTTTTTTTCTAAAGAACGAAAAATGTCTATGAAAATTTTTAATGTTTCGAAATCAAGACACATTTTTTAG
>NC_091330.1:10406047-10433547 GCF_038502225.1 Cherax quadricarinatus
CGTTACGTAAACAGAAAATGATCTAGACGTAACGCCTTTAGAAAAAGCGGGGGAGACATTAGCACACCATACTAGATACTCAGTAGAATAAACTAGGTAAATAGAAAGAGCTTGTATACAATTATTCTGACGAGGGAGTTACATAAGGAACACACACACACACACACACACACACACACACACACACACACACACACACACACACACACACACACACACACACACACACACACACACACACATCATTCAAGACACTGTACACCGTGTATGTCAGGCCCATACTGGAGTATGCAGCACCTGTTTGGAACCCGCACTTGATAAAGCACGTTAAGAAACTAGAGAAAGTACAAAGGTTTGCGACAAGGTTAGTTCCAGAGCTAAGGGGAATGTCCTATGAAGAAAGATTAAGGGAAATCGGCCTGACGACACTGGAGGACAGGAGGGTCAGGGGAGACATGATAACGACATATAAAATACTGCGTGGAATAGACAAGGTGGACAAAGACAGGATGTTCCAGGGAGGGGACACAGAAACAAGAGGCCACAATTGGAAGTTGAAGACACAAATGAGTCAGAGAGATAGTAGGAAGTATTTCTTCAGTCATAGAGTTGTAAGGCAGTGGAATAGCCTAGAAAATGACGTAGTGGAGGCAGGAACCATACACAGTTTTAAGACGAGGTTTGATAAAGCTCATGGAGCGGGGAGAGAGAGGGCCCAGTAGCAACCGGTGAAGAGGCGGGGCCAGGAGCTAGGAATCGACCCCTGCAACCACAAATAGGTGAGTACAAATAGGTGAGTATACACACACACACACACACACACACACACACACACACACACACACACACACACACACACACACACACACACACACACACACACACACACACACAGACCTAAGACAATTAGGGGCGTCAGGAGGTAGTTCTTGGGAGTCAGGTCAGTGTGGGACTGGAGCTGACTTGAGAGATACACTGTAGATGCAGAAACAATTCATAGCTTTATGAAGAAAAAATTATAAATCTAGATAAAGATAGACAATGGCAAGGGTAGAGACAAGAGGTCCAAGAGCTTGAAGCTTACGGCATGTACAGACACACCTTAGTCCCTCTGGATAATTGCCTGCTTCCATTCTCCCTCCCTCCCTTTCTCCCTCCCTCCCTCCTACCTCTTATCATCTCCGACACTACCTCTCTTCCATCTTTTCTTACAATGTCCCATGTTCGATTCGCTTTCCTTCCTATTCCATCTTCCCTTCCCACTCATTCCATCCTTATTTATACCCTTGCTTTCCAACACTACCATCCTTCCTCTCCACCCCTTTCACACTACCTCCACCCTCCCTTCCTACCCCTTTCACCTTGCCTTCCACCATTTATTTCCACTCCTCCCACTCTACCCTAAAATCTCTTCAATCAACGTTTTCCATCCTTTGAACCCCTCCCACACTAAATCTCGCCCATTCTGTCCAACCCACACTCCCATGAAACCCATTCCACCCCTGCTACAGTTCCTCCTTTTATCCTTTCTGTTACTTCTACGTCCTTCTACGTCCCAACTAATGCCAACCTGCCCTAGGCAAACCAGTCCAATTCTGTTACCAGTTCAAATGCTGCTTTTATGTTTACTTACGAGATGTATAATTTCATTAATGTGTGGGTCACCAGTCTGGTGTATAATCTAGTGCAGGAAGCCTATAATCTCCCGGTTATATTCCCAAAGCTATGCTAAGGGCGCGTGAAACATCATTGTTTAACAGTTTTTTACACCATCTGGTTTTCAAGACTGGAAGACAAGTAATCATAACAACAACAACAACAACAACAACAACAACAACAACAACAGAAACAACAACAACAACAACAACAACAACAGCAACAGCAACAACAACAACAACAACAACAACAACAACAACAGCAACAACAACAACAACAACAACAACAACAACAACAATAACAATAATAATAATAATAATAATAATAATAATAATAATAATAATAATAATAATGATAATAATAATAGAAGAAAAAGATGACGAAAGAAATTGTTTGGATTGATCAATCCAGTGGATTAGTGACGAAGAGCCAAAGAGCCAGACATTATGTTTAATTGTTTTTTTTGCTGGGATTCCTGAAATTTTTTTAAAAAAGAAACACTCGAAATAACTTACCAACTCCTAGGCAGGTCTTCGTTGCTAGTTGAAGACTGACAACAAGTGAGCGTACATATGTGTGCAGTAGTTCTCTGTACGCTTATCTGTGTATGTTAATGCTTTAATTTTGTTTGTGTACATGTGTGTTTACTGTTTTTCTGTACGTACTACGCGCATACATGTGATTGCCAGTAGTTTTAAGCACACATATATTTGATAAATTTGAGTCCAGGGCGGTCCAACTACGGGCCCGCGAGCCACAAATGGCCCGCGGGTGGATTTTTTGTGGCCTGCGAGCACTCCTATTAATACACTGATTTACTGAATTTTCTTCTATAAAAGAAACATTTAAGTATCAGTGACTCTTAGGTTACGTATTAGAAATAATACTAGAATGACAACGTTATAGTAGTGAGAATCCCACTCCATGACCATGATTAGTACAGAGTGTGGACGTGTCCTGCACGCGTGTTTCTGTATTGTAACAGGTTGGTTGGCATGCTGAAGTAAAATAGAGTTGATTGTAACACACTACAATGCATTATCCACCATGAATCATTATGTGGCAGAGTATTACAGATGAGTGATGTCATGCAGTGTGCTGTCAGCATAGTGAATTGAAGCAGAACTGAATCCAGAATTGACTGACCTACCACTGCGCTCAAGTATTAGGTGGCTAAATGTCGGAAAAATACTCCAGCATTTCCTTGCTCACGGAAAGATATCCTTTCATACCTTCAAAATGAAACAGGTGAGCAATACCCAGGTGTACCAAACTCATCTGCAAGTTAAATACTTTGTTTGCAGCCTGACATTGCTAACAGACATGACAGCCAACTTAAATGTGCTGAATCTGAGCTTACAAGGCAAACAAAATATTTCTCAACTAGTTGGATACATTGATATTATCCGCAAGAAGTTGCAATTATTCAATATGTTTTTAACAAAGAATTATCGAACTCACTTCTCGTCATGGACTCAGGGCAGATATCAAATCTGACTTTTCATATTTTGAGAGAAAAGCTGAAATTTTATCAAGTGAGTTTGAGAAAAGATTTAGAGACTTTGGAAAACTGAAACCCAGTTTCCTTTTAACAACCCCATGGAAGTTAATGTGGAGACAGTTACCAGAACTTCAACTGTGTGAAGTGGAGTGAGTCCAGCAAAGGCACTCCCTGTGGTCGTATTTGCTTGAACTTCCTACTCTTTTCTGCAGCATTGCAAGCACCTGATGTGTGTTGATTGCAACACGAAAGGCCTAGAATTTTATCAATAAATATAGAAGACTGAAGAGAAAGAAGAGGAGGTAATCAGTCCCTCAGCCTAGCAACAGGGCTTGAAGAATTAGGACAGGCAGCAAGACGCATCCTTATATAACTAAAGTATATAAGATTACATCTATATAGGAGGCAATCAGGTTTGATCCGAAGAAAGGAAGGGTAACTCAAAGCACCTCCTTAAAAGACCACAAGGGAGAAGAGGGGAAAACCACCAATAAACAACGAGAGATGCATAACTGTATTCAGGAGATCTGAGATGTACGAGATCAACCAGGCTGTGATGGATATGTGAGGCAGCGAGCCACCAGCTTGAACATTCTGGTTGACCAGGCAAATACCAGACGAGCCTGGCCCATGGCCGGGCTCCGGTTGTACAAAGACTCTCGGAACTCACTAAAGGTATATCATAGGTATCTTCTGGTTCGAGTGCTTTGTAAAACGTTCCGGAAAATGATTATTATTTGTAACAGTTTCCTGGACCCAGGCTGAGCAGCTTTCAAACAGGTGTTGTAAAAACAGCGCCTCTGGCGGGTGAAATGGGCGAAGGTGAGGCGCACTCTAACACCATTATTGCTAGTAGATTATTATTATAATTATTATTATCGTTATCATTATCATTTATTATTACTATTATTTTTATTATTATTATTATTATTATTAATTATTATCGCTAATTATTATAATTATTAATATTATTATTATACCTATGGGGAAGAGCTAAACCCGTTTCGGGTCATATAACGACTGGGAACAGACAGGATATATATAACAGTCTTACAGTCCTGTGCTGCAGATTCTCCACAACTACGATGGTCTTGACCAACTCCAATACTGAGGGACTGATTACCTCATCGTTTGTATATAGTTCTACTGTCTTCACAATATGTCCTTGTATTGTATTGATAAAGTCACTGGAGGGCGAAACGTCTACAAATAAAGATACCTAGATGTTGCACCAGGGGGATATACACCGAGATGTGTATGATTCTCACAGAGTATATACAAATTTAATTTAATCTCTGTTTTATGGATTAAATGATTTTTTGACTGATGGTAAAGAGGTTACGTGCAGTCTTATTAATGATCCCCAGCCCTCCATAGACGTCAAACCCAATTAAACAGTTTAGTGTGTATGTTTCACTGCATTTATTATTGTTAATATATATTATGTTAAATTTGTTTAATGGACGTTAACCTAACCTAAATACAAAAATATAATATGTCTCAACTAGTCGCTGGAAACAATTCGTAAGAATATCGAGAATTTCTTAAACGGGAAGATACATACTTACCTATATTTCAGAGTTTCCTTAGAGTCTCATTTGCGTAATAAATCCTAAAAGATATTCGTTTAAGCTGGTGTCCAGTGTGTGATCTCTGTAGATTAAAGTGTCGTGTAGCCTAATGCTTGCAAAATACACATAAAATTGAATATTTCCGGCTTGCATGGTTGATGCTTTAGCTGCTGCACTTTGAGAGTTTCCAACTCCATCAAGTGTTGTTGTTGTATAACTGAGGAAGATAATTTCACTGGGGGGAGGGGGGAATGAGTCTTCAGGAAGTATGGATGCAGAGAAATCAAATAAGACTATACGGAACAGGAAAAAAAAAGGAAGAAAAGCTGATATTAGCTGATAAAAGCTGATAAAGAGGAAAAAAAAGCTGATATTAACTTGGGACAAAATGAGATGTGTTTCAGATTTAGAAATATCTCACATGACTTTCATCCCATATGACTTAAATGTCACATAATTTGAGTTCGTCAAGCCTCGAATCCTGAATAACACAAAGGCCACATAAATAAGATCCCATATTATTTGAATCCCTTGTGATTCGACTTAGCATGGCTCTACTTGATCCTCATCCTTTTCGTTACAGCATTAGCGTCCTGTGTTTATAGTTCGATGTAATACCACAATGAAGAGAGAATCGGAAGAAGAGAGAAAATACTCAGACGATCAGAGTTCAAAATCCCCCAGGAATGAGCCAGGTGATTAATTTATCATTAAACAAAGTATTTTTAATGGACTTTAAAACAGCGTCTTCGAGTTAATGCCTTTATTGACTAAGTCCATCAAACTACCGATTTACCGTGGAAGCACAATGAGTCGCTTGCTTGCTGTTTTTTTGCGTCTTAATGAATGGTAAACAGCGTCAAGGCATCTGCGTCGTTACGTACTGGGAAGCGGAGGAAGGTATCCTATCCGTAGGTTACGTGTAGATGGCGCCAGGATCAGCGCCCCCCATTTCCGGTATAATCTGAGGCCAGGCCTCATGGCTGACGGTCAGTCAGGCTGTTCGTGTTAACTGCACTCATGAAGACGTAGGCACTACAGATTCCGTCATTACAGTGATGTGAACTTGAAATCCACCTTTATTTTCATTTTCCTTAACTTTTTGCAGGAAACGCTTCGTCGGTAGCTGAGACCTCGATACTACGACAAGAAAACGTTATAAACGTTCCGAACAATCCATTGGTTCCTCGGAGATTCGAACCTATGGCAGGTCAAATGATGAGCCAACGTTCTACCAATCTAGCCATCCAACTATATCTTAATGAAAAAAAATATGAACTAGACATAAACCAAAGTTGAACAATATTTTTTAAACAATCGTTAAACCGTAAGATTTTCATTGAGGTTAACAGATGCCTTTTGCTTTTTTTTCTTTTTTTTTTTTCTTTTTTTTTTTAGAGTGAAGCAGGAGGCTACTCTGGGTCCCATTTTCTTCTCAGTAGACTTGATCTCTCTGACTGCAAAGCTTCGGGCATGTGGAATTGGTTATCATGCATGCAACACATGCACTAATGTGTTGGGTATGCAGATGACCCCCTGTTGCTTGCGTCCACTAAAAGGGTCCTGAAACTAAGACCTGAGATTTGTAAAGAGAATGGGATCGAATTCAATCCAACTTTTGATTCAAAGAAGTGCGCACTACTTGTCTTATCCTCAGTCAGGGTACCGTAAATGGCATTGCATTCTTAGTCGAGAAAAAAATAAATACTCTGAGAGGCATTTAGGACGTGCAATATCACTTTTGTGTAAAATTTTATGCTTTTTAATACAATGAGAGATCTAAAAGTAAGAAATATTGCAAAGACGAAGGAATTCAAAAAAATCCTGAAAAAAATCTTATTGAATGTATGTAACAATTAAGGGTCGATGCGGCGTAAGCTTTTAGTAGCCCTATAAATCACCAACAAGAAAAGTTGCTCCTCGGGCGCCACACGTGGAAGGTCTCTGGCTTCTCGTAGAGTCGTCGTTATAAAGGGTCGTGACCGTGAAGACACGACTCGTTCACAAAGACAGTTAATTCGGTCTACTCAAGTCGAGGACAAGACCAAAAGAGTTCCCAGCCAGTAACTGGCTCTTTGAGAGTCAGTTACTGGCTGGGAAATATAAGTTGCCCGCGCCCCTATAAACCCAAAACACGAAGACAAGTAACATTTCAGATAGAGTGACTGGGATTCGAGTCTGCTGCCTGGATAACGAGTCATGCGTACCTGTCCTGAATCCATAAATTCTAATATACCTTTTTCTCAGCTGGCAACAAAACTAACCTGGTCACTTAATATAACATTGCTAAAATTAATTACTATATAAAGGCTTAATGTACGTGTCTCACCTAAACAAAATTATTACTAAATCTGTCTGTTTTTCCCTCGGGTTAAAGTGAAGTGAATCATCACGTGAGCTCATTCACTCATCAGCCTTTATTTACTAATCCACTCATCAGTTTATTAATTCACATCAACTAATTATTTCGAAAATTTGTTGTATCACTAATTTCAAGTTATATAATTTTTTCCTTTCACTTACCTATTCAGTTTTTCATTTGTTCGATATTTTTACTCGCAAATTTATTCTTCCTTTATTTCTATTATTATTATTATTATTATTATTATTATTATTATTATTATTATTATTATTATTATTTTCCGTTCTCCAGTTTACCTGTAATCCTTCGCATACAAAAATAACCTTACGGTAATTATTTTAACGGAATAAACTTGTATGTCAGGAAAGTCTCTGGAGAGAGAGAGAATAAATTAGGGCCTGTTAAGGTTTTTTTCTTTGGCTGGAATCAGAGTTTTTTTTCTTGTCTTCAATGGAAAAGGCAGCGTGATTGATTTAACCGTAATTAAACCAGGTTTTTGTCTGAGCTCGTTTGGGTGTTTTAAGAGAGAAAGGGGAAGAAACATGAGTAGATGAGAAGTACGAGAATATGGAAGACGAGAAATAGAAGGACTGGGAGGAGGAGAAAGAGGAAGAAGAAGAAGAGAAGGGCGAAGGAAGGAGGAGGAGAGGGATATAGGAGGAAGTAGAGAAGGAAAATCAAGTAGGAGGTGGAGGAGGAAAAAAGGGAGAGAGAGAGAAAATAAAAAAAAAGCGTCAGAGGGAGAAAAAGAGAAGACGGCTGAGGAAGAGATGATGAACGAGGTAGAGGAGCATGAAAATAACAGCTCTTAGCTTGCATATGTAGGGGAGAGAAAGAGAGAGAGAGAGAGAGAGAGAGAGAGAGAGAGAGAGAGAGAGAGAGAGAGAGAGAGAGAGAGAGAGAGAGAGAGAGAGAGAGAGAGAGAGAGAGACCTCGCTTAACAGCATGCACTCGCACCATGCAAAAAAAAATTCCATCTGTTTAAGATTAACGTAGTATAACAGCGCGACAGGATAATTATGCTGAGTATTCCACAAGCGGATTCAGTAAAGCCGGTCTCGTTTCGGATCCCACAATACCCATCTGCGAAGTTACATAATTCTCAGGCGCGATAAAGCGCAATTATATAGCACTCAGACGTGATAAGTCGTAATTACATAATACTCACTCGAGATTATAACTGATCTGACAATGGTTCAGGACGGAGCGAAACATCGCTATAATGTGGATCTCAGAGCGGAATTTTAGGGAACTGTTTCAGCCATAGCAATGTGACTTTTTATTTTCTAAGGTGAGATATATCGTAATTTCATAACTCTCAGGTATGATAAGGAGTGAATAAATTACGCTCAGACGTGCTAAGGCGTATTTACGCTTCCGTAATGATCTAGTTATTATCATCCTCCTCTTCCCTACGCCCGGCGCGATGAACGTGATGAATACTGCGTTTTGTTGTTGTTGTCTTTGCCACTAACGACCCTCTTCGGGGCGACACTGTTACCTGTTCACTTGATTAGCTGTTACCTGTTGGGCGGATTAACAGGAGCCAGGTTAAAAACTCAACTATCTCTGTGTTTATAGTGGGGGAATTAGGGAAGTTAACAAGGAGGAAATGAAGTACTTATTCATGCACAATAACACGTACATAATGGACTAAATGAGCACACACACACACACACACACACACACACACACACACACACACACACACACACACACACACTACTTTTCTTGGTACATGTAAATGGCTTGTCATCTGGGGTCGTATATTCTGAGTCTCCGTAAATGGTGCGAAGTCTCGTAAAGAATATGAACAGTTGAGGAGAATGAGGACCTCCGTGGAGATTGAGACAGGATGCTGCGGTGGTCGAGCAAGTGGCTGCTGGAGTTCACTCCGAATACTTGTAGAGTTAAGAAATTCGGGAAATGGGAAGAGAGGCCGGGGTAAACATTCCACTGAACTTATCGCTGAATGAGTATATAAACATTACTACTACTACTACTACTACTACTACTACTACTACTACTACTACTACTACTACTACTACTACTACTACTACTACTACTACTGCTACCATCACCTCGCTTCATTGTTATTCGCTAGTACATGAACGCCTTAAAATTCTGGTCACCGTCGGCACTAAAAATACCCAAGTCTTATTTACATATGTGTCGGTCTTGTTAACCATCATTAATATGATAGGTGCCGTTATGATAAACACCATCGACTACCAGTTCCTAATTCTCAACCTACTGAGCAATCCTGACATCCACGAGCCTCTCACACCATCTAAAGTGGCATCAAAGGTTCTACAAGGCACAACACATCTTAAAACGTATTGTGCCGGGCGAAAAGAGCTACTTCGTTCAATTCCTAACAGCCCTAAGTCACTGCATTATTGTTGGTAGAGTTACCAACAATATGTTAGGTAAAAGGACACAAGTTAAGTTGTTGCTACTTCTTGTATTACGTCTACGATTATTGTAGATGAATGGTTCAGTGAGCCGACACGTTGATAAATTAGACACATGTGCAACTCTTGGGTATCTTTATTCTCCTTTGTATTGACTGATGAAGCCACTGTGTGGCGAAACGTTTCCTCAATAAAGATACCCAAGAGTTGCACATGTGTCTAATTTGTCTACTGTTATATTGTGTTTTGCACCTTACTCTAATGCCTCTGTAAACCCTCTTTGTCCATGTATCGTTTGTAACCGTTTGACAAAACTCCTGGAGAGCGAAACGTTGCCACAATAAAATGTAGCATTAGTTACACTTGTATCCTTTTACATAACCCCACACCAGCTAGAACGTATGATATTCCTACGTTCCATAAAACCGGGATCCCACAGAGACCCATTTGACCCAGAATGGGAGCGTCCCTCAAAAAAGAGTAAGCATTCTAAGTCAACACTCTCTAAGCTCTTGGCTCTCTCAGTGTTATACACTTCAAGCAGTCAGGAGACCTTATCTTCATTCATAACACCTACTTACAAAGCAAGATATTCTCCGGCCTGGACGTGACATTCATAACACCTACTTACAAAGCAAGATATTCTCCGGCCTGGACGTGACATTCATAACACCTACTTACAAAGCAAGATGTTCTCCGGCCTGGACGTGACATTCATAACACCTACTTACAAAGCAAGATGTTCTCCGGCCTGGACGTGACATTCATAACACCTACTTACAAAGCAAGATATTCTCCGGCCTGGACGTGACATTCATAATACCTACTTACAAAGCAAGATATTCTCCGGCCTGGACGTGACATTCATAACACCTACTTACAAAGCAAGATATTCTCCGGCCTGGACGTGACATTCATAACACCTACTTACAAAGCAAGATATTCTCCGGCCTGGACGTGACATTCATAACACCTACTTACAAAGCAAGATATTCTCCGGCCTGGACGTGACATTCATAACACCTCCTTACAAAGCAAGATATTCTCCGGCCTGGACGTGGCATCCTGCTCCAGCAAATTATCCACTTCATAAGCCGCCTGTGCCGGAAAAAAATTGATGGCTATCTTTATTTACTAATCCCTGCCCGCGACTTGGAGGACCTCGTTGAATTATACATCAGTTTCAACTGTGTCTCCTTCAAAGATTCCCTCTTGCAACACACCTTCGGATTTCCTTTGGGTTCCCCTTTAAGTGAAGTCTTAGTGAATCTTTGTATGGATCGCCTTGAAACTGAACGTTTTGCTTCCATTATTCCCTCTTCCGTCACTTGGCTTAAATATGTGGACGACAAACTCATCATTACACCAATATGATTTCACGTCTCAGTTCTCCAAAACTCAGTTAAGTCGAACTCTCTTCAGGGGGGCACCAAACACACGCTTCCTTTCTTAGAAGTTTTCACTTTCCAAATCTGGCAACGAACGTTTTTTTTCATGGTTTATCAAAAATCCACCAACATGATATTCTCCACTTCACTAACAAGACACCAGGAGTAAAGGAAGTCTTCCCTTCAAGAAATTCACAGCTCCACTTCTGTATTTGTGAATTTCATGATGAGAGTTCTTTCCTTGAACACATTTTCTCCAAATTACACTACCCTCAACATTCCATCAGAGAATGGAGACGACGTGCACTTAACATAATCAATTCGCCCAGGGACGACACTAACAAAAACAAAGGTAATCTGTCTACCCCAAACGTATCTCCAAAATCTTCTCCAATAGAAAATTTAGCAAAATCACCACTGCTCATACCGCCAAAGACATCAACAGAGAAGAAACATGATCAATAAAACTCAACTTCTGCAGGAGTTTACGCCTTAGTATCTAACAACTATACCGAAATCTACGAGGTGAAAGACCTACAGACTTCTACAAGCGCATTTCGGAGCACTAATATCCCAGAAGAACATAAAATAATAGTGCCTGTGTAATTTGCAGCAATTCCTGAAACCACTTGATAAAATGGAGTGGTGCACTACTTATGGAGTGGTGCGCTACCGATGGAGTGGTGCGCAACTGGTGGAATGGTGCACTACTGACGATACTCAAAGAAAGCGGATTTGATAGGATTCTCATCAGCTGCGTCTATATCTTCAACCAAAACAACAGTTTCTGTAATTTAGTTCAATCTCTCGCCAGAGAATGTTTAAAACATTTGGGAACTGCCGTAACCTGATGCTGGCCTCGCTTGCTCTTCACCTCACAGATACCCAACGCTTTATAAGCTCTCTCTCTCTCTCCCAAACCAGATTTGCGAGTCTGTGACTTGATAAAGCCCACTGCATGTGCGATACGATGTCAATAATGGTTCCAGATCAATACATTTGTATCACTTCACCATATTTACATTTCACTAATATTGTCACAACCCAATTTAGCCTTCTTGCCTATAACCCAAATCTTACTTAATAAACAAATTATATTACTTCTCTAATCCTAGTTTGAGTCCAAACAGTCCAACAGGACACGCGTGATGGTAGAAGTCTAGGTTTAATTATTCTATTTACTACACAACTTAAGACTCTTATCTCCATAAACTCTCAAACAAGGAGTTGGGTCGCTCTTACAAAGCACTTGAAATTCTTGTTTTTTTGTTTTTTTTGTTTGTTTTTTGGTTTTTGGTACGTAGGAGTTTGGGTAAGTTTTATCTTTCTTCACTCGTAACACTGCATCGAGTAGTGTAGAAATGGACTGATATGTATCTCCTTGGAGAGGTTTCCTACCCTGGAAGGCGGTTCCTATGCAGAAAGTGGCTGGTCATCTACACAGGTTTGGCGAGTTGCAGAACTCATACTATATAATACTTGCAAATGTATTAAATCAGACACGTGTGCAAATTTTAGAAATAATTGTCGCTCACCAGGAGCCTTGTGAAACTTTAGTGTATCAGTGTACATAATCAAAGATATAATATGAGCGTCGGGAGTGTGAGTACTAAAGTCAGTGGAAGACGCGTCTGGTGGTAACCAAGATCACTAGACTTGCCGAATCGTTACACTGTTTGAGCAGTTCTGACTGGCCTCTTATACTAGTAATTTACAACTGATTTACAAATTGGAGAGAAATATTAAGAGGACGTTTCGGTCCGTCCTTAACCATTAAGTGAGGACAAGTCGCTGTTTATCTTAAGATGCCTATGACAACACACCCACACACATCAACACATCTGAAAGAATGGCTTCTTTCATCAACTCGAGTATCAGTTGATAAACATAGCAGGATAACTCAGAGTATTCTGTAATAAATAATAATAAATAGCCACAATAATTTTCTTTTAGTGGAGCGACATGCAGGTTCTGCAATTTGCATCTCCATAAAAAAAAAATCCAAACCTTGTCGGACTTGTGTGGCGGTGGTCGCCATCTTGACTGGTTCACACCCGAATGGGATAACGTTATTATAAAGAAAAGGAAAAGTTATATACCTTGATAGCACTTGCAAGAACTTAACAAGCGGTCTTTTGTGATATGCAAATCCAGCCAGGTATCTGGCAACTTTTTATTTATTTATTTTTTGTCCTCGCAGAATCTGGTATGTTGTTCCCAGAGGGTACCCCGCTGTAGCGTTAATTATAAACACCGGGTATGGTAATCCTCGCCTATAATCATCGCTTATAAGTGGAAGGATTGGTGGGTTATCCTCCTTGAAGACGCCCAAGTAGGGTGTAATTCATCTTAACTTCTTCCTTCTTACTTCTTACTGGCGCTAATAAACGGCAAAATTAGAACACGAATCAGCA
The DNA here is from genome assembly GCF_038502225.1 of Cherax quadricarinatus. Classification (NCBI taxonomy): domain Eukaryota; kingdom Metazoa; phylum Arthropoda; class Malacostraca; order Decapoda; family Parastacidae; genus Cherax; species Cherax quadricarinatus. The sequence goes on from NC_091330.1 coordinate 10,419,354, forward strand.
TAAATTACCGTCAAACTTTCACATAGTTTCGCTCGCCAGTTCTATGGATCTTCAAGAGAGTCTCGAGACAGACTCGAGGGCTGCTAGGTATCCCTGTAGGGAAATTCTAGACAAAAATGGCAAAGGAGATAAGTTACCATAAACAAAGTTAACCCCGGAGGGTTAAGTTGCCATGGTAACCAATAAACGATCATTAAGATGTAGCCACTCAGCAATCAGGACACATAAACACGTAAAACAACGATGGATACGAGTTTTAACTCGAATTTATTACGGTCGATATATCTAACAGCTCTAGATTTGTGGATTAATTAGTAGTTACGGTGGACAGTTTCTGGGGTAAGAAACCGTGAACTTCTCTCAGCCATAAAAATAATAATACTACTACTAATAAAGAGACATCGCTAGAAGTGCAAATGTTAATGGAGAGTTTATTCACTGGAACAAGTTTTAGAATGTTATGACGCAACGAACAAGTGGAGTATTAAAAAATATTTACGTATCCCAGAGTCGACGTGTGAGGTTCGTAACCATAACACAGACTAATGGTGAATAGATGGTATAGTGAAGACAAGCATCTGTTTTTTTTATATTTCTGCTGGCTAATGTGCATTGTGTATTACTATATGTATTATGAATTAGTCTCACACTATTATATATATATATATATATATATATATATATATATATATATATATATATATATATATGAAATGTTTGATTGTTTTTTCTTATCTATGTTTTTCTTTTGCTGGTCACTTACATAAACAAGCAAAAATAAGGACGAAGATCTCACATTGCAAACTCTCTGGTCGTAACTCCTGAAGATGACAGCTAAGATTGTCCTCTTCAGGAGTGCCTCCTGGCGAGGGACTTTCACTCTGGAGTCCCACATTCGAGTCCTTGTCCTCCTTGCGGAATTTTAAAATTTAATATTTCACCTACTGTATCTTACACACACACACACACACACACACACACACACACACACACACACACACACACACACACACACACACACACACACACACACACACACACACACACAATTAAAAAAAGGAAGTCTATATATTATGCATACAAGTCAAAAGGGTGAAAAATAAGGCTTGAAACTTTAGTTGGAACCAACGCGGACAATAAAAAAGAGAGAACAAGAACAGGAGCTAATGAAGAGACGTAGCCCAGGAGCTCTGGAATCCAGTGAAGATCTCTTTATAGGCTTAGAGAGATGGACACGCCAGATAGGCCGGTCGGGAGGCCCTCGCTCACCTGCCTGTCCGGCAACCTGGTTTCTCCCAGTTTTTAAGCCTTTATGCGGTTCCCTTTTAGCCTTCTCAAGAAATCTGACGGAAGAGATCACAAGTCAACACATTTCGAATCTTGACGTAGTTTCACTGCTGACTTATTGGTTCATTTTTTCGAGTATTAGTGCAAGAAACAGTTATTTATGTATACAAACAACCAGGCCTACATTGCGAGTGCATCATTTGAGCCCTTTGAGTGCTTCTCTTTGAATTGCTAGCTTTCCCGAATGCAGGAAAGAGACAGGTCACAATCTTGACGAGATTTGTCCAGGAAGACAGGCTCTGTATAACTAATTGCATATTGTAAAGTAAAAGGACACAAGTGCAACTAATGTGACATTTATTGTGGCAACGTTTCGCTCTCCAGGAGCTTTATCAAACCATTACCGTAATGGCTTGATAAAGCTCCTGGAGAGCGAAACGTTGCCACAATAAATGTCACATTAGTTGCACTTGTGTCCTTTTACTTTACATATTGTCGGTAATTCTACCAACTTTATTATAATTGCATATTACACATGTTTAATATAGATATGAGCATATTTCTCGATATATCAATTTATAGGATATAAAAGACGCACAATATAGCCACTGAAAATTATTACTATAAGACAGCTTGGAGTTTAAGGTGGAGTGAATATAACCACAGACAGCTATTTCAGTATGGCATTTTACAAGATATAACAAAGACTCCAAAGGGGCATAATACGACAGCCTGCGTTATATGACACACGTTCAATACAACAACAGGCAACTGTCACAATATGTCAACTTTCTGAACGTGGGAACAACAGAGCGCCGGGTCCTTGAAGTTACATTTGCAGTGGAGAGTTATCACCCTCTTGTAGACCTGGAGTATCCTCACTCTCCATTGTTTCGTCTCTTGAGTCGTCGTTACCACTGAAAGTTATAGCTTCTCCGTGATCAGTTAATTTGCTTGGCTACAGCAGGGCGCTGATGGTGCCGTCTGATAGTCATACTTGAAATGCGTTAAAAGCAGTTCTGTGAGTTTTATGGTGTTTGTATGAAAAACAGAAAACTGTTTATTGAAAACAAAAATCATAATCAATAGACAATATATCTTCAAACGGTGTAACACTGAAAAAATAACTGATAATCTTATTTGAGAGTAATAATTGCCTTCACAACAGGTGTCAACTACGTCTGCGTGTATATACACAGAGGTTTATATATCTCTCAGTGTATATACACAGAGGTTTACATATCTCTCAGTGTATATGCAGTTAGAGTTTACTTTAATCCATGTTCTTAACTGGTAATGCACTCTTGAAATATGGAAAGCCGATTGTCTTTCACCCTAACCAACCAAACCAACCAACATTAACACTTCGTCTGCTTTCACCAGGATTGTAATTCATCTCTGTATTCGACTGATGAAGCTGCAGCTTAGACAAAACGTTTAGTCAAAAAGACACCTCAGCGTAACAAGTGTTTCTCAACAGGTTATCAGTATTGTATAATATAAACACGACTGTTAATTGTACATTAGTCGGCTCTCTTTTTTTTCATCAATTCACGAGGGAAAAATCTGAGAATGATAGATATTATAAAGCAAAATGAAAATCTTCATTAAGACAAATTTAACCATATCTGGTTTCTCCACGGTCTCCGTAAGATAATTTTCGTAAAAGATCTAACACCACTGTGGAATATGGAGGAGAAAACGATGTTATATTCAGTGTATAAATATCCTTTTAATTGTTTTTTAACCATTGATTTCTTGTAGGCAGACATCGTCCACGACGGATACAATGTTATCTCACACACAGGTTGCACTTTGAAGCTGAGATGATGCGGTATTACACGCAGGTGTATCAATCCGTGGCTGGAAAAGCGTGCACTCACATGTGTTCATCAATCCACTACGAGAGGAAAGCAATTCAATACGCAGACATCAGTTCGATTCCGGGAAATACTATTCCAAACACACACACACACACACACACACACACACACACACACACACACACACACACACACACACACACACACACACACAATCAGCGAAGGAAAATCACAAGTCCATATAAAAGAACGTTAACCAAAGTCTGCAAAAAAATGCGATCCCACTCACAGACGACAATCCGCCACGCAAAGAACGCTACCCGCCATACAGACGTCAATATGCGATCCCACGCACCACACAGACATAACCAGCCAACCCACGCACAGACGACAATCCCTAACGAAAAATACGACGTCCTTCCCCACAGACGTCAATCGGCCAAGAAACGCGAGCTCCACAATACATCATTATCATACTGCCGTCACTACCAGCTCATCGTGGTTACGCCTGTAAGCTGATGTTCCGCTATTCAGTGCTGATCCCCCACTCGGACACCACTTATACATGTCCCAGTGAGGTATTATCGCTGACACTAATCCCTACTCACTGATTTCCTCTGAGCACACGATAGCGGTGAGACGCTGGCTAGGGCGATTTATGGTCGCTTGGGAAAGGTTTACGATGAGAGTGAGGTAATGGTGATAGTATTGGTGGTTGTTGTGGTTGTTTCGAAGGGGGGAGGGGGAGGGACGGAAGTGGTGTGGTAACAGTAGTGTACCGTTGGGCGGTGATAGTGATGTGGTGATGGTGGTTGTGTTGTACTGGGTGTGGTGATGTGATGGTGATGGTGGTTGTGTTGTACTGGGTGTGGTGATGTGATGGTGATGGTGGTTGTGTTGTACTGGGTGTGGTGATGTGGTGATGGTGGTTGTGTTGTACTGAGTGTGATGATGTGATGGTGATGGTGGTTGTGTTGTACTGGGTGTGGTGATGTGATGATGATGGTGGTTGCGTTGTACTGGGTGTGATGTGATGGTGGTTGTTGTACTGGGTGTGGTGATGTGATGGTGATGGTGGTTGTGTTGTACTGGGTGTGGTGATGTGATGATGATGGTGGTTGTGTTGTACTGGGTGTGATGTGATGGTGGTTGTTGTACTGGGTGTGGTGATGTGATGATGATGGTGGTTGCGTTGTACTGGGTGTGATGTGATGGTGGTTGTTGTACTGGGTGTGGTGATGTGATGGTGATGGTGGTTGTGTTGTACTGGGTGTGATGTGATGGTGGTTGTTGTCCTGGGTGTGGTGATGTGATGGTGATGGTGGTTGTGTTGTACTGGGTATGGTGATGTGATGGTGATGGTGATTGTGTTATACTGGGTGTGGTGATGTGATGGTGGCTGTGTTGTACTGGATGTGGTGATGTGATGGTGATGGTGGTTGTGTTGTGGTAGGCGTGGTGATGTGATGATAGTGGTTGTGTTGTACTGGGTGTGGTGATGTGATAGTGATGGTGGTTGTGTTGTACTGGGTGTGATGTGATGGTGATGGTGGTTGTGTTGCACTGGGTGTGGTGATGTGATGGTGACGGTGGTTGTGTTGTACTGGGCGTGGTGATGTGATGATGGTGGTTGTGCTGTACTGGGTGTGGTGATGTGATGGTGATGGTGGTGTTGATGGTGTGAAGGGGCTGTGGAAAACAACACTTGCTCTTTGGGTGAAACAGAGAACAGAGAAAAGGAAATAATAAGAAAAATTAGCAGAGAGAAGGATTGGCAGCTCATCGAACAGGAAGAACGGAATGATACACCATTACTTGAGAAAGAACAAAAATAAGAAAGAAAAACCAGGACGAAGTGAAAAGACGAGTAGAAGGGGGGAGGTAGAAGACATGTAGAGAGGAAAAGAGGAGGAAAAGAAGGAAAGGAAACAGATCAGGCAAGATGAAAATAAGAGGGTTATGCACTTGTATGAATGGAAAGAGGAAAAAAAACGAATAAAAGACTTTTCTAAGAAGGGAAATATTTCACATTAAGACTTTTCTAAGAAGGGAAATATTTCACATTAAGACTTTTCTAAGAAGGGAAATATTTCACATTAAGACTTTTCTAAGAAGGGAAATATTTCACATTATGACTTTTCTAAGAAAGGAAATATTTCACATTAAGACTTTTCTAAGAAAGGAAATATTTCACAATAAGACTTTTCTAAGAAGGGAAATATTTCACATTAAGACTTTTCTAAGAAAGGAAATATTTCACATTAAGACTTTTCTAAGAAAGGAAATATTTCACATTAAGACTTTTCTAAGAAAGGAAATATTTCACATTAAGACTTTTCTAAGAAAGAAAATATTTCACATTAAGACTTTTCTAAGAAAGGAAATATTTCACATTAAGACTTTTCTAAGAAGGAGATGAATTTTACACTAAATAAATCTCGTCCTGTTCTCTGATCACTCAGACTGTTGGGGATCGCAAGGGACAGACACAACAGCGATAGGAATCAAACAGGAAATAATCAAAGAAAGTTTGATTGATTACTTAAACAGGAATTGGAACCACGTGACCATTTCTTGCATTATACCTGCTTAACTCCCATTACCAAGGAGCTGCGTGACCCTTATGGGTTTAGTGCTTCCCCATAAATGCAATAATAATAATAATAATAATAATAATAATAATAATAATAATAATAATAATAATAATAATAATAATAAGATAAGCTAAATAATAAAAGAAGAAGTAGTAGTATATAGGTAGGTCAGTGCAGTTGTTTAAGAATGAGTAAATATTTGATCACACTCACTTACACATACACACACATACACACACACACACACACACACACACACACACACACACATACATACACACACACACACACACACACACACACACACACATTAACACACACACACACACATTAACACACACACACACACACACACACACACACACACACACACACACACACACACACACACACACACACACACACACACACACACACATACACACACACACACACACACACACACACACACACACACACACACACACACACACACACACACACACACACACACACACACACACACACACACACACACACACATGCACACACACATACACACACATACATACACACACACACACACACATGCACGCACATGCAGAAACGAATATGCACAGATAAGAAGGGAGGTTCAGCGACAATATGAAAATGACATAGCATCGAAAGTCAAGACTGACCCGAAGCTATTGTACAGCCACATCAGGAGGAAAACAACAGTCAAGGACCAGGTAATCAGACTGAGGAAGGGCGATGGGGAGTTCACAAGAAACGACCGAGAGGTATGTCAGGAGCTCAACACGAGATTTAAAGAAGTATTTACAGTGGAAACCAGTAGGACTCCAGGAAATCAGAACAGTGGGGTACACCAGCAAGTGCTGGATGAAGTACATATAACCAAGGAGGAGGTGAAGAAGCTACTATGCGAACTTGACACTTCAAAGGCGGTGGGACCAGACAACATCTCTCCGTGGGTCCTTAAAGAGGGAGCAGAGATACTGTGTGTGCCGTTAACAAAGATCTTCAACACATCATTTGAAACTGGGCAACTCCCTGAGGTATGGAAGATGGCAAATGTAGTCCCAATTTTTAAAAAGGGAGACAGACATGAGGCACTAAACTACAGACCTGTATCACTAACGTGTATAGTATGCAAGGTCATGGAGAAGATCATCAGGAGGAGAGTGGTGAAGCACCTGGAAAGAAACAAGTGTATAATTGACAACCAGCACGGTTTCAGGGAGGGAAAATCCTGTGTCACAGACCTACTAGAGTTTTATGACAAGGTGACAGAAGTAAGACAAGAGAGAGAGGGGTGGATCGACTGCATTTTTTTGGACTGCAAGGCCTTCGACACAGTTCCTCACAAGAGGTTACTGCAAAAGCTAGAGGATCAGGCACACATAACAGGAAAGGCACTGCAATGGATCAGTGAATACCTGACAGGGAGGCAACAACGAGTCATGGTACGTGACGAGGTGTCAGAGTGGGCGCCTGTGACAAGCGGGGTTCCACAGGGGTCAGTCCTAGGACCTGTGCTGTTCTTGGTATATGTGAACGGCATAACGGAAGGGATAGACTCAAAAGTGTCCTTGTTTGCAGATGATGTGAAGTTAATGAGAAAAATCAAATCGGATGAGGATCAGGCAGGACTACAAAGAGACCTGGACAGGCTACAAGCCTAGTCCAGCAGCTGGCTCCTTGAGTATAACCCTGCCAAATGCAAAGTCATGAAGATTGAGGAAGGGCAAAGAAGACCGCAGACACAATATAGTTTAGATGGCCAAAGACTGCAAACCTCACTCAAGGAAAAAGATCTGGGGGTGAGCATAACACCGAGCATATCTCCTGAGGCGCACATCAATCAGATAACTGCTGCAGCATACGGGCGCCTGGCAAACCTACGGATAGCGTTCCGATACCTCAGTAAGAATTCGTTCAAGACTCTGTATACCATTTACGTCAGGCCCATACTGGAGTATGCAGCACCAGTTTGGAATCCACACCTAGTCAAGCACGTCAAGAAATTAGAGAAAGTGCAAAGGTTTGCAACAAGACTAGTCCCAGAGCTCCGGGGATTGTCCTACGAAGAAAGGGTGAGGGAAATCGGCCTGACGACACTGGAGGACAGGAGGGTCAGGGGAGACATGATAACGACATATAAAATACTGCGCGGAATAGACAAGGTGGACAAAGACGGGATGTTCCAGAGAAGGGACACAGACACAAGAGGTCACAATTGGAAGTGGAAGACTCAGTAGTGGAGGCGGGAACCATACATAGTTTTAAGGCGAGGTATGATAAAGCTCATGGGGCAGGGAGAGAGAGGACCTAGTAGCAATCAGCGAAGAGGCGGGGCCAGGAGCTATGACTCGACCCCTGCAACCACAAATAGGTGAGTACACATACATATATACACACACACACATACATACACACACACACACAGTGGAGGGAGAAGCAGGAAGGCCAGTACGAATGAAGCCAAACTACAAGAAAGGGGACTACACAGGAATGAGGAACTTCCTGAACGGGGTTCAGTGGGACAGAGAACTGGCAGGAAAGCCAGTTAATGAGATGATGGAATATGTAGCAACAATGTGCAAGGAGGCTGAAGAGAGGTTTGTACCCAAGGGAAACAGAAATAATGAAAAAGCCAGGGTGAGCCCATGGTTCACCCAAAGGTGCAAGGATGCAAAAACCAAGTGTGCTAAAGAATGGAAGAAATATAGAAGGCAAAAGACCCAGGAGAATAAAGAGAGCAGTCGTGGAGCCAGAAACGAATATGCACAGATAAGAAGGGAGGCCCAACGACAATATGAAAACGACATAGCAGCGAAAGCCAAATCTGACCCGAAGCTGTTATACAGCCACATCAGGAGGAAAACAACAGTCAAGGACCAGGTAATCAGGCTAAGGAAGGAAGGAGGAGAGACAACAAGAAAGGACCGTGAAGTATGTGAGGAACTCAACAAGAGATTCAAAGAAGTGTTCACAGAGGAGACAGAAGGGGCTCCAGAGGGACGGAGAGGTGTGGCACATCACCAGGTGCTGTACACGGTACACACAACCGAGGAAGAAGTGAAGAGGCTTCTGAGTGAGCTAGATACCTCAAAGGCAATGGGGCCAGATAACATCTCTCCATGGGTCCTGAGAGAGGGAGCAGAGGCGCTATGTGTACCCCTAACAACAATATTCAATACATCTATCGAAACAGGGAGATTGTCTGAGGCATGGAAGACAGCAAATGTAGTCCCAATCTTTAAAAAAGGAGACAGACATGAAGCACTAAACTTCAGACCAGTGTCACTGACATGTATAGTATGCAAAGTCATGGAGAAGATTATCAGGAGAAGAGTGGTGGAACACCTAGAAAGGAATGATCTCATCAACAACACTCAACATGGTTTCAGGGACGGGAAATCCTGTGTCACAACCCTACTGGAGTTCTATGACAAGGTGACAGCAGTAAGACAAGAGAGAGAAGGGTGGGTGGATTGCATTTTCTTGGACTGCAAGAAGGCGTTTGACACGGTACCACACAAGAGATTAGTGCAAAAACTGGAGGACCAAGCAGGGATAACAGGAAAGGCACTACAATGGATCAGGGAATATTTGTCAGGAAGACAGCAGCGAGTAATGGTACGTGGCGAGGTGTCAGAGTGGGCACCTGTGACCAGCGGGGTCCCACAGGGGTCAGTCCTAGGACCAGTGCTGTTTCTGGTATTTGTGAACGACATGACGGAAGGAATAAACTCTGAGGTGTCACTGTTTGCAGATGACGTGAAGTTGATGAGAAGAATTCATTCGATCGAAGACCACGCAGAACTACAAAGGGATCTGGACAGGCTGCAGACCTGGTCCAGCAATTGGCTCCTGGAGTTCAATCCCACCAAGTGCAAAGTCATGAAGATTGGGGAAGGGCAAAGAAGACCGCAGACGGAGTACAGTCTAGGGGGCCAGAGACTACAAACCTCACTCAAGGAAAAAGATCTTGGGGTGAGTATAACACCAGGTACATCTGAAGCGCACATCAACCAAATAACTGCTGCAGCATATGGGCGCCTGGCAAACCTCAGAACAGCATTCCGACATCTTAATAAGGAGTCGTTCAGGACCCTGTACACCGTGTACGTTAGGCCCATACTGGAGTATACGGCACCAGTTTGGAACCCACACCTAGCCAAGCATGTAAAGAAACTAGAGAAAGTGCAAAGGTTTGCAACAAGACTAGTCCCAGAGCTAAGAGGTATGTCCTATGAGGAGAGGTTAAGGGAAATCAACCTGACGACACTGGAGGACAGGAGAGATAGGGGGGACATGATAACGACTTACAAAATACTGAGAGGAATTGACAAGGTGGACAAAGACAGGATGTTCCAGAGACTGGACACAGTAACAAGGGGACACAGTTGGAAGTTGAAGACACAGATGAATCAAAGGGATGTTAGGAAGTATTTCTTCAGCCACAGAGTAGTCAGGAAGTGGAATAGTTTGGGAAGCGATGTAGTGGAAGCAGGATCCATACATAGCTTTAAGCAGAGGTACGATAAAGCTCATGGTTCAGGGAGAGTGACCTAGTAGCGACCAGTGAAGAGGCGGGGCCAGGAGCTTGGACTCGACCCCTGCAACCTCAACTAGGTGAGTACAACTAGGTGAGTACATACAAACATGCACACACATACACACACACACACACACACACACACACACACACACACACACACACACACACATACACATATACAAACATGCACACACATACACACAGAGACACACACACACACACACACACACATATACACATACAAACATGCACACACACACACACAGTCACACACACAGGATGTTCCAGAGATGGGACACAGACACAAGAGGTCACAATTGGAAGTTGAAGACTCAGATGAATCAAAGGGATGTTAGGAAGTATTTCTTCAGTCATAGAGTAGTCAAGCCGTGGAATAGCCTAGAAAGTGAAGTAGTGGAGGCGGGAACCATACATAGTTTTAAGGCGAGGTATGATAAAGCTCATGGAGCAGGGAGATAGAGGACCTAGTAGCAATCAGTGAAGAGGCGGGGCCAGGAGCTATGACTCGACCCCTGCAACCACAAATAGGTGAGTACAAATAGGTGAGTACACACACACACACACACACACACACACACACACACACACATAGCTGTGACTAGACCCTTGCAACCACAACTAGGTGAGTACACACACACACACACACACACACACACACACACACATATACACATACAAACATTCACACACATACACACAGTCACACACACACACACACACACACACACACACACACACACACACACACACACACACACACACACACACACACACACACATAGCTGTGACTAGACCCCTGCAACCACAACTAGGTGAGTACACACACACACACACACACACACACACACACACACACACACACACACACACACTATATGTGCACACGCACACCAGTACGTGTACCAAATTATAAGACACCCTCGTGTAGATCCATTCTCTTTGCAAATTTCATCCCATCTGAATACATTTGCAACTAATTAGGACACTGAGTGGGTGCAAAAAATGTAGACTCATGCATAACAATCAACCCTTTGCATAATAATTATGGGATTAATTAGTTAAGGTCGAACCTGAGGAAGGGGCCATAAACCCTGTGTTCCTATCACCCTATTGAAAGAGTTTATGATTATTGAGAAGTTTGTGGGTGGTACATAATGAACTTGTGTTCCAGGTGTCAGGAAAATCACCTCTCCAGTACTTTATGATACTTGTAAATAATTAAATAATTAAGACCATATTATATATGTATATATATATATATATATATATATATATATATATATATATATATATATATATATATATATATATATATATATATATATATATATATATATATGAGTGTGAAGCGTGGGTGATGAATGTTGCAGCGAGGAGAAGGCTGGAGGCAGTGGAGATGTCATGTCTGAGGGCAATGTGTGGTGTGAATATAATGCAGAGAATTCGTAGTTTGGAAGTTAGGAGGAGGTGCGGGATTACCAAAACTGTTGTCCAGAGGGCTGAGGAAGGGTTGTTGAGGTGGTTCGGACATGTAGAGAGAATGGAGCGAAACAGAATGACTTCAAGAGTGTATCAGTCTGTAGTGGAAGGAAGGCGGGGTAGGGGTCGGCCTAGGAAGGGTTGGAGGGAGGGGGTAAAGGAGGTTTTGTGTGCGAGGGGCTTGGACTTCCAGCAGGCATACGTGAGCGTGTTTGATAGGAGTGAATGGAGACAAATGGTTTTTAATACTTGACGTGCTGTTGGAGTGTGAGCAAAGTAACATTTATGAAGGGGTTCAGGGAAACCGGCAGGCCGGACTTGAGTCCTGGAGATGGGAAGTACAGTGCCTGCACTCTGAAGGAGGGGTGTTAATGTTGCAGTTTAAAAACTGTAGTGTAAAGCACCCTTCTGGCAAGACAGTGATGGAGTGAATGATGGTGAAAGTTTTTCTTTTTCGGGCCACCCTGCCTTGGTGGGAATCGGCCGGTGTGATAATAAAAAAAATAAATAATATATATATATATATATATATATATATATATATATATATATATATATATATATATATATAAAATGCAAAATACAGTTGTATTTATTGCGTACTGTCTCCTGGTCTGACGTTCATATGTTATTCTATGCATAGATGAGACACAGTATTACGTATTTTTTTTTTTTTTTGTAAACGTTTCGTACTCTGGGAACAATATAAGTCTCGTCATTCGACTAACAGAGCCCCTGGTAGGTAATAAGGTTGAACCAGGAAGGGTGGAATATCGCTCCTTAAATCGAGTAAAAAATAAGTATGATGGAGCCCCACAGCTAGAAACCAACATCACAAGAAAACTGAAGACTTAGGACCCAAGAGCTAAAGCTGAACCCCAGGTAACACATCTAGCTAAATTCAAGTATCATTTATATACACATGTGGGATTCGCTAAATCCGTGAGGGCCATACACAGCTCCTGGGATACGGCAGGCATTAAGAATTGATGCGAAGAAGGTAAGAGTGATTCCAGTTCCATGGATCAAGAGGTTTTCACCAGCATCAAGGCACCCCGTTCCCTCCCTCGTGTACACAGAAAAAACAACAACTTTCAAACAGGAAGAAAATAACCCATAGACTTTCACCCAATATTAGAGAACGTGTGATAAGAATCTTCCCATAAATCAGTGTTCTTTTCTAGACTGAATCAGCATAATTACACACCGATTACTGATTTTCCCATTTTCTAATGCCTAATAAATGGGAAAATACGTTACTGTTAAAAAAATTCACATGGTATTTTATATATATGATAGAAACAGACACTGAGCAAATGCACAATAAACAGAAATAATTAATAGATTAATATTTATTCACAATTATGAAATAGTAATATAATAAAAAATATGTATAATGATATGCAGGAAAATGTGACGACAGTAGAAGAACAAAAAGAACAACAACGCCAATAATAACAAACAACTAATCCAAAGCTTTCGATAATTTTAACATTCCAGAGAGACTCTTGCAAACCTTCAAACATTGACGCAACAATTCATATTTTGGACAATGTTAATATAGTGATACTCCCCGCACCATTTACAGGCATCCCCGTGTGCAGTGTTGCGAAACTAATGGGACCCAGGAAGCTCAGTGAGCCTTGCAGTACTCCAGTGTGGAACATTATAGTACTTACCTTGACTTAAGTGTTGGCGTGAGCGGCGACACGTATTCATTGAGCGATCCCTAGTTTGTACTGAGGGAGGGGTTGAAGTGACCGTGTTCGTGGCCGTGTCACGGGTTCCTGGGGAAGCTTATTCGAGAGTGGGTTTCATACTGGGGCTATATGTTTCATGGTGGGCCTGACCTGTGTCATGCATAGAGAATGATAAAGAAAAAGGCACAATACTGTGACTGGAAAAGTACATAACCCACACATAGGAGAGAGAAGCTTATGACTCCTCTGTCCTATGTGCGGGTTATTTGTGTCTTGAATGATGACTGTTCAGATTCATGAGAAAATTATTTTAACTTTCGATTACTGTGGTCTGGAGCCTCTACTCCTCGAGTCCGTACTCAAGTTCGCGGTTATCGTTTCCCTTCATCAGTAGCCATACTCTTTCATTCCTTGTCTGACTAGCTCCACAGTTTGTCTAGGACTTAAACTCAAGGTCTTCCTTTAGTTCCCCTATCGTCTTCAGGTTTTCTTCCCCATATTTCTTTCATATCTGCGAACAGGGACACACAGGTTCCTATCTCTTATGACATGTCGATGATATATCAGAAACAATACTCGTTCTATATTTCCCATCCTTGTGCCTTCCATTTCAATCTTACAGAATTCCTTACTCATTCCGTGTAATAGAATATGACAGGGATATATATAATTTTTTGCAAACATGTGACTATTTCAAAATAATACAGAAAATACCTGAGACGGTAGAATAAGTGGAAAGGCAAC
>NC_091330.1:10438547-10446047 GCF_038502225.1 Cherax quadricarinatus
TCGAGCCGCCACTCGTTGCGCTAAACTATCAATTTCTCGACGTTTTGGTCCTTATTGGATCCATTATCAAATCATGGCGTGTCTTTAAAATGGCCCATGAGTGAGCGAAACGTCGTCCACTTTACACCTCCAACTGAGGGGATAGCTGTGAATTGTGGGATACTTGTGAATTGTGGAATAAATGTGAATTGTGAGATAGTTGTGAATTGTGGGATAATTGTGAATTGTGGAATAATTGTGAATTGTGGAATAACTGTAAATTATGGGATAGCTGTGAATTGTGGGATGATTGCAAATTGTGGGATAACTGTGAATTGTGGGATGGGTGTGAATTGTGAGATAGTTGTAAATTATGGGATGGTTATGAATTGTGGGATAACGGTGATGATTGCGAATTGCTTCAAAATGGTGTATTGGGGCTTTTATTTTTCAAGATATTTGTCTCATGGTTGACCAAGCTACATGTCATGTGTGTATTCTCTCCTATATGTGGTTGTAGGGGTTAAGTCCTGGCTCCTGACCCCGCCTCTCCACTCGTGTGACCAGGCTACAGGTCACATACACGACTCAGCTCATGTATATAACCAGGATACAAAATATGATCGCGCAATTTAACAAACTCCAAATAAAGGAAAGATACCTTTAAAATATCGAACTGTAGCCGCGGGACTGATCCCCCAGCACCCTGTCACACACCAAATACGACCACCTGATGATGGCCCACAGCCCGGGAGCTCAATTACCCGATATACACCGACCAAAAATGGTCTCTTCAAATACGTATTACACCTCCACCATTGATGGAAAGATAACCAGACACGCCGCCAGATGGCGTTTCAAAACACAACACTTTTTCTCTCTTTCTATTGGCCGCCTAATATGGATTTGCAGACAGTCCCGTTCAGCACAGCTACACCTTCATAAACTAACGAATAATAAAGATTTGATACTATGGTTTCTTATACAGAAAAGCCAGTGTTTATGCATATATACTGTATATATATATATATATATATATATATATATATATATATATATATATATATATATATATATATATATATATATATATATATATATATATATATATATATGTATATATATATATATATATATATATATATATATATATATATATATATATATATATATATATATATATATATATATATATATATATATGTATATATATATATATATATATATATATATATATATATATATATATATATATATATATATATATATATATATATATATATATATATATATATATATATATATATATATGCAAAACAACCACTCTGAAAGAATAGAGAAATTCCAAGCGCTTTCGTGACTACTCACATTATCAAGGAACTATGAAAGTGAAGCATCCAAGGAAGCTATATAAGGGGTCGGCCAGCACCTCACTATCAGATCCCACAACGGTTAAACACGTGACGCGCGGCGAGCCAACTTGGACAGGTCCTTTGCAAAACTCACCCCCAAGCTATTTATTTGTCCAGTGTATTATTAAATTCTACCCAAATTCTATTAATTATAAATGGATCTAATTTATATAAACCAAAGGAAATATTCATATTATTGTCAAAACTGCTTTTTATGAAACAAGATTCAATTATATTCCTGTCGACCATGGACTTGCTTGATACTACTTTCTCAACTTTTTGAAAATCAATTGGATGGTTAAAATCTCTTACATGAATAAATAGAGCATTGGAATCTTGTCCAGTTCTAATGCTATATTTATGTTGTTTTAATCTTAGTTCGAGATTTTTACCAGTTTGACCGTAATAAACTTTATCGCAAATCAGCATTTTGGGGGGAATTCTTAATCAAAAGTTTTTTTACTGTATCAAGATTTTTGAATACAACTTTAATATTAAAAGTCTTAAGAAGAGAAGGCATATCAACCAAGTTTTCATGGTAAGGGAGAACCAACATATTTTTAGTTGAATAAGGCTGGTTGCCCTTTTTTGGATTATAAAAAGTGTTCCTAGCAACTTTAAAAGATTTATCAATTACATTTCTTGGGTATTTTAAATCATTACCTATTTCATAAATTTTGGATATTTCCTCATCTATGAACTCAGGACTACAAATTCGTAAAGCTCTCAAAAACATTGATGAGAAAACAGACAGTTTGACTCTATCTTGATGCGAGGAATAATAGTGGACATAGGAACAGTTATTTGTAGGTTTTCTGTAAATTTTAAATTTGAATTCATTATTACCCTTAATAATTAAAACATCTAGAAAAGGCAATGAGTTATTTTCTTCAAACTCGACAGTAAAGTTTATAGAATGGGCTAAGCTATTTAATTTTCCAAGAAAATGGCGTATATCTACATTTTTGGGCATAAGACACAAAATAATATCATCAACATATCTGAACCATTTAGCTCTATTAGGGAGGATTGTGTTAAGCAACCTTGTTTCAAAAAATTCCATGTATAGGTTACTAAGAACAGGTGAAAGAGGATTTCCCATTGCCATACCAAACTTCTGAGTGTAAAACTTATCATTAAATACAAATTTTGCATCAACAATGCAAAGTTTAATAAGTTTAATGATAGTAGGAACGTGTTTAACCGTTGTGGGATCTGATAGTGAGGTGCTGGCCGACCCCTTATATAGCTTCCTTGGATGCTTCACTTTCATAGTTCCTTGATAATGTGAGTAGTCACGAAAGCGCTTGGAATTTCTCTATTCTTTCAGAGTGGTTGTTTTGCATATTTTGAAATCACCTGTTTACTGTGATCTTATTGCATATATATATATATATATATATATATATATATATATATATATATATATATATATATATATATATATATATATATATATATATATATATATATATATATATATATATATATATATATATATATATATATATATATATATATATATATATATATATATATATATATATATATATATATATATATATATATATATATATATTGGCAGTTTGGAGGGATATGTTGTGTATCTTTATACGTATATGCTTCTAAACTGTTGTATTCTGAGCACTTCTGCAAAAGCAGTGATAATGTGTGAGTGTGGTGAAAGTGTTGAATGATGATGAAAGTATTTTCTTTTTGGGGATTTTCTTTCTTTTTTGGGTCACCCTGCCTCGGTGGGAGACGACCGACTTGTTGAAATATATATATATATATATACATATACATATATATACATATACATATATATATATATATATATATATATATAATGTATATATATATATGTATATATATATATAGATATATCTATATATATATAAAAATATGTATATATATATATAAATATATATATATATATATATACATATATGTATATATATATATATATGTGTGTGTGTGTGTGAGTAGTCACGAAAGCGCTTGGAATTTCTCTATTCTTTCACAGTGGTTGTTTTGCATATTCTGAAATCACCTGTTTACTGTGATCTTATTGCATATATATGTATATATATATATATATATATATATATATATATATATATATATATATATATAAATATATATATATATATATATATATATATATATATATATATATATATATATATATATAAAATATATATATATATATATATATATATATATATATATATATATATATATATATATATATATATATATATATATATATATATATATATATATATATATATATATATATATGCCATTAGGTTCGCGAAGAAAGATGGATGAGGATTCGAACCGTAGCCTATTCGTAGTCCCTCTGGGTTTAAGAGGAGCACCTTAGAGTGGTTGTGAAGGTGACATTCTTGCGGTTACAGCGTCAGACGCCATCATCACTCTCCAGGAGACAGCGCCGTAAGCTACGATATTTATTCCATAATAGTCATTTATAGCAATGGGGGGCCGCTGTCAGATCCCCGAAGTTTACTGTAATGTTAGTATTTTATTTAGTACAGTTTGTTTGCTTGTGAAACGGTTCGGTTGCTGATAACACTGTTCGTTTGCTAGAAACACTTCTCGGTTGCCGGTAACACGACTCGGTTTTTGCATTAAAACCAATTCGTTTGTTTGCGGAACTGACTGGTTGATACTTTGTATCATTCGACTGCTTGCAGCTCTTTTCTGCTTGTGGTAATAATGGGACGAAGAGCCATCAGTGTTTTATTTTCGAATACAGTGTCTGCTCTCTAAATTAGGGGGTTGGGATATTTCTTGTTTAGAATATCTAAACTGTCGTATCCGAGCCCCTCTGGCAAGACAATATATATATATATATATACTACCGTCCTGCCAGAAGTACTACCGTCCTGCCAGATGACTGTGAAACAAAAACCTGTAACTGTTTTGCATGATGGTAGGATTGCTGGTTTTTCTTTTTCTGTCTCATAAACACGCTAGATAACAGGGATATCTTGCTACTCCTACTTACACTTTGGTCACACTTCACAGACACGCACATGCATATATATATATACATACATCTAGGTTTTTCTCCTTATTCTAAATAGCTCTTGTTCTTTTTTATTTCTTCTATTGTCCATGGGGAAGTGGAAAAGAATCTTTCCTCCGTAAGCCATGCGTGTCGTATGAGGCGACTAAAATGCCGGGAGCAATGGGCTAGTAACCCCTTCTCCTGTATACATTTACTAAAAAAGAGAAGAAGAAAAACTTTATAAAACTGGGTTGTTTAAATGTGCGTGGATGTAGTGCAGATGACAAGAAACAGATGATTGCTGATGTTATGAATGAAAAGAAGTTGGATGTCCTGGCTCTAAGCGAAACAAAGCTGAAGGGGGTAGGAGAGTTTCAGTGGGGGGAAATAAATGGGATTAAATCTGGAGTATCTGAGAGAGTTAGAGCAAAGGAAGGGGTAGCAGTAATGTTAAATGATCAGTTATGGAAGGAGAAAAGAGAATATGAATGTGTAAATTCGAGAATTATGTGGATTAAAGTAAAGGTTGGATGCGAGAAGTGGGTCATAATAAGCGTGTATGCACCTGGAGAAGAGAGGAATGCAGAGGAGAGAGAGAGATTTTGGGAGATGTTAAGTGAATGTATAGGAGCCTTTGAACCAAGTGAGAGAGTAATTGTGGTAGGGGACCTGAATGCTAAAGTAGGAGAAACTTTTAGAGAGGGTGTGGTAGGTAAGTTTGGGGTGCCAGGTGTAAATGATAATGGGAGCCCTTTGATTGAACTTTGTATAGAAAGGGGTTTAGTTATAGGTAATACATATTTTAAGAAAAAGAGGATAAATAAGTATACACGATATGATGTGGGGCGAAATGACAGTAGTTTGTTGGATTATGTATTGGTAGATAAAAGACTGTTGAGTAGACTTCAGGATGTACATGTTTATCGAGGGGCCACAGATATATCAGATCACTTTCTAGTTGTAGCTACACTGAGAGTAAAAGGTAGATGGGATACAAGGAGAATAGAAGCATCAGGGAAGAGAGAGGTGAAGGTTTATAAACTAAAAGAGGAGGCAGTTAGGGTAAGATATAAACAGCTATTGGAGGATAGATGGGCTAATGAGAGCATAGGCAATGGGGTCGAAGAGGTATGGGGTAGGTTTAAAAATGTAGTGTTAGAGTGTTCAGCAGAAGTTTGTGGTTACAGGAAAGTGGGTGCAGGAGGGAAGAGGAGCGATTGGTGGAATGATGATGTAAAGAGAGTAGTAAGGGAGAAAAAGTTAGCATATGAGAAGTTTTTACAAAGTAGAAGTGATGCAAGGAGGGAAGAGTATATGGAGAAAAAGAGAGAGGTTAAGAGAGTGGTGAAGCATGTAAAAAGAGAGCAAATGAGAGAGTGGGTGAGCTGTTATCAACAAATTTTGTTGAAAATAAGAAAAAGTTTTGGAGTGAGATTAACAAGTTAAGGAAGCCTAGAGAACAAATGGATTTGTCAGTTAAAAATAGGAGAGGAGAGTTATTAAATGGAGAGTTAGAGGTATTGGGAAGATGGAGGGAATATTTTGAGGAATTGTTAAATGTTGATGAAGATAGGGAAGCTGTGATTTCGTGTATAGGGCAAGGAGGAATAACATCTTGTAGGAGTGAGGAAGAGCCAGTTGTGAGTGTGGGGGAAGTTCGTGAGGCAGTAGGTAAAATGAAAGGGGGTAAGGCAGCCGGGATTGATGGGATAAAGATAGAAATGTTAAAAGCAGGTGGGGATATAGTTTTGGAGTGGTTGGTGCAATTATTTAATAAATGTATGGAAGAGGGTAAGGTACCTAGGGATTGGCAGAGAGCATGCATAGTTCCTTTGTATAAAGGCAAAGGGGATAAAAGAGAGTGCAAAAATTATAGGGGGATAAGTCTGTTGAGTGTACCTGGTAAAGTGTATGGTAGAGTTATAATTGAAAGAATTAAGAGTAAGACGGAGAATAGGATAGCAGATGAACAAGGAGGCTTTAGGAAAGGTAGGGGGTGTGTGGACCAGGTGTTTACAGTGAAACATATAAGTGAACAGTATTTAGATAAGGCTAAAGAGGTCTTTGTGGCATTTATGGATTTGGAAAAGGCGTATGACAGGGTGGATAGGGGGGCAATGTGGCAGATGTTGCAAGTGTATGGTGTAGGAGGTAGGTTACTGAAAGCAGTGAAGAGTTTTTACGAGGATAGTGAGGCTCAAGTTAGAGTATGTAGAAAAGAGGGAAATTTTTTCCCAGTAAAAGTAGGCCTTAGACAAGGATGTGTGATGTCACCGTGGTTGTTTAATATATTTATAGATGGGGTTGTAAGAGAAGTAAATGCGAGGGTCTTGGCAAGAGGCGTGGAGTTAAAAGATAAAGAATCACACACAGGGTGGGAGTTGTCACAGCTGCTCTTTGCTGATGACACTGTGCTCTTGGGAGATTCTGAAGAGAAGCTGCAGAGATTGGTGGATGAATTTGGTAGGGTGTGCAAAAGAAGAAAATTAAAGGTGAATACAGGAAAGAGTAAGGTTATGAGGATAACAAAAAGATTAGGTGATGAAAGATTGAATATCAGATTGGAGGGAGAGAGTATGGAGGAGGTGAACGTATTCAGATATTTGGGAGTGGACGTGTCAGCGGATGGGTCTATGAAAGATGAGGTGAATCATAGAATTGATGAGGGAAAAAGAGTGAGTGGTGCACTTAGGAGTCTGTGGAGACAGAGAACTTTGTCCTTGGAGGCAAAGAGGGGAATGTATGAGAGTATAGTTTTACCAACGCTCTTATATGGGTGTGAAGCATGGGTGATGAATGTTGCAGCGAGGAGAAGGCTGGAGGCAGTGGAGATGTCATGTCTGAGGGCAATGTGTGGTGTGAATATAATGCAGAGAATTCGTAGTTTGGAAGTTAGGAGGAGGTGCGGGATTACCAAAACTGTTGTCCAGAGGGCTGAGGAAGGGTTGTTGAGGTGGTTCGGACATGTAGAGAGAATGGAGCGAAACAGAATAACTTCAAGAGTGTATCAGTCTGTAGTGGAAGGAAGGCGGGGTAGGGGTCGGCCTAGGAAGGGTTGGAGGGAGGGGGTAA
>NC_091330.1:10448547-10563547 GCF_038502225.1 Cherax quadricarinatus
GAGGCCAGATCCTCCTTTCTGTATTTTTGAAAAATGAAATATTTCTTGGAACTCTTCTCGGGAGGTGAGTTTGCTACCACCATTATCCTGGTTGTTCACTTGGCTGTGATTAATAGCTGGAGGATCGAGCCTTCAACAGTTCTAGCTCGAGTGAGAGAGAGATAAAGAATGACCCACACCGGTTTAAAGTTTTACTAAACGCAATCCACAGTCTGGTTGGACAGCACTTTAGGTGCTATTCATGTGGAAATCATACAGTTTGGGTTAAGACTCTTTATTTGAGGTAACCATAGCCAGCAACAACGCTTTCCCGTGTCTATTTTCAGTAACTGAGAGCTCGGAGATGCAAAATGAGTCTCCTTCCACAAACAGATTTAACATATGCACAAAGACTCACTTTATGAACCCTTGTCACAGTCAAGATGGTGGCAGTCAAGTACCTGCATCATAACACAGTGCACTGCTTCTCACCATGTATCTTGACCAACGTTTGGGCTTCCTGTGAGGCGAGCTCTGTTGAAATTCATCGTTGTTCATTCTGGTGGTCAACGGTGTGGCTTCTCGGGCATTTCAAGCGTATGTAGAAGATACTGTAGACGACACGTGGTCACACCTCTTTGTCTTATTTCATTAGAAATCAACTCTATTGTGTTGTGCTTTTTTTCCCCTTCCCGCTAGTTCCGTTAATAGAAGTAGCTATAACCCGATAATGAATGGCATTACCGTGTACTACTAGCTCTTATTAAGGTGGCAAATATTGCCCTAACTTGCTGCGGTATCTAAACACGAATATGCAACAAACACTGGTCGGTGGTACAAACTAAACAACTTGGAGACAACAAACACTGGTCGGTGGTACAAACTAAACAATTTGGAGACAACAAACACTGGTCGGTGGTACAAACTAACCCACTTGGAGACAACAAACACTGGTCGGTGGTACAAACTAAACCACTTGGAGACAACAAACGCTGGTCGATGGTACAAACTAAATCACTTGGAAACAACAAACACTGGTCGGTGGTACAAACTAAACCACTTGGAGACAACAAACACTGGTCGGTGGTACAAACTAAACCACTTGGAGACAACAAACACTGGTCGGTGGTACAAACTAAACCACTTGGAGACAACAAACGCTGGTCGATGGTACAAACTAAATCACTTGGAAACAACAAACACTAGTCGGTGGTACAAACTAAACCACTTGGAGGCAAAAAACACTGGTCGGTAGTACAAACTAAACCACTTGGAGACAACAAACACCGGTCGATGGTCCAAACTAACTCATATGGAAGCAACAAACACTGGTCGATAGTACAAACTAACCCACTTGGAGACAACAAACACTGTTTGGTGGTACAAGCTAACCCACTTGGAGACAACAAACTCTGGCATTGGTAATATATTAATGGTATATAATACCGACAAGAAAAAAACAGATCATCGAATGATTAAGAACCGTGACGGCGGGTCTTTTGTCCTTACGAATATTGCAACAACAGTAACCAAGATGATGATAAATTAGACACATGTGCCACATCTGGGTATCTTTATTTGGTAGACGTATCGCCATCCAGTGGCTTTATCATCACAAATCAGGGAGATAATGGATAAACTGTAGACGATGAGGAACTCAGTCCCTCTGAATATAATTTTACGAGACTTAGGGACTGATTGCCTTCTCTGCTACAGTCTTCCGTTTATGTCCCTGTTTTGTATTGATAAAGACAGTGAAAGTCGATCGGTCTACTAAATAAAGATACCCAGATGTTCCACATGTGTTTAATTCATCAACGAACCCATATGGGGACAACAAACACTGGTCATTGGTACAAACGAACCCGCATAGATACAACAAACTCTGGTCAGTGGAACAATCGAACCCAATGGAGGCAATAAAGTTTAAACGAGCACTGCATATTTCTGGCTCACAGTGCTGGAAAATCAGCAGGATAGGAGACAGTAGCATTGTTCAACATCATTGTGAAAACGAAGTATGCAACACTCATTTTAATTGCTGTGTTACTGTCTCCACGAGGGTTTAATTGTACCAGCAATAGAATAACACCCGCCGGAGGTCTTAGGCAAGTCAATTATATTCCACACGAGAGGAGGGCGCCTCACCAATGATAATATCCCGCAGTCTGGTTTGGCAGGATAGTGTCCTTGGAAGCACGCGCAAGCTGGAAGTAAAAATGCTGAAACCAGATTCAGGATTATTTTTCATTTTATTTGTCCGCTAGCAAAAATAGATGGTGTGTCTATCATGCAAACAGGATCTGAAAACCCACAGTGTCATCAGCCTTTGGTCACCGGAGTTACTGGGATGTGAAGGTGATTGTTGAGACAACTTAACAATGGGAACCGCCCCTGTCTGGAGTATTTTATCATTCTAATGGTCTGCCTGGCGCTGCAGCAGCTACTTGCTTGACCACTTTGAGACCTACGGGACGCCAGACACACGAACCACACAACGAAGGACACGCGAGTTTGCAAGCAGGATTTGTTTCCTGTCATTGGAGGATTCCAGCCCTTTTTTTCATTGATAGAAAGGTAGCATTAAAGGATATCTAGAAATAAAGAAGATATTAGATTGATGTTTATTAAATTCAAAGTGATGTCTCACCAACACTTATCTTACACAACACTAAGACTGTTAAGGTTCACATGTCACACATAACCTGCACTTAGAGAGGAAAATGGCAGTATCATTACTATATATATATATATATATATATATATATATATATATATATATATATATATATATATATATATATATATATATATATATATATATATATATATATATATATATATATATATATATATATATATATATATATATATATATATATAAATATATATATATATATATATATATATATATATATATATATATATATATATATATATATATATATATATGTCGTGCCGAATAGGCAGAACTTGCGATCTTGGCTTAAATAGCAACGCTCATCTTGCCATATAGGACAAGCTAAAATTTGTGTATGCAATAATTTCGCCAAAACCATTCTGAACCTAACGAAAAATATATATTTCACTGTGTTTGTTTAGTATTAAATTATTGTAAACAAATCTAAAATATATTTAGTTGGGTTAGGCTAAAATAAATTGCGCTTGTTATAATAAGGTTAGGTAAGTTTTCTAAGTTTCTTTTGGTGCAAAATTATAAATTTTTACGTCAACATTAATGAAAAAAATATATCTTTAAACGTATAAGAGAAAATTTTAGAAAGGGCTTAATTTTAAATGAGTTCTTGCTAATTGACCTGTTTTACATATTCTGCACGACATTATATATATATATATATATATATATATATATATATATATATATATATATATATATATATATACATATATATATCGTAAGATTTCGTATTAATTTCAGATAAGCTACAGTGTTCGTGCATGTCGGGCAGAGAGTTTGAATACATTTAACAAATCATTCTTTTTTTTATGTGAGATTAATGTTCATCATGGCCTAGCTTGTTTACAGTGTTCAGGTGGCAAATAAGAGATTATGAGATGCAGAATCCAGGATGAAGGACATAGTCACATGCACTCATCTCTCGAACCATAACTGGCGTAAATATTTTATGATCGCATGCGTATTCTTTACGCAAGACAGGATGCGTGAATTTGACGAGTAAGTGCATGTTTAATATTACGAATGTTCATTTTCATAAATATTACGAATGGTCATATGCATAAATTTTTCGAAAGATCACATGAGTAAATTTTACGAATCATCACACATAAAAAAGCACAAAATACCTCTTAATAATATATCTGAATATAATTTTATCAGTCAGTAATGTTAACTCTGTCCCAGGAGGGATAGAGTGGGACAGAGCACACCCAGGATGTGAGTGGGACAGAGCACACCCAGGATGTGAGTGGGACAGAGCACACCCAGGATGTGAGTGGGATAGAGTATACCCAAGAGAAACAGAGGGATAGAAAGTACAAATAATCGCTACGATTGTAAAACAATCTGTATCCTTCTCTTTCACATTTACACAATAATGTTGAAAATCATTACTTTTGTCTTGGTTACGTTGAATTTATTCTTGATTTCGAATCAGTCTTCATACTGAATAATAATTGATATATAAGAAAAAAATCGAATCGTTGCAGATAATTATTTTTTAAGTGTTCTTAAATTAAAAAATATATCTCAGACGACCACGAATCTAATGGGTAAACTTTGAATTTATGGAGAGATTGTGGTTACTATGCAAGAACTGTTTTCAAAGAAATACTGTTTTTCCATATACACCAGAGGGAAAACTAGCCTACATTGTTACGTTTACGTTGTGATTGCTGCCGATAATAACAATAAAAAGTCATGGTTCAACACAGACACTCTGGTTACTGGAGTTATGTCAGTTGAAGGAAGAGGTTTTGATGTAGGCACTCTGCTTGTTGCTGATACTACAAGGTTTTATATCAGACACTGCTCGGTACTGATATTGCAAGGCTGAGATGCACTCTGCTTGCTGCTGATACTACAAGGCTGATATGCAAATACTCTGCTTGCTGTTGATACTACAAGGCTGATATGCAAATACTCTGCTTGCTGCTGATACTACAAGGCTGATATGCAAATACTCTGCTTGCTGTTGATACTCCAAGGTTGAACTTTATTTATAGTCGCTAATACAAGATTGATATGCAGACACTCTGCTTGCTGCTGTAGTTACAAGGCTGTGATGCAGACACTCTGCTTGCTGCTAATGCTACAAGGCTGAGATGCAAACACTCTGCTTGCTGCTGATACGAGAAGGCTGACATGCAGACACTGCTTGCTGCTGATACGAGAAGGCTGAGATGCAGACACTCTGCTTGCCGCTAATGCGTCAAGGTTACGAGAATGTGCCTGAGGCTCTTTGGCTGGCCGCCGGCTTTAGTGGCCGAGAAATCAGCTCTGATGAGGTTGCTGTAGTTGGTCTAACTCCTGTGTGTTGAAGGTCGAGACGACCTACCTATCCTACCTAGCCTGTTTGCCCCAGCCGGCCTGGTTCCACCCTACCTGTCAGCCTGCCTGGCTCCACCCTACCTGCCAGCCTGCTGTGTAACCTGTAAGCCACACCCTATCAGTCCCAGCCTGTCTGCCCTAATCTGCCCTCTCCAATTTACCCTTCCCAATTACTTTACCACATTCTATCTGCCCCCAACTAGCCTACCCCAACCTACCTTCCCCAACCAGCCCACCCCAATCTACCTGCCCCAACGAGCCTTCATTCCTTTCAGGCCCTTAATTGACTGAATTTGCTTATTATTTATAATATACAATGTAAGATAATTAGTATTCTCTTTCCCCTATTTTATTTCCCTGGTGATGTGCCTTTTTACAGATAAACACAAAATAACAGTAATATCCAATAATTTCTTTAATTCTTCAACGGGTCGACCTGAAAGTCAGGGAGAAGGCCTCCGTCAAAAGACCAGCGACAGGAAACACTTATCCTGTTCCCTGACTAGTCTTACATAGCCTAATGAGTGCAAAAAAAAATAATTGCAGTTGAGCCTGTTCTATGTCTCAGTGTAGTGTAGTAGCACTGCGGTTGACTTTAAGTCTACACGTTTTTAAGAAGTGCATGAAAAAAACAAACCATACCACGGACGAGGATAGAACCCGCGATCAGAGTCTCAAAACTCCAGACTGTCGCGTTAGCCACTGGACCAGCTAGCCACAATAAAATTCGTCCAACTAGGTATGTTTCTACACCATAGGAAGGTTAGCATAGGCACCACTGTGACCACAAATGCAAGTTTCCAATCGTGTCACTACGATTTCGTGAGTCATGCTCAAGTGTATGAACTGGAAGAGTATATCCACTGATACTTGCTTTAACAATCTTCGTGCAGGCATTTGTTCGTTGTCCATTAACTGGATACTTCTCAAATGAATTTAGTGAACAGTGTGAGATATTTTGTATCCTTTTACTTATTACCAGAGTTATGCGCTTGCAAAGAATTCTTTGATTAACGAATAAAATGAAAGTGCCGAGGTTTTATTTTCTAATTTCACTACGGTATTTTTTTTATATTTGCCATCATGCGTTTTATTGTGATTTCTTCCTTAATGTACCGTACACATTTTAATTATTTTTATATCTTTCAATTTAGATAAAAAAATAATTTTTACAGATTTCAAATTAGTTAAAATCGCTGATTTTTCTTTTAAATATTTTAGATTATCTGAAGTATTTGTTATAATTCTTAGCATATTGCTTTATATTAATACGTCAGGAATATATAACCAGAGGGGAGTGTGTCTCTTAGGGATTAAAGTTCTTGACTAGTGGTGAACAGGTTATTTGTAGCCTAAACATCCCTCGTGTAGTCGATAGGCTTGAAATTATATTAACTCTCAATGGTGCTCGTCTTTCTTGACTTTGTAAGACACTTCTCGGTTTCGCTAGATAAAGTGCAAAAGATATGATTTTCTAGTTGATGAAGAGTCGAGAGAAGGTTAAAAGAAATGTATGTGTGTGTGTAAGAGAGAGAGAGAGAGAGAGAGAGAGAGAGAGAGAGAGAGAGAGAGAGACTAGTTATCCGGTCTGTACTCACCTTGGCACCTGAGCCAACTCGAGGCAGGACAGGTTATAAACACTTACTCTCTCAGGGAAAACTCAAAACTCTTCCCGGAGCTGTTTAAGTATTTTCTTCTACCACCCTTTCCCCCCTATTCTATATTCTATGTGAACTTTATTTATAGTCAGAATACAGTGACCAAAAAAAAAAAAAAAAGCACAAACATGGATACATTGGTACAATATATCAAAGATTATGAATCTCCTCCTTGTCTTTTCCAAGCAATTAATGACTATATTAATTACAAGTTTTACAAGACCTTATCAGTTTAATTAAAGATTACTATATACAAATTCAGTCCGAATGACAATGGGTTATCAGAGTTAAACTGAGAACCTCATCATTCTGTAAAAAATATTTGCAATATAGAAATCCAGTGACCGAAAGAGATGGTTTATCTTGCAGGGATTAATTTTCACCTGTGCTAGGCAGGAAGCTGAGACTTGTTGGTACAAAGTAGGTTGGGTCCTTAGGTAGCTGGGGCTAGGTAGAGGTAACTGACCCTTGATGCAAAGAATTTAGAAACCGTCAAGTTGAAGAATGAGACACTTGTGCAACATTTAGGAATATTCATCGTGGATCTCTTCAAATGTTGAACAAATTTCTCATTCTTCAACTGAGTCCTGCCTCTAGAAAGCTGACACTAGACTGAAAGACCTCAGCCTCTTCTTACAAGTAGCTGTTGGAGTTTATGACTCTCTGATCGCGGGTTCTATCCCCGCCCGTGGTATAGTAAGTAGCTGTTGCTCGCAGGAAAGAAATCAGCTCAGCTTTGGGCAGTTAGCTCTTGTTAGTGCAAACTTCAGGAAGTTTACGTTCCTTACAGCAGACAAAGAGAACCCTCCGTGCAGTTTATATTGCTTTTATTTGCTTCTTAAGCTTCTCTGTCCGGCTTATGCTTCATCTGAGACGCAGCATGGGATTTACGCGCCTAAGATGAAGAAACAGCACATCAAAATTGATTTCTCTAGCAATATTTAGTCATGCATGCACACAGGGGGGCACAACTCGTGCAGGCACGAACAAGCATGAAGGTGCATACATCAAGCATGTTATTACACATTAACAGCGAGCTGTCTGCATTTAAGGACACATGAACGCATATGGATCCAAAGAGCATGAACAGTGTGCTCACACAATGCTCACCACCCAGAATATTAAACTACAACTCATAAGACAGAATAACCACCTGACGAGTGTTGTTCATGGCTCGGGACGATGATTCTCGTCAGAGATAGCGCGTATTCCCTAAGCCATAACAGTGGAGACGCAAACATATCTGCATCATTACTACTTAGCGCTAAATTGTCATGCTTAAATTAAAGCTGTAACTTGCCTAATTTAGCGAGGCGCGAACTGCTTGAGTCAAAATATGATAATTAGCTACAGCCACACGAGAGATAGATAGTGAGAGAGAGAGAGAGAGAGAGAGAGAGAGAGAGAGAGAGAGAGAGAGAGAGAGAGGGAGAGAGAGAGAGAGGACAGAGGAAGAGAGAGATATATATTCTA
The DNA here is from genome assembly GCF_038502225.1 of Cherax quadricarinatus. Classification (NCBI taxonomy): domain Eukaryota; kingdom Metazoa; phylum Arthropoda; class Malacostraca; order Decapoda; family Parastacidae; genus Cherax; species Cherax quadricarinatus. The sequence continues at coordinate 10,456,687 of NC_091330.1, forward strand.
ATATTCATCTAGCTGGGAATCGAATACGAGTGAAGAATTCCGCCTGCGGCTGTGGCCTGCAATAAATTTATTCTTGTGGTATTAATGGTCGGTGAAAATTGCAGTTGCAACCCTCTAATAAAGGTCACGATTATCTTCATAAATAAGACGAAAGAAAAGTAGAAGAAGAAGAGGAACTTAAATACCAATTAGTGATGACAAGAAGAATCATAAATAATCAACACGATATGTTAATATCTAAACACACACACACACACACACACACACACACACACACACACACACACACACACACACACACACACACACACACACACACACACACACACACCGGTGCTGTTTCTGGTATTTGTGATCATGACGGAAGGAATAGAATCAGAAGTGTCCCTGTTTGCAGATGATGTGAAGGTGATGAGAAAAATTCAATCGGAAGAGGACCAGGCAGAATTACAAAGAGATCTGGAGAGGGTGCAGACCTGGTCCAGCAACTGGCTCCTGCAGTTCAACCCCACCAAGTGCAAAGTCATGAAGATTGGGAAAGGGCAAAGAAAACCACAGACGGAGTACACTCTAGGGGGCCAGGGACTACAAACCTCACTCAAGAAAAAGGATCTTGGAGTGAGTATAATATCGGGCACATCGGAGGCACACATCAACCAAATAACTGCTGCAGCATATGGGTGCCTAGCAAACCTAAGAACAGCATTCCGACATCTTAATAAGAACTCGTTCAGGACCCTGTACACCGTATGCATTAGGCACCATATTGGAGTATGTAGCACCAGTTTGGAACCCACACCTAGCCAAGCATGTAACGAAGCTAGAAAAAGTGCAAAGATTTGCAGCAAGACTAGTCCCGGACCTAAGGGGTATATCCTACGAGGAAAGGTTAAGCGAGATCAACCTGACGACACTGGAAGACAGGAGAAATAGGAGGGTTATGATAACGACTTATAAAATACTGAGAGGAATCGACAAGGTGGTCAGAGACAGGATGTTCCAGAGATGGGACACAGCAACAAGGGGTCACAGTTGGAAGTTGAAGATTAAGATGAATCACAGGGATGTTAGGAACTTTTTTTTCAGTCACAGAGTTATCAGGAAGTGAAATAGTCTGGGAAGTTATGTAGTGGAAGCAGGATCCATGCATAGCTTTAAGAAGAGGTATAATAAAGCTCATGGAGCAGGAAGAGTGACCTAGTAGCTGTCAGTGAAGAGGCGGGGCCAAGAGCTGTGACTCGACCCCTGCAACCACAACTAGGTGAGTACACACACACACTTTATAACACGCATTTCCCAAAAATAAAAGATACCTTGAAATTAAAGTAATTCACTGAATTACATCGCTTATTACAGCGATTTCTAAGTGATTCGAGAAAAAAATTACTATTCGGATAATTAGTATCTATTTACTGACCATTAAGCTGAGAGTAAGCTGGGATAATGACCAAGAGGCAAAGCATGAGTTGGCTGAGATAATACTCCCAGGGGAGAAGTTAGTTCCCTCAGGGACCACGGGGATTCACTGTTATGAGGGTAAATTTAGGCGCTCTGGGGAGAGGCAGTTTTCCGTCCCTGGGGGAGAGGCAGTTTTCCGTCCCTGGGGGAGAGGCAGTTTTCCGTCTCTGGGGGAGAGGGGGGCCGAAGCAGTTTTCTGTCCCTGGGGAGGGGGGGTAAAGGCAATTTTCCGTCCCTTGGGAAGAGGGGGGCGGGTAAGACAGTTTTCCGTCCCTGGGGGAGAGTGGGGAAAAGGCAGTTTTCCCGTCCCTGGAGGAGAGGAGAGGACAGGCAGTTTTCCGTCCCTGGGAAAAAGCGGGGAGAGGCAAGGACTACCAGTGCCTCTACAGAAGCACTGATAGTGAGTAATACCTGGAATTACCTGTTATAGTGAAAAGACCTGGCCAGGAGCTGTGACTCGACCCCTGCAACCACAATTAGGTAAGCACATGTCTTATTTACAAGCTTGTCAAACTTCATATTTTCCATATACCTACAGTAGTTTAAAGAACAGTCATGAGCTGGGAAGTCTTGCTAAGAATACTGGTAATACTAACGATAAGAATATTCACGGAGACAAGACATTCAAAGCACAGCTCGGCTCCCTAAACAACAAATAGGTTGTTTTCTGCCGAATAAGCAGAGTGAAATTTGTTTTTCATAAACCTTCTAAAGTAAATCTAAGCATAACAGAGAAAATATATCATAAATCTTAAGTAATTTAAAAAAAAATAATATTCGCCTATGATATATATATATATATATATATATATATATATATATATATATATATATATATATATATATATATATATATATATATATATATATATATATATATATATATATATATATATATATATATATATATATATATATATATATATATATATATATTTGGTGCGTTTTTACCCACCATATGAATTATAGTAATAGCCTCAGTCAGCGTTATATGTTGTAGTGTATAACGAAGACAGGTGTCGCGTGGCACCGACCAATGGGAATCGGCGATGCCCGTGACGTCATCACAACAAGGATAATCTCCAAATGTCGACGAGTTAATTATAGCATGTGCAGAGGTCAACGTGTACGGCACCTTTGTTGTTAGCTCTGTGTAATGTGAGTATTGTTATTGAGTGAGTTTTTTGGTGTGTGTGTGTGTGTGTGTGTGTGTGTGTGTGTGTGTGTGTGTGTGTGTGTGTGTGTGTGTGTGTGTGTGTGTGTGTAGGAACCCCAAGTATGTATTTTGCTGACACATCTGCTACTGCAGCAGCTCAGCAGCTCCTAGATGAAGCAAACGATACGCCTTGAGGCGTAAAGGAGGCCACAAATCATGTGCGTAAGTAGAGTGTCTTCCTGGTGGTGAGTGAGGCGTACAATAAGCAACATCACGGCTCATAAGATTTACGACGCTACAAATTCGTACAGTGACTTATTATCAAAATGATCCTCCACAGTTCCTTCTATTATTAAACTGTTATTAGTCACTGTTGCGATTTCTGCCTGTCTGTTTATCTGTCTCTCTCTTTTTCCTCTGTATATATATAGATATATATATATATATATATATATATATATATATATATATATATATATATATATAGTTCCTTGATAATGTGAGTAGTCACGAAAGGGCTTGGAATTTCCCTATTCTTTCAGAGTGGTTGTTTTGCATATTTTGAAAACACCTGTTTTTGTGATCTTATTGCATATATATATATGCATATATATATATATATATATATATATATATATATATATATATATATATATATATATATATATATATATATATATATATATATATATATATATATATATATATATATATATATATATGTGTGTGTGTGTGTGTGTGTGTGTGTGTGTGTGTGTGTGTGTGTGTGTGTGTGTGTGTGTGTGTGTGTGTGTGTGTGTGTGTGCATGTGTGTGTGTGTGTGTGTGAAATCTCTTAATACTAGTTACAGTTGTTAACTGGAGAAAAGAGGAAGAAGGATACAGGCAGTCATTTCTTGCATGTTGATTACACCCTCTGCTAATGAGTACTTTAAAGCGAGAGGGAATTAGAGCTTAAGCAGGAGCGCTTTTCGAGGAGTAATTGACATGTGGGAGACCATAACACCTGTTCCAGCCTCAACAGCTTCACCACTTCTTTTTCTCATTATTTTCTGCTCTGTTCATCACGTAAGATGTGCAAACAAAAAAATTTAACCGAAATAGGGGAACGTGTGTTACTCTTGATTTAAAGTCCATCATTAAACTGCAGGTTAGAAAAATGCCTGTTTTTCCTTGTCTCTGTCGGTGTTCTCTCTGCCGTTCGTTTTCACGTGGTTGAGAAATTATCACAATTTATACACACACACACACACACACATATATATATATATATATATATATATATATATATATATATATATATATATATATATATATATGTATGTATGTATGTATGTATGTGTGTGTGTGTGTGTGTGTGTGTGTGTGTGTGTGTGTGTGTGTGTGTGTGTCAATTAGCAAGAACTCATTTAAAATTAAGTTCTTTCTAAAATTTTCTCTTATACGTTTAAAGATATATTTTTTTCATTTACATTAATATAAAAAAATATTATTTTGTAACAAAACAACCTTAGAAAACTTAACCAACCTTATTATAACAGGCGCAATTTAATTTAGCCTAATTCCGTACTCATCGTCAGTTTCTGAACGTTCCATGTTTATTTTACTTTATCATGTGATAAACTACTGCAAACTATGAGTTGCAGATGTTGCACTTATTTCTCTTAATATTCAACCTATTCTAGAATATTGTTATGCATTAAGTATATCGTCACAACCACACCAAACCTAGTCATTAATATCACACTAAATCTGGTCAAAACCACATCGGGCCTAGAGCTAAGATCACTTTAACTAAAGGTCATTTAACACTATATAATTGTTTTTAATTAAAAAAATGCAGGTAAATATACGAAAGAAAGTAAATCCAAGTTTTTATGAATTAAAATATTCTTTACGTTAGTATCGAGGAGGATTGCGGCCTTCCTGACCCTCGTGCAGTCGATGGCCCTTAAACCTAACAACAGTAATTCTAACGCAGCAGGAGAGGCGGAAAGACAAGGCATCGCTGACATGAGACTAGTTGGATAGAATAAGCTTAATAACCCACTGCCAGCAGATACACTTTAAACCTAAGCTTAATTAAAACAAAAAATCTTTGGATCTAACTTAATTATAAAATATTATGGTAGAAAATGTTTGTAAGTTAGGTTAGGTTACCCCTCAAGGAAGGTTCCTTGATGTTGGTGAGGGGCTCTTGATTTAGGGAATTGGACCTGTGCTCCAGTTCCCCGAATTAAGCCTGAATGCCTTCCACATCCCCCCCCCCCAGGAGATGTATAATCCTCCGGGTTTAGCGCTTCCCCCTTGATTATTATAATAATAATAATAGGTTAGGTTAGATTAGATTAGGCTATGGCTCGGTTATGTTAGTATGTTACGCTATGTAAGGTTAAATTTAAACAGATTATGTTAGATTATAGTATATGTTATGTTTAATTAGAACAGATGAAGTTAGGTTAAATTATGCGATGTTATTTAACGTTACGTCACGCCAAATTATATTAAACTAGATTATGTGGGAATAAAAACGCGTATGAATAAAAAAAAAATGTGTATAATAGAAGGCATTACTGAGGTACGAAAGTAAAATTATTACAGTGATAATTTGGACATATGGAAAAAAATTTCATTAAAGACGACATAGCAGAACGACAATGATGACAGTGAGTAATGTGGAGTCATTACTGAATAATGTTACTCCTACAGGTAATCACTCTACACATTAAAATCTGTAGATGTTAACAGTCTGTATTTGTCCAGAGACACCTGTTACCCCAGGTGTCACACCTGGGGTAACAGGTGTGACACCTGTGACTACCCACTGAACCGCAGGTTCAATGGGTAGGTTTAAGTGACTTATTCTAACCTAATCTAATCTAGTGAAAAAAGACACGGCTAAAGGAGATATTTGTTATTGCGATGTTTCACTTCATGTACTCACCTGTATGTGGTTGCAAGGGTAAAGTCTCAGCTCCTGGCCCCATGAAACGTCGCAGGTGAAACGTCGTATTTACATCGTCTACGCCATGCGTCAACAACCCGCCTAATCTGATCTAACACAGACAAACCTATCTAATCTAGCATAACCTAATTTAACCCGAACAAAATTTTACCTAACCCAACGTAACCTAAAGAAAAGGAAAATCTGTAAACATGACACATTCAGTGACTGATGCTGCGTAAAGCGTAAAAAAAAAAAAAAAAAAAGACGAGCAGTGCAAAATGAAGATTGGGTGGATAATCTACTGACAACAGGGAATAATTCGGCGTAAAGGTATGAGAAATACAAAAAATCGCATGAGATAATATAGTCTTCGCCGGGCCAGGAAAATCGCAATGTATGCAATTCGGTCCTCGTAAATCTTCGAAGTTGAGAGCTCCGCTTCACCGAAGTGGATAATTTCTCTTTTTCATCCCGAATTTTCTCGCTCCAAGTAATTACAAAATGAAAGGCTTCTCTCCTGCTTAATTACCTGTCTTTGCCTGCTTACCTGAGGTGAGAGTTAAAGTATATACCAACGTGTGGGAAACATTTTATAATATACGCATCTGCCTGTAGGAGATAAAATATATAATGAAGCCTGGGGGAGATATACAGTTCATCTATGATGATGAACACGGAACTAGAGCCAAGCTGAATCTTGTAGGAGCTGTTCTCGGGTACCATTAAGGCAAAATTAGAGCAAGTTTTCAACAGAGCTCATCCAAGTGCTCAGTATTAGCGTCAGGCGAAGGATGGCAGGAGTGCTGCTGGCCTAACAAGAACATGTATAAGCAAACTTTCAGTTGGCATGTCATTCTCTGACGCCATTTCACTTCCACTCATTCACACGGCGAATGGAGACCCACCAAGCTTCGCTCTCCTCTGACTCTCTGTTTACCTAACATTGGTTAATTGGTCTTAAAGACCGTTTACATAACGAGCGTCATTATGGCTGCATGTTGCCTGTTTACCACCAGTAAATAATACCTTAAAACTTTAAAAATGGGGATTAAAGTAAGCTCTCAGCGTATATACACTGAGAGACATACACCTCTCGGTGCATAAAATCTGTTTATGTAACAAGCCGCACGTCGCCGGAAGTTTCTTCGACGAACTTTGTTTGTGATTAGCACACTTTTTTATGGCAGCGACCGCGAGACTCTGTACAGAGCGCCAGGCGCACCCTTGCTCAACCTTCCTTGTCATTATTGTGGTTTTTATGGCACCAGTCTTTGTGTCGGTCTCTGTGACAGCCAGGGTGAGGCAGGTCCACTTACAGGGGCAAGTCAGGTCCTACCACCACGGTAAACCAGATGCACTAGCTACGCCAAGTCTAGCCTTTCCATTGGTTCACCTTTCATGTTTTCCAAATCAGCCACAGTTGCTTCGGGGTTGGATTGCGGAGGACACTGTTGGCAAACTCCCTGAGACACTTTCTGCAGCCTCGGGTGCCAGGAGAAGTTATTAGAGAAGTTACATGTTGGTGACGTGTTTATTGCTCGCCAGTACCAAGTAGTCATAATTATGCTGTCGACAATGAGACAGCTGTCGTGGCTGACGGCACTCCTCTCACTTCAGTTGTCGCTTCGTTTACGGTAATTGCTTTCTACCACTTGCCTTGGAAGTCACAACAGGAAGCACCAACACCAGACACAGCAGTGTAAAATAAAATTGGATTTGGTTTTTGATTTCTCCAAAATGTTACTCAGAGAGGTAGTAGTATTTTGTAGAGAACAGATTTGGGAACATTTCTCCTATGGGGACCGTGGTCATGGGTTGACCCAGAAAGTAGTGTTTTTAATCATTTGATAGAGGCCTTCTGTTGGCTTCCCAGTCGACCATCACATCACAAGGTGTGATATCTAGTTTCTCCACAATTTAAAAAAAAATGAAGGAACGTTTTTAGCATCCTAAGTTAACTGTTTTAAGAATTAATGGCATTGCAGGAGCAACAGGAATGTCATGAATAAAATATACCAGAGCTGAAAAATCTTGCAAAATTTCAAACGTTTGTATCTGCAACGTTTATGTATGTGGTTTGATTCATCATCAATGTAAGAAGAAAAAAAATTTTTGATTTAATGTGTTTTTATTAAGTTACCCGAAAATATGTTTCTCAAGAGATGTATATCTCTCAGTATTTATGCTGAGTATATTTTAACCCCTATATTAGATATTACAGTATTCTTAACTAGTGGTAAACAAGTGACATGCAGCCTTAATGGCCCTCGTGTAGTCAACAGCCTTTAAGCCCCATTAACCAACCAACAAAGCTATTACTTAAATAATACAGCGAAATAATGCACATGTCTGTAAAAAAAAATTAGAGTTGCTTATAAATTCCGAGACTGCCAGGCAATCACAGATATCATGAAATTCAAGTTGCACCTTCGAAGGCTACACCAAGATATAATTACTCGAGAGGGAAAAAACAATTGACAAGGGACATTAGAGAGCTGTAGCGATAATGACACGCAGTCCGTAGTAATTAATTGATATGAGTCTCCACTCACCAGAAGATATTCCAGTTAATACGCATTCTCTGATACGAACGCTGAATTGTACGAACGTCGAATAGCGAACCTGGTTACCCGTGTGTTGGTAAGTTTTTATCCTGACTTCAGTCCAGGACTCCATATTTTGCACTAACATATATTTAAAAAAGTTGGAGGTTTTATCAAGTTAAAAGAGCAAGAAGGAAGTACCATAATATGGATGTCATGAAGGAATAATATATATATATATATATATATATATATATATATATATATATATATATATATATATATATATATATATATATGTTTGCAATACTCGAGAACAAGCGATACAAGATGCAAAACCACCACAGGGGGAAGTTGAATGATAGCTCTAGGCCTTTCGTGTTGCTATAAACACATCTTCAGAAGGAGTTCATAGAGGAGTTTCCTTCATCAGAAATTATTCAAAACATCTTCTTGATACCCATTAGGAAGAGTGCGATTACTTCCATCTTATGAATTTCTAGATTATCATGGCAGTCTCATGACAGAATAACACACGGCACTTAATTTAAAACAACAGACAAATGGAATTAATCCCATGGAGTCGATATTCTACTACTCTTACTACTATTACAACCACTACTAATATTACTATTACTACCACTACTAATACTACCACTATTACTGCCACTACTAATACTACTACTACCACCGCCGCCACTACTACTACTTCCAATAATAATAACAGTAATAATAATATATAATAATTGCTACACACTGAACTTTTAACACATGACTGATAAGACGTACCGATTCCAAAGATTCTGTTTCTCCTCAACATCCTCCTCCAGTTCTCAATTTACATACAGGTAAGGTAAGAATTATGTGTTCGAGATTAATCTGACATTCCACAGTAACAGTGGAATGCAGGTGTAGTTGAATAATCAAACTATACATCGAGTTCTTTGATCATCTCTTCAAGTTTAACGCCAGTCAATCCTACAATCTAATTTACAGCACGTCAGATCAATTATTTATGCATTGTTATGGGACTTAGACAATCATGCAGAAATAATCGGTCTGTGTTTTTATGGAGGGGATTGCAAAGGAAATGGATCACCAGTAAAATGAATGGTAAGAAACCCAGTTGGTGATTAGCGATCGGAGGAACGAGCCTCCGCTGCTTATCGCGCTGACCCCTCACAGGGCCATCGCATCGTGAATACGAGACAACGAAAGTGAAACGAATTTCAGAGTGGGAAAAATAAGTAAGTTTATTCAGGTTAACACAAATACAGTTACATAGATTATCATACATAGCAACATATGTGTAGAGAACCTAGGATAATCGGTGATAAAAACAAATTATTTTGAATGAGAGTTCAAATGAGAGTTGTTAAGAAATGGTTTTTGGAATGCAGACACATACTTGTATAGAGAAAGCCTAGAGAGAGAGCGAAACGTCATCTATAACAACGTTTCACTCTACACCGAGTGTCCACTTCATACCATACTTGCAAGAAGACTTTTCATCTGATGCAATTCTTGTCCGAAGATGATGCAAGCAGCTGGAATATTCTTAAAGACAAAGCTGCAGCGGCTGACTGAGGGGGTAATGGAAGGGTGTGTCAGAGTGAGGAAAATAACTGCAGAAAACAGAAACCAGTCGGAAGTAATAGTGAATAGGACAGAAGAGGTAAGAATAGGAGGAACGTATGTTAATGAAACGAATGATTCATTAAATGAATGAAACGAATGTTTCGTTAAGGTGTGGATGTGTCAGCAGATGAATTAACGAAGAAAGAAGTAAATCAAGAAATGTTTGAAGGAAAAGAAGATTGTGAGAGTGCTCAGAAGTCTGAATTATTATTCTTCGCGAGGAAACACTAAATCCGTAAGGGACATATAGCGCCTGGGGAATTGTAAGGGTGAGAGTAATCTAGTTTGATCCGAAGGGGAGGCTAGTTTCAATTTCTTAGATCAAGACACACACACACACACACACACACACACACACACACACAGTGTGTGTGTGTGTGTGTGTGTGCTCACCTAATTGCTCACCTAATTGTGGTTGCAGGGGTCGAGACTCAGCTTCTGGCCCCGCCTCTGCACTAAGTGCTACTAGGTCCTTTCTCTCCCTGCTCCATGAGCTTTATTATACCTCATCTTAAAGCTATGTATGGTTCCTGCCTCCACTACCTCACTTGCTAGGCTATTCCACTTCCTGACTACTCTATGACTGAAGAAATACTTCCTGAGTGAGATTTCAATGTGTATGTATGTGTATGTGTGTGAACGCGTGCGCAGACCACGAAACAGCAGAAGCAGGGGTATTTTCAAGACGAATTTCAGAAAACAAGGTGCCATTTGTCAGAAACATACAGTGGCTCATTAATGCCGTTATTGTTACCTAATTTTACAGTGCCAGCATTCAGTTCACGGCCACTGGAGAATGTTAATACCGCGGTATACCACGGCAGTTCAGTAGTTGAATATAACGACAATATGTCAATAAGACACAGTATGCGAGTTGTGGCATTTTGTTAAGACGTTTCATCTACCAGGATCTGACAGCTTCCCTGGTGGATGCGTTGTCTTCACAAATAAATGGCCTCGCACGCATGTGTTTTGTGTATATGTTTGAGGTGTCAGCTGTAGTTTTATCGTGAAATTAGCGTAAGATGCATGTTCTCCATACGGTTTACCTTGAATAGAAAAGATTAGGTGTCTTTCCTGAATCATTAAGTAGTTCATGATCGAGGACAACTTGCTTCAGAAACTTCAGGATTTCAGTGTGCGGACAACCGACTCCATCAAGTCACCCTTTCAGGCCTTCGACGTGTGGAAAATCTTCAGGAAGTCCCACCTTCTGCAGGACAATTTGAGCTGACAACTTGCCTTAGCAGCCCCACTTCTTCAGGACTTTTATTTAAAGACAATCTGCTTCAGCAAGACACTTCTTCAGTGTCCTGATACAAGAGGTGAATGTAGCCCCGCGCCATGACACACCACCACCAGCCTCGTCCCATCCACTTTACCTCAACATATACAAAATCAAACTTCGTAGTAACCAGGTAGTCTGGCGCCCAGTTTTTCAGTAACACCATCTGATTGATCACAGCGTCATGACCCATGGCTGACAGGCTGCACTTCCTGCTCGAAAAACTTGGTGTAGACGCCACCCAGGTTGATGAACAATAACGTATAGAAAAAAAAGGACAGGGCCCTAGGGAACACGCCGACGTAAATGCTCTTACAAAGTGGCTGTTCAGCAAATGGAATTATTCGCCCGAGGTGAGGGTTTACCAAGTGGAACGTTATGAGATTATCGTTTTAGCTTTTCATACAAGAACATAAACTGATGGCTCCAAGACAAGTGACAAATGTGGCTGCTTCGTGTGTGTGGTCTCTTCAGTATTGTCTCAGATTAATATTTAGGAAACGTTTAAAAGCTGCCTGTGGAACTACTCCTTTGCAGGTCAGACAAAGAAAGCGGGAAAGAGAGTTTTTACCTCGGGTGCTTATTAAATTTCCTATACTGGAAAATGAATGCACCCCCTCGTTATCTAGAACACTGATTGTAAGGGAAATAGTTAATTTGGAGCGAATTCCCTCTGACGGTGGATTGAAGTCCCCGAGATGTTGTGATCAAGGGGATTGGATCAGAGGCAGAGTACTTGCTGCTTGTCTCGTGCGATGCCGGATCTAGATTCGAAGCAAAACAAGATCTATTGATTATTTAGTATCCATGTACAACTTGCGTCCAGAACCAATTTACTTAATTGTAGAGTGAAAATTAATAGTAGCAACAGCAGCAGCAGCTGTAAAACCAGCGGTAGTATTCGTAGTAGCTATTAACAACAATTAAATAGCTGTGAAGTTGATACAACAATAACTTAGCAACATCGTCGAACCTAAAGTAAGATTTCATATTTCATTTCAACCCAATGTCTATTAAATCAGCTAAAATATCGCTACTATTGTGTTGAAAATGAGTATTTCTGAATTATAACAAATAGGAAAAATCTTAATAATTTATTCCCAAAAAATATGGATTAGATTGAACTGTCAGTGTATGTAAACAGTGTATATACACATTGTATATACACAGTGTATATACACATTGTATATACACAGTGTATATACAGTGTATGTATACAGACTATGGACCTCTCAGTGTGAACCTAGAAGTACATAGAGGTAAAATGTATATGATACTTATGTCGGGTTATATGAGCTAACCTTGTTACTGGTCAGAGACAAGGCAGTGATAAGCGTACGGAGGATCGAGCCTTCAACGCCTTTTACGCTGAATGACCCACACGAGTTTAGTGCTTTCCATAAATATAATTTACGATGCGCACCTGAGGCCTCTCTTGTTATGGGATAGTTTTTATCAATAACAGAACAATATTTTTCTTATACTGCTTTAGATTATTATTATTATTATTATTATTATTATTATTATTATTATTATTATTATTATTATTATTATATTATTGTTGTTATTTTTTTATTTTTGTATTAATACATTGGCCGTTTCCCACCAAGGCAGGGTAGCCCGAAAAAGAAAAACTTTCATCGTTCACTCCATCATTCACTTGTTATTATCATTGTTGTTAAATCACGTGAAACGCCAAACCCGTGTGGGGTATTCAAAACAAAGATTGATGGAGGCTCTGTCTTCAGTAGTGAGAGAAACACTCAACCTACCCGTGTTCACCTATTTCTCTATACCTTTGTCAACATTCCGAGTAATACATCAGACAGAGATAGCCTGAACTTACCTCACAGTTATGCTGTCTGGTTTTCACTTCTCTGTTTGACTCCTCTCACTATTCTTCACCAACCCCATACATATGTCCTTATGGATGGTTTTGAGAAAGACCTGCCTTGCATGGGCCAGTAGGCCTGTTGTAATGTTTCTCCATTCTTATGTTTCTTTCCTCACCCCGCGTGAGTCCTTACCAGTGAGTTAATTTGTTGTTTCAAAGACACATTCGAATCAAGGATAAGATTCATCTCGTAATGGAGAGAACAGAATGAGAGTATATAAGTGATAAGCATGAAGTGAGAAAGGCTACAGAAGATGTTTTTACTTCAAGGGACACCTCCCTGATGGGCAGACTATGGAGACCTGGAGAGAGTTCCGGGGGTCAACGCCCCCGCGGCCCGGTCTGTGACCAGGCCTCCTTAGGTCAGTGTCCCAGGATGCGACCCACACCAGTCGACTAAGACCCAGGTACCCATTTTACTGATGGGGAACATAGACAACAGGTGGAAAGAAACACGTCCAATGTTTCTACTCTGGCTGGGAATCGAACCCAGGCCCTCACCGTGTGAAGCGAGAGCGTTAACCACCAGGCCACCAGAGCCTATGGAGCAGAACTCTTTTCCTGACTGAGGGACTGATCATCTCAGTACTACGTCTTCCAAGGCGACTGGACTGATTGTATCGTCTTTATATCTCTACTGCTTCTGTGGCCTCTGTATTCGACTGAAGAAGCCTACTGTGTGGGCGAAACCTTTCGGAACTAAATATAACAAACTGTTGCAAATGTATCTTACTTATCAACTTGTCGGTATTGTAAGAGAGAGAGAGAGTGCAACGGACAAGTGAAGTAACAGCAGCAACACTCACAGCAAGGGGCATTTTTGAGCTTCCCCAATGCTTGGGCATCGGTCCAAAGCTGGGGTGTGGCTCCAAAAGGATCCTGCAGTGCTTGCTGCCTTTGCACCTCCTGATATCGTCTGCTGCTATGCAGCTGCCATACCCTTCGAGCCCAGTGTGGGCGGGGTTTATGGCAGCCCAAGGTGCCTAGCTTCTCCCTCCGAGCCCCGTGGGGGCGGGGAATGGGGCTAGGCCTGGGGACAGCTAGTCCCAGAAGACGAGGAGCCACATGTATCTCCTCCCATGGCAGACATTGGTCGATAGGGAGCCAAGGCCGGGCCGGGCGATTATACCGGCGAATCTACGACAACAATCAGTATTGTATACCATTACATTCATAGAATACATTGAAAAGTAGAATTTGAAAGCAGCACTTCGATCTTTCTTTATAGAATACACAAACTAGATTTTGATTATAATTTTGAATGATTTCTATATACGAGAATAAAATTTGTATCCACGACAGAAATATTTTATAATGGTAGCGAATTATCTTGTCACTAACGTCAAAGTAAATCGTACATAATGAATTCAAAACCGTGTGTACAAAGGTTATAACCTAGTATTTTTATAATTAAGAAATGTTAATATGTAAGTAACTCAGACAAGGGGGTACTTTAAAATCTACATAAATATTTACTCTTTATAAAACTCTGCCGTCTACTCCATTTTTTTTTATCATCTACCTGTCCACAAGAAGACATTTTTTTTAAAGAGAAAACAATCAATTATTCTATTTATATTTATCATTTTTGCCTTTGAGTAAAGTATAATTCGTGTATATAATGACGGAAACTTGAAAAATTAAATATTTTTTGAGACAAATTCATGTGACGGCCCTATATTTGCTATCGACACCATGCCTAACCCTTCTAGGGTAGGGTAGGTGCCTGAGCCCGAGCCTTTAGCTCATAAGACTGTCATTCCCATTAGCCCCCTTGGGGCGGGGATGGCAGACCAGAGAGGCCTAGCTTGTGGCTAGGCCTGGGGACAGTTGGTCCCAAAGATGAGGAGGTACTTGTGCCTCCTCCCATGGGAGACTTAGGTCTCAGACACTCCCTAAAGAGGGAGCCAAGGCCGGGCCACCACTTGGACAAGGCCCGGGCCGGGAGAATACCGGCTAATCTTTAACTAACTATATTTGCTGGTATTAAGTGGCGGTATGTAATGGTGTATCTTCTATAATCTGAGTACTCCCCAGCACATGCTTGAGGGCTATAATTGCCAATCAGGAGGCGCTTTTTTGTGTTATATTTACAGTTGAGTAATGTCTTCCTTGAGTGAAAGGTCAGAGGTGACCTTGCTCGCCTCTTTGCTCATATCATTGCATAATTATTACCGGCAGTTTTTTTTTTTTAGTCCTTATAGCATAAACCTGAGAGGTAATAACGATGATCGTGTTTACAGTATTAGACGAAGCGGGTCTTTTAAAGGTGCAAGTCTACTTTTCTACCCTGGGTAGAAACGTGCATCACTACCTTCGCTACAATGGTGCGTTTTACCTTTCCATCTGGAATATAAACATGCAGTTACACTTTTCTCTCTTTGTGTCCTGCAATTAATCGCTTTGTTCCATTTTCTTGAGACTCTCTTTAATCACGTAAGATTAATCATCCGAGATTTAGAAGCGCCTTTGCGTTTTTCATTCGCTAACAGTCGGATAAAACAGTGAGCCAATTAACCGCAGTTTGGAATACATTACTGAATGACAGTCCTCTTCTGTATTATAATTACACACATGAAGGAGAGCTAAACCCACAGGGGATACTGAGTGGTAAGAATACATGAACAGGTCTTGATCCAAGGAAGGGGAGGGTAGCTCCAATTTCTTGGATCAAGAGTCATTCACCAGCATCAGATAAGAGCCTTCTGGTTATGTGTGTGTGAATTAAATCCACACTGCTCCGATAATTGGGGAATTATACAGTCATTTATTATCATTACTATTTTTCCGCAGGTCACTCAGCACAAGGATTAGTGAAGGCTCGATCCTCCGTCCTCCCAATGCGAGACGAACACGCAATCTGTACTTACTGATGTGCGCCTCTACGATCGTTTAATCATCGAGCCGAACCCTCGCAAAAGGGATTTTTGGCCGACGGTATGATCTTAATTATGCATGCTCTGAGGTAGTGAGCTCTAAGCTCAGCTGCTTACCGAAGAGGCGCTCAGATATCCCTCCTGATAATGATAGTAATTCTCTGCTGTAATAATGTTATCTTCTTTGTTGCTAATAAGAGCCTTCTTGGGTGCTTCGCTTCCTGCCACCTGACCAGGAGTTATGTGGAGTCTCCTGCCCAGCCAACACAGTACCAAGTGAGGTATGAATACTTGGTGTCCTACAAGCTGTTCTCACGTCCCAGTATATTGTTGTGATCCCTCTTAACTGCACTAGAAACCCCCGAGTCCATTAACACACAGGAGTACCACAACAAGACCTGTTTCTAAGTGGCCAACACTCCTTTACTACACTAAGACCACCAGTGCTATACCTGGTAAGACCACCAGTACTATGCCCAGTGCTAAGATCACTGGGATAGTACCTGTTTTATGCGGTTAACAGTACCGTAATACGTGCACTAGGAACAGACCTGTTTTAAATGACCAAACAGCCAAGCACCGCTACCATAACCAGACCGTTTTAAGATACTAACATTCCTGGAACACATTAAACTGAACCTCACTAAGAACCCGCAAACAGGAAATTGGATGGATAAGAAAATTTTATGTCGTTTTTTCTTCTCAACCCTCTTCCGTACAGCTAACACCAATATGGTTAAAAGACCTCATCCTCCTCTTGGTACCCAGCATACACCTGTATTACAAACGTTTTGCTTTGTGTAGAGTTTTGTCAGGTCATAACTTGATGACAAAGACATATGTGGGTATTTTTTACTGATGAGACGTTTTGCCAACCAGTTGCTTTTCCAGTCCGATACAGAGAATGTGTAGAGGAGACATGGAATAAGTGGAGAGGTAATTCTGAGGAGTTCAGTCCCTCGGTTTTATATTCTTTATACTGGAAAGAAGAATATGCTATTGCTTAGCTAGATGGCGCATTAATAAAGGTACCAAATTGTTGCCCATGTCGGTACTGTATACCATTAATGTTGTGATACGCATCGGACTCTACACACAGAGAAGCGTTGTTGACCCCTACAGAGCCATCACCAAAGGGCTTCTCTACCATACTCGCCAGGTCACCATCTGGAAAAGACGCGGGCCGGGACAAGACCGGTGAACCTACTACAGCACAGTCTACCATACTAGCCGGCAGTAGCTGACCATCAAACAACTTACAAAAATATTGGGAGGCGGGATGTCAATTATCCTGAAGGGAAGTTCTTTTCATGATACGCATTTTCTCGCATTATGGAAGTCACTAAGATGAACTAATTAATATATTTAATTCATCTTGCTGATTCCAGTACATCCCTGGAAGAATGAGACAACTAGATGGATGTGTTGATTGTTAGTTAAATATCTGTAAGCGGTGATGAGGGTGTTAGTTAATTGGGTTTAAAGCCTATCGTATATTCAAAGGATCATTAAGGCTGCATGTAACCTGTTCACCATCAGACTATTTTAATACCTAAAATAGGAATTAAACTCTCAGAATATATGCACAGAGACATGCAACTCTCAGTGTATATATCCTACAGTGTGTGTGTGTGTGAGTGGCGTCGACCAGAGAACATCCGAATTAGCGGCGTATATCCTGCTTTTTGTGCTCCAAAAACTCTCCTCTTTTTTTTTTTTAACGCTCCTGTAGACGTGAAGTCTTCTGAAAGGAGTTCACAACTTTTCCAGTCGCCAGATGAAAACTTTCGTAAGACAAGTTACCCTTTATTTCCTCTTAGGTCAGCACCCTTTCAAGGGTGCTGGCTGGCCTCTGGTCAAACCTGATTGCTTCCCATTCCCCAGGCGCTGTATGACCCATATGATAATGATAATTCCACACAGCACGAGGCTTTCGTGTTTTGAAATACCCACATGCGATAGCTTCCCTATTCTGTACGATACTTACAATGTGATTAAACCCTCAAGCGACTAGTGCCTTGTTATATATGATCGTTCCCTTGTGCAACACCTGAGTATCTTTATTTTGAAGACGTTTCGCCCACATTAGCTGCTCCCGTTCAATATAAAAATACGCAATGAAGAAAGTACTTATTTCTGTCGGCTGTGTACTCTTGATGTAATATTTACAATGTGGGTATATCCACACTGTACCCATTGATGTAATGATAATTACAATGAGGGTATATCCACAGTGATAGTTCTAATGAGGGTACAGCCACAGTGGATTTCTGGTCTCTTCTGAATTCACTTTGCGGATATATTCGCAGCGGGTAGCTGCCCTATTCTATATGTGGCAGTTACACTGTGGGAACACTTGCAGTGGGTGGCTTCTCTATTTTATATAACAATTATGATCTGGGAACAGGAGTTAGCGATGTGTATATTACATACTATACATGCATTACAGATTATATTTTCTGGTATTTTCTTCGTTATGTTGCACGGTTCTGACATTTCATACCTTCTTTCAACAGTGTATGGGTACAGACGCTATTTTTTTGTGCGAACACAATGGGATTTTGGCTTTGAGCGTCGAGTCTGGCGTCTGGCGGTTGTAGCATTGTTGATCCTTGTTATCTACACCTTGTTATCTACGTCTTGTTAGCAGGAACTCGAGGGCCGCCGAGTCAAGGACCCGCATCTTGAAGGAGACGTATAAGGCTTTACTGAGGAGCTTCTCAACGTGACTAGACTGCTATCCAAGATGATGGTCCGGGAATATTATTATTGTTGGAATACTCATAAGGAGAAGTGCTCAGCCCGTACAGGTGTTGACACTGCCGGAGAATGCAAGGCGCAGCAAGCCTGTTAGCTCCAGTTCTTTGGATCAAGAGCCCATGTCGCTGTTGTCTCCCATGACAAGTCCCGCGAAGGTAAATTTCAAGGTAAGTAAATATGGTTGATGCTCACAGCATGTAAGAGATCAATTTCAGCTCTACAGACTCAAAAATCACATTTGTTTATCCTAAGAGAGCAAAAGAACCCATATATAAAATGTAGAGCAGACGAGGAAAAAAAAAAACCCATTTCGGTCTCAAAATAAAACCCTCTTCTTTTAACAAACAGATGTTGAGTCCGATATACAACGGTACTCATTTGTTGCGCTGTCTTCGTTTGGTATCGACTACGCCATTGACCGCTGTTTAACTCAGTTTCGGCAGTATCTTTAGATGTGGGTACGCGCCTGTTTGTACTCACCTATTTGTGGTTGCAGGGATCGAGTCACTGCTCCTGGGCCCCCGCCTCGTTGCTGATGTATTGACGACAACTTAAAGATCCGATTTCGCGTCTCAAGGAAACTTACACGTCCTCGTAAACAAAAAAAAATTGTAGACACGCTGCTGTCACGGTACCGTGAAATTCGTGGTCACACTGACTAATAAAATTTCTTCTCGAGCTATTAAAGCGAATGCAACATAAATGCTTTCAAATATACATACGTAAACATTTATTAAAAAAATCCTAATAATTATAGATTTAAACATCTGTATGACTATACGCACTCGATACGAAATCCTGCACTCATTTTTTTCCTGTATTAGCAAAATATAAAGTTAAATACACCCAGAGTTATTTATTGCTAAGTGTCCATGTAGTGAGAGTAGCGAGTAACGAAAAGCGAGTAATACTTTGTAAAGATGTGTCGGATATCCGCATCCGCGGAGCATCCGCACAATTTCTTACACTCGCATCAGCATCCGCATCCGCATCCGCATCCGCATCCGCATCCGCATCCGCATCCGCATCCGCATTTTACTGTAAGCAGATATCCTCATATGCATCCACATCCGAAGATATCTAAATTTTCACATCTGATACATCTCCAGGACTCTGGGTAGTTTTAAATTATAGGTTGGACGTGTGCATTGAGTGAGTGTGAATCGTACTTGTCTAGCATGGGTCAGCAGGTCTTCTGCAGTGCTACACTCTTATCAAGAATAAAAAGACAATACCGTGACTGGAACAATACACAAATAACCCGCACATGGGAGACTGAAATGTATGACGACGTTTCGGTCCGACTTGGACTACTAGTTAATGTTCCAAATCAGACCGAAACGTCCTCAAAAGTTTCATTCTCTCATGTGTGGGTTATTTCTCCACTCATATGTTCTAATATAAGATCAAAACAAAAGGAAGAACACTGCAGCAGGCCTACTGGCCCGTACTTGGCAGGTCCTTCTCAAACCCAAACCCGCTAACAAAAATATCTGCCTAACCCACTACCAATGTTACAGTAATACTTTGATTCCTTAGGTATTGTTGTAATGTTATCCAGTAGACGGGATAAACGTCTCCTGAAACTGGATCGGATCTAACTCTCAATGTATATATATATATATACACTCCTCGGGGTATATACACCCTGCCTAAACCCAAGATTTAGGTCTATATAAACCTTGAGCAAGAGACTATATTCATAAAGCTTTGCGTAGGTAGGTATAATGTTTGTCAGAAAAACATTACGAGTGTTTCTTGACGGGGGTCTTATGATGACCCACAGCTGGAGCTTTAGGTCATCTGACCGAGGACTTCCACTGGCTTACCAGTCCACCTCTTTAAAAACCATGGTCATGATTATAACCATAAGTATATTATAAACTTTGCGTAAAAGGCTATATACAGAATATAGAACAAAAAGGCATAATACTGTGACTTAAACAACACACAAATACCCGTCATAAGTTGTTCCTTTGTGCGGGTTATTTGTATAATATATAGAATATATTATTTTGTCAACTGTTTGATAAGCTTAAAGAATTCTCGAATCTGTAAATGATTAATAACTTGAACTTTTCTAACTTTTTTTTTAGCTACAGTGAGTGACTAATGCAAATTGAAGGTTACCAAGTGCTTAACTCAGAGAAAACGATGTCGTGTTTTATATTGGGGAGACTTATCACTGTATCGACGTGGGATTGCTTGACGCAACTAGTAGACTTTACTAATATCTTTAGAACAAGCAGACTTTACTAATATCTTTAGAACAAGCAGACTTTACTAATATCTTTAGAACAAGCAGACTTTACTAATATCTTTATTTCTACAAGTACATGTATAAGGTATACAGGCCTACATGACATCAATGACATAATACTACGTAGAAAGCCGCTTGTTATGCGACTCACACCAATCGGCTAACATCCAGGTACTCATTTTATACTGAAGGGTGAATATGGACAGCAGGTGTCTTATGGAAACACGTCCTAATGTTTTCCAGCCGTACAGGAGATTCGAACTCCGGACCTCAGTGTGTGAGCTGAGTGCGCTAGCGTTCGAGCTACGGGACCACCTGGAGCGACTTATCATGGCACCAGCGTGGGAGTGTTTTTTTTAGGGACTGTTTAAGCACATGATTGCGTTATAGCCGCACTGTGGTAAACAAATGTGAAGATTTACGCATGAAATACGCAACCACACACACACACACACAGTAACGACCAGCGAAGAGAATTAAATACCAGCGAAGAGGTTGGGTCAGGAGCTACGAATCGACCCCTGAAACCACAAATAAGTGAGTATACACACACACACACACACACACACACACACACACACACACACACACACACACACACACACACACACACACACACACACACACACACACACACACACATACACAAACACACACACTCACACACGGAACAACTAATAAAAGCTTACGCGAGAATATTTCCAATTTGCTCTACACGCTAATCTAATTCGTTGATTACAGGTATTGTCGATCATTTGTTATCAAGCGAGAAGTGAATGACCTTTAGTGTAAGATCACTACAGTATCTTAATGTAAATGTGTTTTTTTCATCCTCTCTTCTTCTTTTTGTGCTACTTCCAAATTAGTTACGCATTCTTATTTAATACCACAAATAACAAATATATATATATATATATATATATATATATATATATATATATATATATATATATATATATATATATATATATATAGATATATATATATATATATATATATATATATATATATATATATATATATATATATATATATATATATTATATATTTTTCTCAAGTCGGCCGTCTCCCACCGAGGCAGGGTGACCCAAAAAAGAAAGAAAATTCCCAAAAAGAAAATACTTTCATCATCATTCAACACTTTCACCACACTCACACATTATCACTGTTTTTGCAGAGGCGCTTAGAATACAACAGTTTAGAAGCATATACGTATAAAGATACACAACATATCCCTCCAAACTGCCAATATCCCAAACCCCTCCTTTGAAATGCAGGCATTGTACTTCCCATTTCCAGGACTCAAGTCCGACTATATGAAAATAACCGGTTTCCCTGAATCCCTTCACTAAATATTAACCGCTCACACTCCAACAGATCGTCAGGTCCCAAGTATCATTCGTCTCCATTCACTCCTATCTAACACGCTCATGCACGCTTGCTGGAAGTCCAAGCCCCTCGCCCACGAAACCTCCTTTACCCCCTCTTTCCAACCCTTTCGAGGACGACCCCTACCCCTCCTTCCTTCCCCTATAGATTTATATGCTTTCCATGTCATTCTACTTTGATCCATTCTCTCTAAATGACCAAACCACCTCAACAACCCCTCTTCAACCCTCTGACTAATACTTTTATTAACTCCACACCTTCTCCTAATTTCCACACTCCGAATTTTCTGCATAATATTTACACCACACATTGCCCTTAGACAGGACATCTCCACTGCCTCCAACCGTCTCCTCGCTGCTGCATTTACCACCCAAGCTTCACATCCATATAAGAGTGTTGGTACTACTATACTTTCATACATTCCCTTCTTTGCCTCCATAGATAACGTTTTTTGACTCCACATATACCTCAACGCACCACTCACCTTTTTTCCCTCATCAATTCTATGATTAACCTCATCCTTCATAAATCCATCCGCCGACATGTCAACTCCCAAGTATCTGAAAACATTCACTTCTTCCATACTCCTCCTCCCCAATTTGATATCCAATTTTTCTTTATCTAAATCATTTGATACCCTCATCACCTTACTCTTTTCTATGTTCACTTTCAACTTTCTACCTTTACACACATTCTCAAACTCATCCACTAACCTTTGCAATTTTTCTTTAGAATCTCCCATAAGCACAGTATCATCAGCAAAAAGTAACTGTGTCAACTCCCATTTTGAATTTGATTCCCCATAATTTAATCCCACCCCTCTCCCGAACACCCTAGCATTTACTTCTTTTACAACCCCATCTATAAATATATTAAACAACCATGGTGACATTACACATCCCTGTCTAAGACCTACTTTTACCGGGAAGTACTCTCCCTCTCTTTTACACACCCTAACCTGAGCCTCACTATCCTCATAAAAACTCTTAACAGCATTTAGTAACTTATCACCTATTCCATATACTTGCAACATCTGCCACATTGCTCCTCTATCCACTCTATCATATGCCTTTTCTAAATCCATAAATGCAATAAAAACTTCCCTACCTTTATCTAAATACTGTTCACATATATGCTTCAATGTAAACACTTGATCTACACATCCCCTACCCACTTTGAAGCCTACCTGCTCATCCGCAATCCTACATTCTGTCTTACCTCTAATTCTTTCAATTATAACCCTACCGTATACTTTTCCTGGTATACTCAGTAAACTTATTCCTCTATAATTTTTACAATCTCTTTTGTCCCCTTTCCCTTTATATAAAGGGACTATACATGCTCTCCGCCAATCCCTAGGTACCTTCCCCTCTTTCATACATTTATTAAACAAAAGTACCAACCACTCCAACACTATATAGCCCCCTGCTTTTAACATTTCTGTCATGATCCCATCAGTTCCAGCTGCTTTACCCCCTTTCATTCTACGTAATGCCTCACGTACCTCCACCACACTTACATTCTGCTCTTCTTCACTCCTAAAAGATGGTATACCTCCCTGGCCAGTGCATGAAAT
The DNA here is from genome assembly GCF_038502225.1 of Cherax quadricarinatus. Taxonomy (NCBI): domain Eukaryota; kingdom Metazoa; phylum Arthropoda; class Malacostraca; order Decapoda; family Parastacidae; genus Cherax; species Cherax quadricarinatus. The sequence continues at coordinate 10,480,468 of NC_091330.1, forward strand.
TACCGCCTCCCTTTCTTCCTCAACATTTAAAAGTTCCTCAAAATATTCTCGCCATCTACCTAATACCTCCCTTTCCCCATCTACTAATTTCCCTACACTGTTTTTAACTGACAAATCCATACTTTCCCTAGGCTTTCTTAACTTGTTTAACTCACTCCAAATTTTTTTCTTATTTTCATTAAAATTTCTTGACAGTGCCTCTCCCACTCTATCATCTGCTCTCCTTTTGCACTCTCTCACCACTCTCTTCACCTTTCTTTTACTCTCCATATACTCTGCTCTTCTTATAACACTTCTGCTTTGTAAAAACCTCTCGTAAGCTACCTTTTTCTCTTTTATCACACCCTTTACTTCATCATTCCAACAGTCACTCCTCTTTCCTCCTGCCCCCACCCTCCTATAACCACAAACTTCTGCCCCACATTCTAATACTGCATTTTTAAAACTATTCCAACCCTCTTCAACCCCCCCACTACTCATCTTTGCACTAGCCCACCTTTCTGCCAATAGTCGCTTATATCTCGCCCGAACTTCCTCCTCCCTTAGTTTATACACTTTCACCTCCCTCTTACTTGTTGTTGCCACCTTCCTCTTTTCCCATCTACCTCTTACTCTAACTGTAGCTACAACTAAATAATGATCCGATATATCAGTTGCCCCTCTATAAACATGTACATCCTGAAGCCTACCCATCAACCTTTTATCCACCAATACATAATCTAACAAACTACTTTCATTACGTGCTGCATCATACTTTGTATATTTATTTATCCTCTTTTTCATAAAATATGTATTACATATTACCAAATTTCTTTCTACACATAGCTCAATGAAAGGCTCCCCATTTACATTTACCCCTGGCACCCCAAATTTACCTACTACTCCCTCCATAACATTTTTACCCACTTTTGCGTTGAAATCCCCAACCACCATTACTCTCACACTTGATTCAAAACTCCCCACGCATTCACTCAACATTTCCCAGAATCTCTCTCTCTCCTCTACACTTCTCTCTTCTCCAAGTGCATACACACTTACTATAACCCACTTTTCACATCCAATCTTTATTTTACTCCACATAATCCTTGAATTTATACATTTGTAGTCCCTCTTTTCCTGCCATAGCTTATCTTTTAACATTATTGCTACTCCTTCTTTAGCTCTAACTCTATTTGAAACCCCTGACCTAATCCCATTTATTCCTCTCCATTGAAACTCTCTCACCCCCTTCAGCTTTGTTTCACTTAAAGCCAGGACATCCAGTTTCTTCACATTCATAACATCCACAATCATCTCTTTCTTATTATTTGCACAACATCCACGCACATTCAGACTTCCCACTTTGACAATTTTCTTCTTCTTATTCTTTATATATATATATATATATATATATATATATATATATATATATATATATATATATATATATATATATATATATATATATATATATATATATATATATATAGTATATATATATATATATATATATATATATATATATATATATATATATATATATATATATATATATATATATATATATATATATGTATATATATATATATATATATATATATATATATATATATATATATATATATATATATATATATATATATATATATATATATATATATATATATATATATATATATATATATATATATATATATATATATATATATATATATATATATATATATAAGTTGGAATCAACACAGTTAATTATCGAGTAGATGTAATAGCTGTGTGCAGTCAGCCACACATCTTCAGAAGCAACAATCACATTAAACGCATGACTGCGTAAATCAAAACTGTAACAACCATTAATTAAAGAACTGAGTAACCCGAAGCATTCATATTTTTTATTATTACTCTCATCTTTAAAGGAGCTAGTTAAAAAATACAAGACGAAGGTGAGATGCTTGTTGGAGAAGGTTAAAGAGCGAATAAGCTCTAACACTCAGACCAGTGGATGTATTGGCTGTTGCATCCGCTAGCTGGTCAGAGAGACTGTGTCGTGGTAAGCAGAGGGAGGATCTGGAGTCTGGCAGAGGACTGACCAGTAGAGTGGTTACTGCTGCCGTGGGTCAACCATATCACCATCTACCATCCGACAGTAATATCACCATCGACTATCCGATAGTAATATGGTGACCTTTCCAGAGAGGTGACGCTGCTGAATAGTTTTTTCCTGAATGATAAACTAAAGAGAACATGACTAACAGGAAAGATATGACCTAGAATGGATGAATCTGATCTAGCATGAATAGACCTGGCTTAGTTTAGACTGACATGACCTAGAATGGATGAATCTGATCCAGCATGAATATATCTGGCTTAGTTTAGACTGACATGACCTAGAATAGATGAATCTGATCTAACATGAATAGACCTGGCTTACTTTTGATTGACATGACCTAGCATGGATGAATCTTATCTAGCATGAATAGACCTGGCTTAGTTTAGACTGACATGACCTAGAATGGATGAATCTGATCTAACATGAATAGACCTGGCTTACTTTTGATTGACATGACCTAGAATGGATGAATCTGATCTAACATGAATAGACCTGTCTGAGTTTAGACTGACATGACCTAGCATGGATGAATCTGATCTAACATGAATAAACCTGGGTTAGTTTAGACTGACATGACCTAGCATAGATGAATCTGATCTAACATGAATAGAGCTGGCTTACTTTTGACTGACATGACCTAGCATGGATGAATCTGAGCTAGCATGGGCGGAAATGCCTCTAGCTAAAAACATTCCTTCACAATACTACGCAGCGCATGTCAAGCTTATTTCGTAATATACGGCAACACTGGAGAGTCCACACTAAGAATGTTTAGAAGCTAGAAAAGACCAGATGGCTTGTCATTAGACTGAGCCTGGAAATGAGAGCTAAAATCTAATAAAGAGAAACCAAAACTAATAACCATAGAAGTAAGGAGGGCCAGGGAAAGTAACATAGAAACGTACATAACATTAAATAAAAGGGTGGACAGGAATGTGTTGTTTGAAATATAAAAGATGGGGAGGGCGCAGATGGAAGCTAAAAGCACAGAAGAGTTATCGTAACACTGAGAATTACTTCTTCGGTTTCAGTGTGGAGTATAAGTGGAATGAAATGGATGAGAAGGTGATGGAGGCGAACTCAGTACGCTTTATCAAGAGTAGATATGGTAGGACTCGAGAGATCAAGAACCAGTAATGCTGACCAGTTGAAGGTTTAGAGGCGGAAGCTGAAAGTGAGAATTTTTACTCCTTTACACATCTGTGCGAGTGTTGGAATATAGAAAAAAATACCATGGGTCTAATAAAAGAAAAAAAGTAGAGGAATGAGATATAAGTAACAGTTGAACACAGAGGTTCAAAAATAAATATGACAGTGCGATTTCACATCAGTCCTTCGATAGTTAAGAGAGAAAATAAAAAAAACTAGAGATCACCCCGGCAAACCCCAAGTCAGTAATTACAAACAAGTAATTTCAAATAAGTAATAACAAACAGGTAATTATAAACACTTCTGCTTATCTCATTCCACGAAGAGACTGCACATAACATAGAAGAAAAACTTGGTAAGAACTGAGACAGTTAACACAGACACTGGCAGCTGTTTAATTACTCTGAGCTATTATCTTTCTCCTTCACGATCTAATGAGCAAGGAATCCACACTCCTCCGACAAGTAATGCTCTGCTCTTAATTGAAAGAGTTGAATTATCGAGGCGAAATGTACCTTTCAATTAGCCTCTGGCCTGAAACCCATTTATGTCTCCGATCTATAATCAGCTTCTGTTTCGTATCTCGTGTGGAATCAATGACCATAATGCCGTCCCGTAGTGTTTACGTCGGTCATACATTAGCCTGAATCAGTTGGCTTTAACATACTGTACAGAGGGAATGGATGGTATTAAGATCGAGATAAAGAGTCTTTATTGGTGCAATGTTTCATCCTCGGATGAGGGTGAAACATTGCACCACCCTTAAACTGCTCTCAGACGAGAGCATTTTAAAAGTGATTTTGTTTTCCAATGTGTATGAAAGAAGGAAACGTGCCTACGGAATGAGAGAAAGGCTACAGTTTCTCTGTATAAAATGGAAGTGGAAAGGCCAGAGTGTAAGAATTATAGGGATATGAGATTGTAGAGTATACTGGGTAAATTGTATGGCAGAATTATCGTCAAAAAGATCAGGGGAAAAACGGAAAGTAGGAATGTGGAGGAATGTATTCAGGAGTGGAAGGGATGTGTGGATCAGATGTTTACAAAAATGTATTGAAGGGAGCAGATGCGAGGACTGTTGTATTTACGGATCTGGAAAAGGCACAGGATAAGGTGGGTAATGGAAGGATGCGTCTAGTATCAAAAGCATATGAAATATATATAGGGTGTTGGCTTGTTAATTAGTAGGGCCTAAGTTTACTAACCACACGAGGGTCACTAAGACTGTATGTCACCTGTTCATCACCAAGTAATTCTAAGCATATGAGTATATACAGTGAGAAACTTACATCTTATTGTGCATATATCCTGCCCTAAGGTGTTAAAAGCCACAAATAATTTGCAAGAGGTGAACGAGGTTCAGGTTAGTGTAAATAGGAGAGAAGGTAACTATTTTTAAGCACAAATGGGCCTGAGTCACCTGTAATTCCCCATGGTTGATTAAAGTGATTATATAAGAAAATACAAAATAAATGAATGCGAGAGTGCTGAGATGAGGTGTAAGGTGTATGCTGAATCGGATATAAAGTGGGAAGTTGTCATAGTTGTTCTTTGCTGATGACGCAGTTTTTTGGAAGTTCGAAAGAGACGTTGCAGAGTTTGGTGGAGTTTGAGACGATGTACAAATAAAGGACATATAGAGTGTTTGTTTGTATGTATGTGTGTGCACACGCAATTTTCATGCTACTGTAAAAGAATAATATGAAAGACTCAGAATTTGAAGAAGAAAAAAAAATGCCTAGCGTGAAGAATAGTTAATTAAGAACATTGAACATGATAATTGGTCGGATTATCTTATAAAAAAAATGTCTAATTTGAGAATTACGCATTTAAAGCACTTTATGTGATAACTTCATGAATTATCTTCAGAAAGTGCTAGTCTGAGCAAAATAGTACACTTACAACATTTAATGTGATAATGAGTTGAATTATCTTGAAAAAAGCGCTAATTTGAGCGGAACTGAGCATTTAGAACAGTTAGTGTGATATCTCGCTGAATTATCTCAAAACATCGCTAATTTGAGAGTTATAAATCTGTAATTATGGCTACTTTGTCTATGCACTGAGCGTGAAGACAGTGGCTGATACAAGTGCATATCATTAACATGAATAAATCACACTTGAGGCATTTAGGGCTAGCAGCAAAAATGGCGAAAGGTGTTAAGAGAACGGGAAGAGCGATAGAGGATGGGAAGTGCGATAGAGAACGGGAGGCGGGAGAGAAGGTGGAAAAAAGATGGGGGAGAACTGGAAGAGATTGAAAACGGTAATGTGGATAGAAAAGGTGAAGATCCGTAGCGTAGAGCAAAAGACGTGTTTGAAGAAATAACATTCTTGAAGTCTTCGTGCTCCCTTATATCCTACCGCCTCCTGCCTTCTGTTTTCTCCTTATTCTGTCGTATCTCCTCTCTTCCCCTCTTCCCCGATATATATATATATATATATATATATATATATATATATATATATATATATATATATATATATATATATATATATATATATATATATATATATATATATTAGTAAGTAATATTCATGGGTAAGCTCTGAATTCATTAGAATCATAAGAATCACATACAGAGAACAATTAAGCAAATCTGTAATATACACCGGTGTTTATTAATATTCTAGGAAGCGATACAATAACCTTACATACGGACCCGAAAGCATTCAACAGAGGGTTGAATTGCAGGGCCTATACTTTCTATTTTTTTAAATGTGTTGAGCGAAGGTTGAACTGTGGCTTCAGTTGAGGTTGTATAATGGTGGTCCAGTAAACAGGGAGTCCCTCTGGGGTTCTCTGCTATAAGTGATCGAGAGTATAAATTTTTCGAAAGCTGTTATACGCCAACGCTTCTCTGGAGGCTTTCATGGTTTTAGGTCACGCTTACGTTTGTAGTGTGTATGGAACGCTCTTGTTTCATGGAGGCACATATGGACGTGTTGGTTTTAAGCATTAGTAGAATGGGTAATAGAGACCTCTAGAATAGAGCAAGATTAGTAAGACGATGTGCAGAGCTGTTTTAGGTCATGACTTGATGAAGTTCTACTCAGAGCGAAACTCAGCCTCAACGACCGATTGATATGTTCTTAAGAATGTTTATATTTCTCACTTTTGTCGACATTCTGCCTTCATACAATTATTTCATTACCATTACTAAGCTAATATTTTCTTTCCCCATAATCAGCTTAGAAATAACATATCACTTCGTCAGGCCAGTCGACGTGTTGAACATTCTCGTTTTAGTGTTATTAGCTAAGATAACCCTCACTACGTCAGAAGGCGCTAAGGTTCTTGCCACGAAGTGGACATTCAGTACAGGTTCTAGGTAGTTAGGGAGGCAAGGTAAGTTCTTAATGTGTGATTAACGACATCCGCTTCTGTAGCGCCGCCAGGAGACAGCGGGGCTACCAAGAAGTACCATCATGGATTAGATAGAACCCTGCACACAGGCAGTTTAGATACATTAATGGAAGACAGATATGTTATCCTTATCCCTAATTGCGAGATGACTTCGTCCTCTGGATAAGCATAGATATATTATCCTTAACCCTGCCAAATACCTGTGTCAGGGACCTAGAACCAACAGCCTGCCCGTCCAGGGCATCATTCAAGTGGTCTGGTCTGGGCCCGAGTTGCGGAGGTGACAAGCACGCACGCACACACACACACACACACACACACACACACACACACACACACACACACACACACACACACACACACACACACACACACACACACACCTTAACTTCCTCACAGAATAACCAAGGATCTAAAAAGCATTACAGATTTTTAGTACCCGAGAGAGAGAGAGAGAGAGAGAGAGAGAGAGAGAGAGTAATTTACGCGACACATCATAAATATCACAGTTAACCCACAGGAAAAAAAAGAAGATTCACCATTAACCTAGAGCAAATTGCAAAGTACATGTTCAAATGTTATAGTATGTCTTATTTGCCCGTTACTGATTAGTCGACAACGAAGCGAGGCTTCCGCCCGACGAGTCATCGAATTAATAAGTTTCTAGACGATATTATACGTTGAATATCTATCTGTCTTTATCTAACATTTTGTCACTAAGTTTACCATTATTACTAACGGATAGAGATATTGTTTTGCCATTATCATAACAGTAGCAGACAGTCCTGTAGCCAACGGATTTTGTCCCTTGTGTCTCAACCGAAGCAGCGGATTTTGCCTCACGTTTACAGAATCCGTTAAATCGAGTTTCGTCGTATGACGTGTTCACTTTTGCTCTCAAGGCAGATGTTGATGCTAGTGTCGGTTTGATTGACGCTCACTGGGATGTGTTATTGATGGGGTTTATAGATGACAACAGGTTTTGAGTACTTCTTTGCAGGGCTTGTTTTGTATTGTAGGTGGTAGGCTAGATGCCCTTCTCTGCTCCCTTTCTAGTTGGACTTAAATAGTCTACTACCAGTCGTGGTAAAGAAACGTATTGCAAAAACAGTCTTGTTTTGGAAACGTTTCGCTCTGTGTTGCGCTTGATAAAACTCTACACAAGACGAAACGTTGCCTCAGTTTAGTCTTATTCTACAATGTGTGTATCTTTTTCTTGCCCCATTCCCGCCAATTTATGTAATTTAGGGACCGAATCTGGATAGAATATTCAGTATGTCGACTGGCAAATTCTATGGTCACAAATCCTTGTATCCTTGTTTGTTATACAATGTCAATATTGTTTCAAGAGTAATCAAACTTTATAGTTGTATACACGAGGATGCATTAGAATGGGTGCTCACGCTTGAGGATGGTTACCTGGTGCATCAGTGAGCAATCATTGTTACAACCATTGCATGTTAAAAGAAATAAATTTAATCAAGCTTCCCCCGGCGATGTATGAAGCAAGCAGACAGTTGAACAAAGTCATTTTTCTTACAACAGGCAGCAAATATCTACCCTACCGGTGACATACCCAACTGTATGTATACCTAACCAATGACGTACCTACCCAGCTATCGAACCAACCACGCTGAAAGCCAGATAATTAAACAGCCATCTAATCCAATTAGCCACGCACCCAAGCAATCACCCTGCACCACCTCAGTAAGGTACACGCACTACTTTGTTCAAGGTGGGAAGACAAAATGTCCAAAGAATATTATTCAGTATCCAATAGCACGAGAGATGGTCTAAATGTCAACACTAGCTTCTGCGGACGTCATCTCCAGCTGCTGCAGATGACAGCATCAGCTGCTGCGGATTAGAACCAGCGACTGCAGGTAACAGAGCCACCTGCTGCAAATGACAAAGCCACCTGCTGCAGATGACAGTCACCTGCTGCAGATGACAGAGCCACCTACTGCATATGACAGAGCCACCTGCTACAAATATCAGAGCCACCTGCTGGTGATATTATCAGCTGCTGCAGGTGTCATAACCAGCTGCTGTAGACGTGAACACCAGCTGCTTCAGACTTCAGCATCAGATTCTTCTACAGGCGTAAACATCAGCTGTCTCAGACGCCAAACTAGCCCATCCAGACACCAAAAGAGCTGATCCAGACGCCAAAACAGCTGATACTGACGCCCAAACAGCTGCTCCAGGTACCAAAACAGCTGATTCAAACACCCCAAACAGATGATCCAGAAACCAAAACAGCTGACCAGCAGCAGCTGCGGCAGTATCAGGGGTTTCCTTACAAGGAACTGGAGTTTCTGTTACTTGAGAGTTACCATCCCTTAAGTTGGTATAATGGTGTTGGTGGGGGGGGGGGGATGGGGGTTGATGTGGGATTGGTAGTAGTAGTGATGGTTGAGGTGGTTGGGGGTGGTAACAGATGCTTGTCGACCTTGGATGCACGCGCCAGCTATGACAAACTTTGAGGAATGTCAAAATTTGCCACAACACCATAACGTTTGACATTAGATTATCACTCACACCATAACTTACGGCACTAGACTATCCCTCACACCATAACGTGTGACACTAGACTATCCCTCGCCCCATAACGTATGACACTAGACTACCACACACCTGTATGTTTGCAGAGGTAACGTCACAGCTCCTGGCCCCGCCTCTTCGCTGGTCGCTACTAGGTCCTCTCTTTCCTGGCTTCAAGAGCTTTCTCGTACCTTGTGTGTGTGTGGGGGGAGGGTTAGGTGAATGGGGGAGTAGGGAGAAATCTGGAGAAGGGAAGTCTAGCCACACAAGACGTCCTTCACCATGGAACCAGCTATCTTATCCTATCCCAAAATAAATATAGCTGCTTATTTTCCTCTTCAAACCCACACTTGGTCAGCCATCCCTCCGCATCCACACGTGGTCTACCTGTTCATTCTACCCCTATCCTTTTTTATCCAGCCTCGTTTATCCTCCCAGCTTAGCCTCATACCATTTTCCATTCTTATTCCTATTACAGCCCGGATTTCAATGCTATCCTTCCCCCATCTATTCCTACCCTCATTCTCATCCATATTCCTAGCCTCATTCCTGTTCCAATTCTTACCATTGATCTCATTACCTCCCCATTCCCACCATCAGCTCGATTCCCACCGCCATTCCTGTCCTCATCTCTGCACTTCGTCAGGCATCCCTCACTGTTCCACCATTCCAGCCTCCATTATCACCTCCAGCAATCTGCCGACGAGAGCCGCAAGCGGAACCTGTGTTGGCTTTATTATTCTTCTGCCTGCGGCCACTCCACCGCACCTGTAGCAACATCTGCTGTAGCACCTTTTGAGCTGCTGCTGTTGCATCTGAGACTGTTGAAGAAGCTACTGCTTGTTCTGTATATGCCACAGCTGCTATTGCTATGGCTGCACCTGCTGTATCTGATGCTACTGCTGTTGCTGTAACAGTCTCAGCTGTTGCTGTACAAGTCAAACATGCTGCTGTCCCAGTCACCGCTGTTGCTGTACCAGCCGTAGTTGTTTCTGTGCCAGACGCAGCTGTTGCTTCTACTGGGGCTTCTTCTCGGGAAGGAAACAGTGAAAGACTCTCACTGTAGGAAAGATCTGTGTAAAACGTACGTTGGTATTTGCTTAAATTGGGCATATAATCGCGTAAACAGTGCGAATGCGCAGTGAATAGGTAAATTTTCCTCTTAACGCCATCGTGGATTTCTTACTATCATTCTTCGCTAATCAACGAAAGTTGTTTAATATTAATTTAATAATGGAATACAATACTGACAAGTTAATGTGTATGCTTTCAGAAGCCTATATAGGCGCAGCGTTACAGAAATAAAAATTCCAAAGTGTTGCGTATGTGTCTTAATCATGCTGTATTTAGGCTTTTAGGCCACTGGGCCATTGGCAATAGTGAAAAAAAAGGGTTTGATCAGCAAAATGGGCTAAAATATAATTTCTCTGCGACTGAAACTCTCTAGTTTACATGTCACTAGTTGTTGAGTTCCACGTAGGTCCTGTGAGGCCTTGTATGTTAGCGCCGTGAGTTTTGGCGTTGTCATGTCGTGTTCTCCACGCGAGTTGTTTCCCACGGTGAGCAATGTCTCACTATGGAAGGATCGTAGCAGAGATGCTGGACATTATCCACTGAGTGTAGTGAAGATGCTGCGGGTACGATATTATCCTTGACCTCTAAGCCCCTGTCTGCAGTAATATACTTCTAAAATCCCGCCTGTCGATTCCCTTCTCTGTAGAAACCTCAGTGTAGTACACGCTTGTAAAGCTTACTCTCCACGTTTATCTTACAAATGCCCTGGCAGCATTTCTCGGGAAACAAGACTGCATAAATGTCAGAAGTATTGAATCCGTTGATGACCGAAAACAAAAACGCAGAGGTTCACCGCTTTGATTTATTGCCTGATCGTGATTCAGGATCCTACATCCGATGCTCCTTCCATCGCTGTGTGCATGCTGGCAGCGACAGGTTTATGTATCTTTTTTTTTTTTTTGCTGTTAAGTGTGGGCAATAGATATTTCCACTAATAAAGCTGCATGATTAACCTCGAGGCTTACACGAGAAATTCACTGAGCAGTGATGAAGGCATTTGTTTCTGTTTTGCAGTGAGAAAAACAGAGACATGCTTGCTGACAGGCAGGCTGATATGCTGGGAGCTGTGAGGGATCTTGGAATGTGTATGGGGCCTTGGTATCTGTGAGGAGATCCTGGGATCTGTGAGGGGCTCTTGCGATGTATGAGGGACCTTCATATGTTTGGGGAATCTTGGGAAGTGTGAAGGACCATGAGATGTGTGAGAGACTTTGCTATGTGTTAGGACCCTTGGGATCTGTGAAGGACCATGAAATGTATGAGGGACCTTGGAATGTGTAAAAGACCTTATGAGGGACCTTGGAATGTGTAAAAGACCTTATGAGGGACCTTGGAATGTGTCAAGGACCATAAGATGTGTGAAGTACCTTGGGATGTGTGAGGGACCTTGGGATGTGTGAGGGACCTTGGGATGTGTAAGGGTTCTTGGAACTTCTGGCAAACCCTACGATCTAGATACTAAAAAGGAAGTGCAAAGTACAGTGTCTGCACTCCGAAGAATGTGGGGACGTTGGTGCGGTTCAGTGGATCACTAGAACCGCGATGCACACGCAAGCAAAACATAAATTAGCAAACCCATATACATTGAGAGGAAGCAAGAAGCTTTGAAAAGAATTTTAAAACGAAAGAAAGCCTGAATCACATGTCATAATCAAAGTTTGCAAAAATAAGTGAAAAAGACTAATTGCAAAAAATCGAAGATGGCGAGAAAACTGCCGAATTACACGAGGAAATGTTTGAGCTGCTAAATATTAGCTGTATTAACAAAATGTATTAATATAAACATGAAACATATTAGAAATTATGCCCTTACACCCACTGAACAAATCAAGGAAGATATGTATCTAATAACGAATGCTGATAATTACAAAGCAACAGGTCTAAGCAAGATACCACATTGAGTTTCATGAAAAAAAAAGATAAGATTCAGAACAAAGATAAGATCTGAATTTGTTTTCGGGGAGAACATCTTTATTACAAGAATGAGAAATGACGGATAAATGGGAAATTGGGGTTATATGGACCTCTCTCATTCAAACATTGTAAAATTTCCGTAAAAGGCCATTAAAATGACTAAAAACACCTGGAAATCCGCTATCAAGCAGTTCACCTTCAGAGCAGTAAATTTTTATGAGACATATTTTCACTCTTCTATGAGAGCCACAGGAAGAAGTTAAAAAACTTTTAAATATGCTTGTCAAAAGGCGTGAATACTGTGTAATCGATACTGAAGCTGAAGACCGTCTGAGCTAACTCCAGTACACAATCATCCTGTATGAGTCTGTGCGTATGTGTATGAGTATTCTAGTCCAAGGTAATCTGCAACATAAAACATCGATTACCCTCGAGGCTCAGGACGTGCCTTCTATTTACATCAAGGCAGAGATTTTTTCCCGAAGTTTTCATAAACTTGTTTTTTTCTCTTCTCGTTCGCCGGACGTGTTAAAGCGACCACGTAGGTCCCTCTCCTCCACTAGACGTCTTGAAATAACCATGCAGGTGGTAGCACCAACCCGTCCAGCGTACCAAAGACGCGATTATTCTCCTTGAGACTCGTCACGACTGCCGAGACACCTCTAAACCACAGCCGTAAATCCAAGCTTAAGCAATTTGGCTTCGTGTCCCTTGGTAAATGTATAGATTTGGATGGCGGCGTGCGGGAGAGCTGCAAGCGTTAATGTTAGGGTCTTAGGGGTAAGAATAAGGGTTCGCGGTAGAGAGGTTTCGGCCCGTGTGGGTTCGGGTTTTGGGCTGGTCAAGCAGGTGTCTGGGACCATCCCGGGCTCTAGTCCTCGCTGCCGCTGCCGCCGCCGCCACCGCAAGACTCCAACTTTGCTGATGGTTAAGTGACCTTGGACAGGCTGAGAGTCGCGTGCCCAGACCATCCTCGCTCGACTCTGCCACTTGTCTGTTAATATGACGTTTATCTTCATATGACAAACTCTCGCTGGTGAGCATTTTAATAATACTATCTAATGCCAATCGTTGATCATTTCTTAGAATAAATAAAAAACGTAACCCCCCATGTTTTCCTAGTGTTAATATAGAAGGTAACTATTAAAGAACATGGAGACAGGAGATCCACCCAAAGCAAAAAAAAAAAAAAAAGTTATGCCAGGTATTCTCAGCTGCAGTTACGCGTGCGGCCAAGGACATAACAAAAGTCCAAACTTTAGGCTATTATCTCTGGTGGGAGAGTAAATAGTCATGGAGAATCTTTGGCTTCCCTCACACTACACATTTTGATATTACATTTTTTTTTCATATCGTGATGTTTGGTTTTTGAATGTGGCGTGGAGGAGGGAGGATGTCGTGATGAGGGTTGGATGCTATTGAAGGATTTACCAGGGATGATAGTTGCATGCTATCATGGAATTTGTCTCTAATAAAGGTTAAATACTGAATAATATAATTTATGTATAATGAAGGATGTGTATTGTATGATTGTATTTATGAAAATTTATTTTATATAATTTATATTTGATGGTGTTTAGATAGTGAATAAATGAACAGAACTGCGATAAAGGATGTATAGTTTAGTGGGATTTATCTGTGATGAATTTTAGGTAGTGAATAATGTTATAGGATGAAGCCAGTGTTTAGTAGTGGATGCGGTGGCCCTGTGTAGCGTCTTGGGTAACTGTTAAAATGCTGGGTATTCTGTAGTTAGGATTCCTTCAACGTTCCTCTTGAAACCATTGGAACACAAACGGATGCTTCTTTTATCAGTGCGCCAGGAAAGCTGAGTGTTCTTATCGCCTCTTGTGTAAGACAGAAACTCCTGCAACTCATATCCTGAGGCTGAAGAAATATTTCTTGATGTTCCTGTGATTCCTGAGTTTTTTGTCTTCCAACTGTAGCCTAGTGTACCCCGCCTCCCCTTGGAACAGTCTATCTCTTACCACCCTATTCAGCTCTCTGAGTATTTTGTACGTGGTTACCATGTTTCCCATGGTTGTTCCACCAGTAATGTCTTCGGGTTCAGTTCCTACAGATTCTTTTTAAATCTTAGTTTTGGCACTGGCCTCTCCAGTTTCTTAACATGAGTTATCACATAAGGGTTCCATGCTGGTGCTGCGTACTCCAAGACAGGTATAGCATACAGAATATCGTGTATAAGGCCATGAATGACTGTTGAGATAACTGTAAGTAGCTACTCTTAGATTTCCCAAATGAGCATTCGCTGCATAGGTTATTCGGTAGACGTGTGCCTCCTCTCTTATACACAATTTTCCTTGTATGAATCTTAGTCATGGCTTTGTCTCTGTAGATGCCTTCCTTTCCCATTACATTGTCAAATGCTCCAGACCTTAGAACACACGTGACTTAACCTGATTCGTTTTTCTTCTCCTCTTTCTTCGTATTCGCCTTTCCTTTTTTCCCTTTTCTTGTTTTGGGTTTCCTTTCTTCTGCCTTGGGTGTTTTTCCTTTACTTTTTACACCCCCCGCCCTGTGCTCCTCTTTCACGGCTTTTAACTGACTCCACTACTACTACTATCTTCTCTGCTGCCTTTGGCTACCTTCTCTTTTGCCTCCTTTTTATCTGTTTTTTTTTTTGTCCCACCTACCTCTCTCCTTACTTCACACTACCACTTCTACTTCCACTACCAGCCTTATCTCTACCACTACCACTTTCACTCCCTACATTACCTCTACCACTACTCCTACCTCACTTGCCCCGTCCCTCCCAGCTTGCCTATATATACTGGCTCCGCGTGAGGAAACACTTATCCTGCTTCCTGAAGAACCTTACCTAACCTAACGTCTCCTTCCTGGTAGTGTGACTTTGTAAATGGTCCAAGTCGGACCGAAATGTTGTCGTAAGCTCCTCTCTCCTATGTGCTGGTTATTTGTGTAGTGTGCCGCATACAGTCCTTCACGTTTCTGGCTCCCCGTGTGGGTCCCAGTCTATTTCTCTGTGGTAGAAGTCCTCCATAATTAGTAGTTTTGCCTTATGTGTTCCTCTTGCTGCTTTCACTATTCTGTCAGCCACTGGCTTGTTATTGTCTCCACATTCCAGTCCTTGTCTCCTATTATTTGGTGGCTGGTAATAAATAACTTCTACTAATGACCCAGCCCACTATGTAGTCATTTGATTCATTTCTGTTTATCTCTCTCATCTCTTCAAAACTCCACTGGTTTCTGATTAGTATCGCCACTCCTCCGCCTCCCCTTTTTCCTCTATCTTTCCTTATCAGCTGATATCCTGTTACAAATAGGCATCTATAATCATTTCAGTTAGTTTTGTCTCTGTGATAGCTATGATGTCTGCATGTCTGTATATTCCATTCCTTCATTTCATCACTCTTGTGTTTTGTGTGTGTGTGTCTGCATGACGAATGAAGTATAAAATAAATCACTGCACAATTAGCATGCAGGAACATGGACATTCATAATCTGCGAACTAAGGCTGGAATATTTTAGTATCTTATTTATGGAATTTCAGTGTCAGGTAAATATATTTAGCGTTTTTTTCCCTCACTGTAACTCCTTCCTATCATGGCATCTACACAATGTTCTCTCATTGTAACTGCCATCTGTCATGGTATCTACACATTGTTTACGTCTTGTAACTGACATACGTTATGGTAGTCACACAAAACGTTCCTCTATAATTTGAAGATACGTCATCACCGAAATAACACCTACACTTGTTGATGGTAATTCCCATGTTTAAGAGACTGTAGCTCTGTTAAAATAAACTAACTCGAAATGTTACTTAGTTCAGTAGCAATAACTTTTTTTTTTCGCTGTTGAATTTACTTACAGGTTAAGAACTGTTATTATATCTGATTTCATTCCAAAGCTCAGCCCTATCTAAGATATACTACCACTCCCCAGGGTGCGCACTTCAGCATCCCCAGGGTGCGCACCTCAGCATCCCCAGGGTGCGCACCTCAGCAGTTGGCAAACACCCAGGTACGTGACTACCGCTAGGTGAGCTGAGGCAACAAGTTAAAGGTTAGGTTAGGTAAGGTTCGTCAGGAAACAGGACAAATGTTTCCTGACGCAAGTTAAAGAAAGTGTGCTTATTGGTTTTTATTCGTTTTCAAGCCTAGTCATTCGTTGGCTTTTCAGAATAAAATGAGGATGTATTCGTTGTTCATGTAAAGGTTACTGTAATAAACTGGTGGTCATTTACAGTGCGTGTATAACTCTCCTGAGTTACTGGGAGTGCTATATAAACCTAGTTCTCTCTCGAACTTTAACAGTGGATTAGCGTAGCCTCGTAGTGCGGATGTGCACAAGTTTGGTACAAATAGAAGACGGACATCTTTTAAATCCGTGGAAAAGAGTCGACTCATCTTCATAATCAGTGTCTCGTACGTTATATATTTACGTTAATACTTGTTACTGGGACTCACTGAACACAATCCTCAAACGGCTATCGGGCAGATGATCTCTAAAGTAATTTTTTTATTTTACATTTTTGGATTTAGTGCATATGCCAGTTTTTAATATCCATTGTCAGTAAAGTGGTTCGTGACGATGTTGACAGGTTGAAATGGTTCGCAATTGTAAATTTTTTTTAATGCAGATAATGTTATGATCGGAATTTAAAACAGTCAGATCGATAATCAGTGTAATTGACATTTATGAATATTTGCTTCTGGAATTTCTTAATCTCGCTGACTGAGAAGAAAAATCTGCATTCCGAGCAATGTTGTTTTTGTCGTCTTTCGAGTATTTCCTCTTTACCTTTTCCTTATTTTTTTTATTATAAGGTTTCTTAAAAGAATACCCAGATACAAGAATTTCTCGGAATCGTACCCTCCGCAGACTCAGGTCCATCACGGAGCCCACGGACATAAACACAGATTCAGTCTGCAGACACTGGGTCCATCTGGGAACCCTCTGACGCAGATACACAGCTTCAATCTGCAAACTCAGGTTCATTACGGAGACCACGGACGCAGAAACATAGATTCAGTCTTAATGATTAAAAACAAGCACATTTCGGGCGCACCTTTTACATTCCATTTGACGGGTAACTTTTTTTTTTAACCGATGCTCTCACGAAATCTTTATTCGTATGCATGTCCTGTCTAAGGCCCATGACTCGGCACACACCAGCAAAAAGCTCCTCATGCAATATGGGACTATTTTACAGACGTGCAGTAAGGCGCTTGTCCCAAAGACGGCGCTGTCTGCCTTAACACACAGTGGGGACGCACAAGGCATCTCGTTGTATTGCCAAGCCGTAACAATGTAAGTGAGCAACACGCGGAGTCGTCCTCTGCATGACGCTGCAGAGTACGGAACAGCGATAATATTTTACTGCAACATGTTCCCTTCACGGATTTAGGTTAATTCACAACAAGACATCTCCAGTTACCACGATATGGCAGTTAAATATATCCAAGTTACGTATATCCCAGTTACATACATCCCAATTACATATATCCCAGTTACATCCCAATTACATATACGTCATTTATCTCTCAGAGGGCTTCTCCAGGTACAAGGATACAGCAGTTACATATATTACTACAAGATTTTTCCTTCTTGGATACGCCAGTTACATCCTAGAGGGCTTCTCCAGGCACAAGGATGCTGCAGTTACACATTTAGGTGTTCTGTAGCTCGATTGCTAACTCCGGGGGTCGATCCCCGGTGCGGGTGGAAACATGAGGACGTGTTTCCTTAAGACACCTGCTGTCTATGTCCACCTAAAATGGGTACCTGGGTGTTAGTCGACTGGTGTGGGTCGCATCTAGGGATAAAATTTACCTAATTTGCCCGAAATGTTCTGCATAACAAGGGGCTGTCTATATAGTAATGTCATTGATGTCAGCTAGGTCTGCATAAATGAACTTGTAGAAATAAAGATTATTATTATTATTATTATTATTATTATTATTATTATTATTATTATTATTATTATTATCCTACAAGGTCTCTCCTAGGATACGCCAGTTACATACATCCTCCAGGCCTTCTCCAGACAACAAGGATACGGCAGTTACATATATCGTACAAGGTCTCCCCTTACAGGATAATAAGACAGCCACATACATCCCCCAAGGTCC
This sequence comes from Cherax quadricarinatus, assembly GCF_038502225.1. Lineage (NCBI taxonomy): Eukaryota > Metazoa > Arthropoda > Malacostraca > Decapoda > Parastacidae > Cherax > Cherax quadricarinatus. Next base: position 10,498,718 of record NC_091330.1, read on the forward strand.
TTCCTGCCACCAGGATACACCACTCACATATGTCCTGCTCAGTTTCAAGCAGTTAGTGAAACACTGGACATGATCAACATGTCTTAAGATCTTTAGTATTCACTCTCAGTGTTGCATCGTGTGTTCAGTGACTGTTCGGTCTGACTTAGCAACAACTGCATATGCATTCAGGGTTGTTGTAGCAAAACAATGGACAGCGAGACATCTTTAGAACCAAGTCCAAACTAAAAACTATTGCGCAAGAGGCTGACTTTACCACCTATTCTACTGTACCTCACAATGCAAAGAATCGTGGAAGGTATCCCCAGGGTATCTCACATGGAAAAGGATCATGGAAGGTATCCCTAGCGTACCTCACAATGCACAGAATCGTAGAAGGTATCCCCCAGCATACATCACAATACAAAGAACAATGGAAGGTATCCCGAGCATACCTCGCAATAAAAAGAGTCAAATAAGTCATCTCCAGTATATCATGCAATACAAAAATTAAGGAAGGTATCCCCAGCATACAATGCAACACAACAATTAAGAAAGGTATTTCCAGCATACCTCACAGTACAAAGAGTCGAAGATATGCCAGTATATCTCCCAACAGAATAGAGGAAGATATCCACAGTATCTTAGTATTCTAATATATCAGAGAATCGAAGGTGGTTTCCTATCACAGTATACCTAGCAACTATTCAAGTATACTTCACACTATACTACAAAACCAAGGTAGGTCTTTCAAGTTTCCAATCCCCCATTCAACATTTCAATACATTTCAATCCACGATCTAGTATCCCAGCATATCTCCCAGTACTGGGAACCTTGGTAATTATTCTCTTATCCCAGTTTTCCCACGGTTTCTCTCTCTCTCTCTCTCTTATATATATATATATATATATATATATATATATATATATATATATATATATATATATATATATATATATATATATATATATATGTGCACATACATGTACACGTTTATTTATACACACTCATCTGAGTTTTCTTTGATTTTATCTTAATAGTTCTTGGTCTTATTACTTTTCCTTTTATATCCATGGGGAAGTGGAATAAGAATCTTTCCTCCGTAAGCCATGCGTGTTGTAAAAGTCAACTAAAATGCCGGGAACAATGGGCTAGTAACCCCTTTTCCTGTAAAGATTACTAAAAAGAATAATAATAAGAAAATTGTCAAAGTGGGAAGTCTGAATGTGCGTGGATGTTGTGCAAATGATAAGAAAGAGATGATTGTGGATGTTATGAATGAGAAGAAACTGGATGTCCCGGCTTTAAGTGAAACAAAGCTGAAGGGGGTGAGAGAGTTTCAATTGAGAGGAATAAATGGGATTAGGTCAGGGGTTTCAAATAGAGTTAGAGCTAAAGAAGGAGTAGCAATAATGTTGAAGGATAAGCTATGGCAGGAAAAGAGGGACTACAAATGTATAAGATTGGATGTGAAAAGTGGGTTATAGTAAGCGTGTATGCACCTTGAGAAGAGAGAAGTGAAGAGGAGAGAGAGAGATTCTGGGAAATGTTGAATGAATGCGTGGGGAGATTTGAATCAAGTGTGAGAGTAATGGTGGTTGGGGATTTCAATGCTAAAGTGGGTAAAAATGTTATGGAGGGAGTAGTAGGTAAATTTGGGGTGCCAGGGGTAAATGTAAATGGGGAGCCTTTAATTGAGCTATGTGTAGAAAGAAATTTGGTAATAAGTAATACATATTTTATGAAAAAGAGGATAAATAAATATACAAGGTATGATGTAGCACGTAATGAAAGTAGTTTGTTAGATTATGTATTGGTGGATAAAAGGTTGATGTGTAGGCTCCAGGATGTACATGTTTATAGAGGGGCAACTGATATATCGGATCATTATTTAGTTGTAGCTACAGTTAGAGTAAGAGGTAGATGGGAAAAGAGGAAGGTGGCAACAACAAGTAAGAGGGAGGTGAAAGTGTATAAACTAAGGGAGGAGGAAGTTCGGGCGAGATATAAGCGACTATTGGCAGAAAGGTGGGCTAGTGCAAAGATGAGTAGTGGGGGGGGGTTGAAGAGGGTTGGAATAGTTTTAAAAATGCAGTATTAGAATGTGGGGCAGAAGTTTGTGGTTATAGGAGGGTGGGGGCAGGAGGAAAGAGGAGTGACTGGTGGAATGATGAAGTAAAGGGTGTGATAAAAGAGAAAAAGGTAGCTTACGAGAGGTTTTTACAAAGCAGAAGTGTTATAAGAAGAGCAGAGTATATGGAGAGTAAAAGAAAGGTGAAGAGAGTGGTGAGAGAGTGCAAAAGGAGAGCAGATGAAAGAGTGGGAGACGCACTGTCAAGAAATTTTAATGAAAATCAGAAAAATTTTTGGAGTGAGTTAAACTAGTTAAGAAAGCCTAGGGAAAGTATGGATTTGTCAGTTAAAAACAGAGTAGGGGAGTTAGTAGATGGGGAGAGGGAGGTATTAGGTAGATGGCGAGAATATTTTGAGGAACTTTTAAATGTTGAGGAAGAAAGGGAGGCGGTAATTTCATGCACTGGCCAGGGAGGTATACCATCTTTTAGGAGTGAAGAAGAGCAGAATGTAAGTGTGGTGGAGGTACGTGAGGCATTACGTAGAATGAAAGGGGGTAAAGCAGCTGGAACTGATGGGATCATGACAGAAATGTTAAAAGCAGGGGGGGATATAGTGTTGGAATGGTTGGTACTTTTGTTTAATAAATGTATGAAAGAGGGAAAGGTACCTAGGGATTGGCGGAGAGCATGTATAGTCCCTTTATATAAAGGGAAGGGGGACAAAAGAGATTGTAAAAATTATAGAGGAATAAGTTTAATGAGTATACCAGGAAAAGTATACGGTAGGGTTATAATTGAAAGAATTAGAGGTAAGACAGAATGTAGGATTGCGGATGAGCAAGGAGGCTTCAGAGTGGGTAGGGGATGTGCAGATCAAGTGTTTACATTGAAGCAAATATGTGAACAGTATTTAGATAAAGGTAGGGAAGTTTTTATTGCATTTATGGATTTAGAAAAGGCATATGATAGAGTGGATAGAGGAGCAATGTGGCAGATGTTGCAAGTATATGGAATAGGTGGTAAGTTACTAAATGCTGTAAAGAGCTTTTATGAGGATAGTGAGGCTCAGGTTAGGGTGTGTAGAAGAGAGGGAGAATACTTCCCGGAAAAAGTAGGTCTTAGACAGGGATGTGCAATGTCACCATGGTTGTTTAATATATTTATAGATGGGGTTGTAAAAGAAGTAAATGCTAGGGTGTTCGGGAGAGGGGTGGGATTAAATTATGGGGAATCAAATTCAAAATGGGAATTGACAGTTACTTTTTGCTGATGATACTGTGCTTATGGGAGATTCTAAAGAAAAATTGCAAAGGTTAGTGGATGAGTTTGAGAATGTGTGTAAAGGTAGAAAGTTGAAAGTGAACATAGAAAAGAGTAAGGTGATGAGGGTATCAAATGATTTAGATAAAGAAAAATTGGATATCAAATTGGAGAGGAGGAGTATGGAAGAAGTGAATGTTTTCAGATACTTGGGAGTTGACGTGTCGGCGGATGGGTTTATGAAGGATGAGGTTAATCATAGAACTGATGAGGGAAAAAAGGTGAGTGGTGCATTGAGGTATATGTGGAGTCAAAAAACCTTATCTATGGAGGCAAAGAAGGGAATGTATGAAAGTATAGTAGTACCAACACTCTTATATGGATGTGAAGCTTGGGTGGTAAATGCAGCAGCGAGGAGACGGTTGGAGGCAGTGGAGATGTCCTGTCTAAGGGCAATGTGTGGTGTAAATATTATGCAGAAAATTCGGAGTGTGGAAATTAGGAGAAGGTGTGAAGTTAATAAAAGCATTAGTCAGAGGGCAGAAGAGGGGTTGTTGATGTGGTTTGGTCATTTAGAGAGAATGGATCAAAGTAGAATGACATGGAAAGCATATAAATCTATAGGGGAAGGAAAGAGGGGTAGGGGTCGTCCTCGAAAGGGTTGGAAAGAGGGGGTAAAGGAGGTTTTGTGGGCGAGGGGCTTGGACTTCCAGCAAGCGTGCATGAGCGTGTTAGATAGGAGTGAATGGAGACGAATGATACTTGGGACCTGACGATCTGTTGGAGTGTGAGCAGGGTAATATTTAGTGAAGGGATTCAGGGAAACCGGTTATTTTCATATAGTCGGACTTGAGTCCTGGAAATGGGAAGTACAATGCCTGCACTTTAAAGGAGGGGTTTGGGATATTGACAGTTTGGAGGGATATGTTGTGTATCTTTATACGTATATGCTTCTAAACTGTTGTATTCTGAGCACCTCTGCAAAGGCAGTGATAATGTGTGAGTGTGGTGAAAGTGTTGAATGATGATGAAAGTATTTTCTTTTTGGGGATTTTCTTTCTTTTTTGGGTCACCCTGCCTCGGTGGGAGACGGCCGACTTGTTGAAAAAAAAATATGTATATATATATATATATATATATATATATATATATATATATATATATATATATATATATATATATATATATATATATATATATATATATATATATATATTATTTATGTTAATGTAAAATTAATAATTTTGTATCAAAAGAACCTTAGAAAACTTACCTAACCTAATGATAACAAGCGCAGTTTAATTTAGCCTATTCCAACTAAACATATTTTAGCTAAGTTTGCAATAATTTAATAATAAACAAACACGATGAAATATTTTTTTTGTTAGGCTCAGAATGATTTTTGCGAAATTATTGCAAACACAAATTTTCGCTTGCCTTACTCGGCAAGAAGAGCTTTGCTATTTAAGCCAAGACCGCAAGTTATACCTATTCGGCACGACATATATATATCCAGGATGAAATTGTGGCTGGCTACTGTCATGTAAATTCTGAAATACCTTTTTTATCATATACACAAAAACTTGAAAGTGTTTTAAAATACTTCAGCTTAGAGGTAGCGGTCAAGGCAAGGAGACTTATAGGCAGGCAGGTAGGCAGGCAGGCAGGCAGGCAGGCAGGCTGGCAGGCTGGCAGGCAGGCAGGCAGGCAGGCAGGCAGGCAGGCAGGGAGATAGACAGGCGGACAGGGAGGCTGGCAGGACGACAGGTAGGCAGACAGGAAGGTAAGTAGTGAAACAGGTTGTTTTCCTGAAAGACGTGCGAGTTATTATGCTGAAAAAAAGTGCCTCATGACATACCAGTTCTCTGTTTTCTGCTAGTCTGTCCATTAGGTTCGCTTGGCCTGGTTATCGTTCCTTGCAGGCTAGCAGGTCCATTTTGCCTGTTTGACCGGCGTTCAGTATTTTGCCTGCTTTCAGGTCTGCTAGGCGTGCCTGGTCTGTGTCTAGCATCTGGCTCAATAGACTGGTCCAGTCTTCCCTCCAGTCTAACTGCTCAGTAGACCGTGCCAGTCACTGTTGAAAAAATCACATAACATTTCTATTGTCAAGCACAAAAAGGGAGGATTGCAGTAAGAAGCTAAGTGCTTCTGGATTCCTCCCAGGCTTGAGTATCAGAGAGTGGGAGGAAGATGAGAAAGTGTGAGGTTGTCGAGGGAGTGTACGAGGTTCTTGAGAGAGAGAATGTGAGATTGTCGATGGAATGCGCGAGGTTCTTGAGAGTGTGAGGCTGTCCAGTACCCTGAGGTTCATAAAGTTTAAAGTTTTACTTTGTTTTGGTGCTCAAGAACGATAAGGTTCGATCTTGTATTGGAACTCTGGAAGGGTGAGGTTACATTGTACCTTGGAGATCTGGAAGAGTGAGGTTCGACAGTGTCTTGGAGCTGTGGAAGGGTGAGGTTACACCCTGCCTTGGAGCTTTGTGAGGGTAAGGTTACACCCTGCACTGGAGCTGTGGAAGAGTGAGGTTACACCCTGCCTTGGAGCTTACACCATGTTGTGGAGCAGTTCGCCAACATCAAGGTTCCACCCTCCTTAATGAGCTATCTTAAAACAATTTCCCTAAGGAAATACAAAACTTGTGTAAAAGAGTTGACATTAAGATAACATATGAAGCAACACTGTCAACAGATTACTTAAAAATATATCCCAAGAAAAATAAACAGAGATTTTTCCATTCCAGTATTTTACAGATAATTCGTATATGACTTTAAAAGGAATTTAAAAAATGCGCTTGTGATCCCAATATTTTCATGTTTTTTTGAGTTCAATATTTTCTTTATGAAATTCAAAGATTTGTACGAAAATTATCTTTACAAACACTAATGTTCGTAAACGTAAGTGTTTGGAATAGTCCATAAAAACAGTGCTGCTGGACAACACATCATGCTGTGTAAAGCTGTACTTAGAAAATGTAAAGCTGTCCCAGTAAGAATTTTCTCTCAAAAATGTCTTTTTCTCCCCCTCTTGCGGCAGTGTGTTATTCAGAATCAATTACAATGGCATTTTGTTCCATGTACGTGACTGCAACCACCATTCATATTGTTATCACTGCTGAGGAATCTTTATATAATAATTTGAAAATAAATATAAAAATCGGGAGTGAATGTATCAGTTCCGAACTCGATTTTTTTTAATGGTTGAAAACACTTCGTGACGGTAATTCTCTGTCAGATTAATGGATAGTTGAGTAAGCACGTGCTGAGCCGTGACGAGGCCTCCGCATCCTGTCTTCACGTCACGTGCGAAGAACGTGAAGATTCACATATTGCGAGTGTTTCCCTTGTAAGGCAACACGGGAATAAAAGTTTATAGGTCAGTAACGAGAAAACAAATCAATGCCGATATCTTGAGGAAAATGGACACGAAGGTTTATGCTCAGGATACCTCTGTTGAAGACGTTTCGGTCCCAGCTGGGATGTTCATCACTTCAAATGCTTGTATTTGTCCTTGGCAAGGTCCCAGGACCGAAACATCACCAATAAAGTTGTCCTAAGTGAATGAATTCGTGTTCGTTTCCCACTTTATAGATCAGATTGAAGGGAGAGTGGAGATTCTATTTGAATACTTGCGAGAGGGTGAATCGGTTGATGAGTCGTCTGATGGGTTTGTGGAAGATGATTAGTACTAGGAAAAAACTGGGGTGGTTTCTAAAACTAAATTGCTTGAGCTCACACCGGAAACACCTGGGTTCAATAATAGTTTAAATGAAACGTGTGGGCGAGTCTTGTAGCACCCACAGTTCTTGTTCACCTAGCACTCAACAGGAACCAATATTAGTTGACTGTCGTGGTTGGCAGCCTAGGGAATGGTGCACATATAAGGGCTGGGCTTTGAAATAAGGTGGGATAACAACTCTAAGAGTGCAAAGTGAATAGTGTGAAAAATAGCGCTGGGGAATCTGTTGAATAGTTTATTCTAATATATGCAGGAAAGAAGTGGATATATATGCATGCTGCATAGGAGACATAGTGGCAAACTTCTGTCACTTCTTGAACTGAAGATCCAACGTGGGTTCAATTTCTGCATGACAATTGTTCGCTTGTTCACCAGGACATGACAAAATTTCTGATGTAGATGTTAAGAACATATGAACATAAGAAAGAAGGAACACTGCAGCAGGCCTACTGGCCCATGCAAGGCAAGTCCATGTCACCCTCCAACCCCCCCCCCTGGCTTAGACCAATGACCCACCTAGTCAGGTGACATCCACTGAAGGAAGGAGCATAACATGTTGCCTTCAATGTGCCTAGCAACCCCTCAAGGAAGGTTCCTTGATGTTGGTGAGGGGCTCTTGATTTAGGGAATTGGATCTGTGCTCCAGTTCCCCGAATTAAGCCTGAATGCCTTCCACATCCCCCCCCACAGGCGCTGTATAATCCTCCAGGTTTAGCGCTTCCCCCTTGATTATAATAATAATAATGTGCCTAGCGTCTAGCACCCCGTCCACTGAGAATTCCACAGCTCAGACCATATTGGTCGGCTAACACCTTGATGTAAATAAATCATTTAAATGAGTATAGCCATGGGACATAACCCACACGATACCTTCACCCACCTCGCCAAGATCCCCTTAGCATGAGTGGGTGCGGGTGGGTGTGAGTTGGATCTGACTAGCTTGTGCTACTAGGTCAGATGCCGTGCTCCTTTCTAAAGTGAATATGACCTGACTAGGTTGGGACATTGGCTTAAGCCGGTAGGAAACTTGGCCCTGCCTCGCATAGGTCAGTAGGCCTGCTGCAGTGTCCTTTCTTTCTTATGTTCTTATATAAAAAATCATAAAGGCAGAGAATTATTGCAAAAGCACCCCCCCCTACTAAAAATTTGCAAAAGCAAAAAATATTGTAAAAGCCCAAAAATATTTCAAAAGGCACAAAAATGTATATTGTAAAAGCCAAAAATATATTGTTGACACTCAAAAATACATTCTAATAAAATAAATTAAAAAAAATAAAATATTCATAAAAGGGAACAAAGGTACTGTAGAAAAACACATTAATATACTTTAAAAAAAAAAAATAATATATTACAAAAAAAAATCTATTAAATATCTCGTAAGAACCGAAAAGAAGCAGAGTCTAAAAGTAAAAATTTATATATTGTTAAGAAGTGCCTCACATTCCTGATATAAAAATCTCTTAACGAGCAACCTTCGGTTCAGTGTTTTTTTTTTTTTTTTGGGGGGGGGGGGGTAAATGTCATGAAATATGATTTACGTTGCGAGGACCTGTTTAGTAGTTTTAGTGTGTGTTGCGTGAGTAGTAAAACTGTTTTGTGATGCGGGAGAGTTATGAGGCGTCTATTGTGCTACTGTCGTTAGTGCTGTTATTATTATTATTATTATTATTATTATTATTATTATTATTATTATTATTATGAGCAGCAGCAGCAGCAGCAGCAGCAGCAGCAGCAGCAGCAGCAGCAGCAGCAGCAGCAGCAGCAGCAGCAGCAGCAGCAGTAGTAGTAGTAGTAGTAGTAGTCGTAGTAGTAGTAGCAGTAAGCTGAATTTAAAGCCTATCTGCTAATAATAATAATAATAATAATAATAATAATAATAATAATAATAATAACAATAATAATAATAATAATGTACCTTAAGGTACATTATTATTATTATTATTATTATTATTATATTTTAATTACTAGGTATTTTTTGAGAGGGACATCTCTTGATCAAGTAAATTGTAATTATCTTAAAAGACGAACGGAGCAATGTATTTAGTTATAACTATCGTATATTCTTGAGAATCAATTTATATACATAGAAATACACTAGTATTTATGTAAATATGTACATATGTCTACCCTTCTGTTTATTCATTGGCAGATGTTTACGATAACTTAAGTTCCTGTACATAAGTACCTACGAAAATCAATACGCTCTCCTACATTAATCCATACACGAGGAGATACACGAATAGAACTTTATAGAAGTCGCTGTCTTGATGTTTTAACAATAAAGACTTGTTCTGTACCTGTTCCTTTTGTTCATTATGGAGCATGTATTGTTCAAAATGTAGAACCGAGGCAGTCTCCTGGCACCAGCTTCCCCAGTTCAGGCAGCCATGAACGCCTGGAGATCCTGGAGACCAGGAATGAGAGAAATCAATCGAGGAGGGACCACGACGTAACCGTCGACCCCCCACAACCCAAATCGGATGAGTACAACTAGGTGAGTACGGCTGCTGAGTACAACTAGGTGAGTACGACGACTAGGTAACTGAAACTAGGTGAGTACGACGACTAGGTGAGTGGAACTAGGTCAGTACGACGACTAGGTGAGTGCATCCAGGTGAGTACGACGACTAGGGTAGTGCAACTAGATGAGTATGACTAGATGAGTACGAAGACTAGTGAGTGCAACTAGGTGAGTACAACGACTAGGTGTGTACGATTAGGTGAGTACGACTAGGTGAGTACGACGACTAGGTGAGTACATGGACTAGGTGGGTACGACGACTAGGTGAGTGCAACTAGGTAAGTACAACGACTAGGTGAGTGCAACTAGGTAAGCACAACGATTATATGAGTAACTAGGTGAGTACAACGACTAGGTGAGTGCAACTAGGTAAGTACAACGATTATATGAGTAACTAGGTGAGTACGACGACTAGGTGAGTGCACCTAGATAAGTACAACGATTAAATGAGTAACTAGGTGAATGAAACGACTAGGTGAGTGCAACTAGGTAAGTACAACGACTACATGAGTGTAACTGGGTGAGTACGACAACTAGGTAAGCGTAAATAGGTGAGTACCTACCCCCACCGCCACCTCCCCTCAACCAGTCAGACATCCGCAGCCAGCTTGACCACCGCCCATCCCACTCGCTACATAAACTCCTCCTGTCCCTTTTTTCTCTCTCTTGGCAAGTGCAAAAACAAAAAAACAAAACAGGAACCTCCGCAAACCAGTTATATAAACTTTTTCCACAAAATACCCAAACCCTGAAGGTTAATGTTGCCCGAGAGAGCTAATGGCCAGTAAATACCTCCGCTACTATTGATAGTCAATAGTTTCATCATTTAGTAAGAATTAGGTTTGAAACTATTGGTAGTAATACCTCTGATACTATTGGCAGTTGATATTTTTTATGCTATTCAAAATAATAGCTTTGATACTATTAGTAGTTATAGCTTAGATATTATTGGTATTAAATTTTTATATAATAGTTACTAGTTTTGATACGGTGACATTACCAAAAATTAATGTTTTTTTTTTTTACTATTTGTAGTTATCCATAAGATAGTGAAAGTAAATTAATCTGAAGAAACTTCCAACACAAAAGTATATTCTTGTACATAACAAATATATATATATATATATATATATATATATATATATATATATATATATATATATATATATATATATATATATATATATATATATATATATATATATATATATATATATATATATTTTTTTTTTTTTTTTTTTTTTTTTTTCAACAAGTCGGCCGTCTCCCACCGAGGCAGGGTGACCCAAAAAAGAAAGAAAATCCCCAAAAAGAAAATACTTTCATCATCATTCAACACTTTCACCACACTCGCACATTATCACTGTTTTTGCAGAGGTGCTCAGAATACAACAGTCTAGAAGCATACACATATAAAGATACACAACATATCCCTCCAAACTGCCAATATCCCAAACCCCTCCTTTAAAGTGCAGGCATTGTACTTCCCATTTCCAGGACTCAAGTCAGACTATATATATATATATATATATATATATATATATATATATATATATATATATATATATATATATATATATATATATATATATAATGTGTGTGTGTGTGTGTGTGTGTGTGTGTGTGTGTGTGTGTGTGTGACATCTTTAATGGCTGAACACAGGAAACAAAAACCTGTAGGCTCTCTGGTAACACATTATACATTTTTACACTAACCCCCCCAAAAATTGCGCTAGTTCTGACACATTTAAACTATTTCGGCCAGTATCTGAGGTTGTGTTCAGATGCAGATGGAATTAATCAGATTGTCTTTCATATGCCACATTAACCCGTGCGGCATTACACTTGGTTATCATACAAATATGTGAATACACATCTTTCGATTCTCCTACAAGGACCCATATGGAAATAGTCTGACTTGCTTGGGTTATCCTAAGTAATTTACTGTATGATAATTGCACTTATGTTTACCTGTGCCTAAATATACTTAAACCGAGGCATAGATAAACATATCAAAATCACATAAGTTTTTTTTTTTGAAACACATAACAATTCATCTGTCATGTTTAAGAAATTAAAAATGTTCGGAAAACACTTTGGCGAACTGCAGGATAAATGCATTATACACTGCCTCTGAGTTTCCCCGTTTTTCCGCGCATAAATCACAATATTCCGGGTGTTTTTCTCAAGCAAGGCGTCATAAATTGTAGCGAGGGGGGTATGTTCACCGCAACAAAGATAACATTATCTTGACTTACTGCGACGGTTCCGTACATTCAAGGTGGTGCGTAATATTTTTTCGTAAACTTGAGCTGTTGTAATGGCACGGTGGCGTGTCAAAACAACGATGCATTTTGCAGCTTTGATTGCAAAAATATGGAACTTTGTTCGTAAATGAAGATAGTCACGCGTTTGCAGAGCTTACATTTAGCGAGGCTGCAGTTTCGCTCTGTGTAGAGCTTCATGGAATCATGACATAATCAGGCTCTGCGTAAGATGAAGCGTTGTTCCAGTGAAACACTTATTTTGCAGTGCGTCACTTTTCTCAAGTATTTTAGCCAGTAGGCTATTGAAATCCAATATTGTTTATAACAAGTATATTTTGACTAGGCTTGCTTTTTCTCCCACAATTGAGTTCTACGTCTGTCCATAGAGAGAGAGAGAGAGAGAGAGAGAGAGAGAGAGAGAGAGAGAGAGAGAGAGAGAGAGAGAGAGAGAGAGAGAGAGAGAGAGAGAGAGAGAGAGAGAGAGAGAGAGAGAGCTGATATAAGTAAGAGCTCTTAGCTCGTAAAGTTAGGAACCTTAACCTAATCTTGTAAAACCCTGTGTAAAAAAAATTAAATGAACAATTAAGCGTCTATCCATTTCCATGTGAAATCCTTTTACGGTAGTGAGAAATAATTAAGCTCCTATCCAAGTGTTACTCATGACTTACTCATCAAATGATAGTTACAATTAGAATTATGGGGGAACGCTAAAACCGTAGGATCATACAGCGCATGTTAGGGGGGGGGAGAATAGGAGGTATTCAGGTTCAATTCAGGGAACCGGAGCACAGATCCAATTCCCTAGATCAAGAGCCCCTCACCAGCGTCAAGAAAGCTCCCTTGAAAGGTACTCATTAAATAAGCCTACTATTGAATGTCAGAAACCTACCTACTGCAGCGGGACTTTGGACAATATGGGAAGAATTGGGAGAAGTTTATTTCTCATTTCTGTAAAAAGTTTTGTTATGGAACGGCACTGATGCACAATTGTTGGCATGATACCCCCTTTGGTCTAAAGAAGCTAAATGCTCTGAAATCTGCTGACCGAAATGGAAGGGCAAAAAAAAAAAAAAATGGTTTCACTTGAATTTCAGATAACGTTTGTCTTGTAAAGGTGGTTCTTCCATGAGACTGATCTCTGTGGACGAACCATCGCGGCTTTTCCCCACTTATCGACACCTTTAATATTCATATGGTCTGTCTCCCTCCTTGTTTCACTTGTTACCTGACTTGTGACCTCATCCAAGCCTGACCTCTGGGGTGATCATCTGCCTTTAAAAGGCAGCATGTGTGTGTGTGTGTGTGTGTGTACCTAATTGTGCTTGCAAGGGTCAAGTCATAGCTCCTAGCCCCGCCTGTGTGTGTGTGTATGTGTGTGTGTGTGTGTATTTTACAAATTCTAATCATGGCGAAAAGTTGTCATAAAGACCACTGCAAACTCAGTGACTTCCTCATAAACCTAACACAACTAATCAAAGACTAACCTAACATATAAACAGCAGATACAGCGACACCAGCTGAAGACTTTATAGCACAAAACTGCCCTCCTAACTTAGTAAAGCAGGTCTATACATTACGTACTTTTTCTGCTGTGGACACAACCCAGACGGGTTTAACGCAAGTCAAGTTTTATTGACAACGGAGGTCTTATTTGTTCATTAATCTCAACGTGAATTGATGCATTTATTTTTTTTTCTGAGTGTGGGGAATTACCCTGGTGCGAGAAAAATATTTAAAACTGTGGTAATGAAAATGTCGGACAAACAAAACGATAAATTCCGTAAGATATTTTCACAAAAAAGCTCGTATTTGTGTGTGCTTGTTCGTGTATTCTGTCTTTCTATCTCTTTGTCTATCTGTATTCGTGTCTGTCTGCGAAAGGTCTTGAAATAGTACTTAAAAGTATTCAACATTTTCTTTTCAATATTTTAGCACAGAGGTCAATGACACGTATAGCAGAGCAAGTCTCTGCTGCGTCGCATTTCGCTCACACGTGAGTTAGTGTCAGCTAGTAAGCGTGTCATTAACTCTCACTCTCGTTTGCATATAATTTCTGGCTTAAGACACAATCTCGCGATAATGAATATATATATATATATATATATATATATATATATATATATATATATATATATATATATATATATATATATATATATATATCTATATATATATATATATATATATATATATATATATATATATATATATATATATATATATATATATATATATATATTTATTCTGCCATTACAGAATTAATTTGCACCACCCATGAAGCTCAGTTTCCCATCAATCAGCTGTTAAGTCGCTGTGTTTACCTTGTGTTGCTATCAGGGAGCATCGCCCCCGCTGTCCGCTCTCAGAAGCGTTTGTTTGCTAATGAATTAGGCCGTGAGTGTATCGTGTGTATTTTCTCTGCACCGTTCCCCTCATTTATATGATTTTACTATTAGTCGTAAATACATTATTTAATGCTAAACTAACGCAAAATAGCAAAATTAAAATGGCTAATTCTCATAAGTGGCGTAGATCGTTCAGAAATAAACCTAAATCCTTTAGAAAATGAACGATGTGTAGTGGGAACGAGTTACGATTAAATTAAAGGCATCAAATACCAACAAATTTATGAACAAGAGACATGCGCAAAAATCTGAGTATCTTTACCCGAGAGACGCTTCGCCTGCAAAGCAGGCTTTGCAGGAATGAGATACGAAGTGTCTCATTCCTGCATTCTGTCTCATTCCTCAGTACGGGTTGTACGTAATGACTTGTGAGAAAAACGACGGTGGTGGGGATGATGGTCATTCCTCACCCCATACTCTTCCCGCAAGAGTATCTTAACCAACAGTAATTCCCATCTTTACTAGTTACTCCAAGTGCGTTATCTGTGCATTGTAGCCACGGTATTGTGCCTTTTTATCCTTAAAGGACAAAGACTAATGTCCTTCATTTAATGGATGTTAAATTCAATATACTTCAGGTAACGAATGAAAATCAAATGGTCTTTAGGAAATGGCAAATGGAATGATGGTCGGATGATGACGACGCTAATGTTCAGGAAGTAAAAGGATGATGAAAGCATTCCCGACACTCCTATCATGCTCTGCTGCACACGGCGACTCGAGAGTGTTATTGTATGTCCATCTCCTCAACAGCTGATCTTGACAGCTGCTTTCCACTCGTTCGATCCACCTGACGTATCAGATGAGGGTGTAATTTGGTTAGTCAGGATGGCTGACGACAGGGTGATATGGCTGTCGAAGTTTTGCAGTTCAGTGAAGTTTGATGGACGGAGCGATGCTCTCAGCAAGCCTTCGTGGACGGACCGATATGACATGAAAGTCTGAAACAAACTGGAAATCGAAATAGGATGACGTTTTTTTCGGTCTGCTTGGACCATTATGAACGACGTTTCGATCCATCCTGGACCATCATCAGATCAAGCGTTTTCTCTTGAAGGTTAGTTGTGAATTTTTCCAGCCACGATATTGTAGCTTCTGTTCTTCACAAAGCTGCTAACTGTCATCAGAGATTCAATGAATTACGTCGCTGTTTTCTACGCTAGTTAAAACTCCTTCAGTACACGAAGAATAACTACAACACATTACTTCATAATTCATCACTTCAAAACAAGTAACGAGGGACTTAAGAAAATCCTCTCGTACTCTAGAACATTAAACCGATACGCAATTAAACCCTGTTGAAAGGCAATTAAATTCGACTTGTTTTCGCGATCTCTCATTTACATTCTCAAGGAATAGCAACGGACTCACTTGTTCCCATTATTATTCCTTGATAATGTGATTGAGGGATCATGAAAGCCTTTGCAATATAATTCACTCTCAAAGTGGCTAAATTGCATACTGTCACCTTTTTTTTTCCTTCCTGGTGATCCGTTTGCGTAAACATGATGCATCGATACACTTTACATCCGCAACATTTACGTAAAACTACACCTAGGAACTTTATGACGACGTTTTGGACCATTGTCGAGCCACAATTGGGCGAGAAAAAGTTAAGGGCTTTTTTTTTAACGAATTGACTCAGCCACGGTATTGTGATTTTTTTAATCTTCAAATACAGAAGATTTACCGATTTGTAAAAACAAATGAAAGGAAAAAAATTATGAGGCAACGCGTAGACTGTTGAGATATTTGCTTGTATAATGTGAAGGTTATTGTCTGCAAAAACTCTTTGCTTCAAAGACAGCCATGTCAGATATGTCGACATGCTATTTAAATGTCTGAGACGTGTTAGAGCCCGTGTCTACGCGATGTAAACACATATAACATGACTTCGATGAATAAAGCCATACTGATCACGTTAAAAAGAGGATGATTCAACATAGGACATAAAAGGTGCGCTGCAAACAAGGGAGGTATTTTGATGCGTCTATGTTGGCTAATAATAGCGTTGCTGTGTGGCGTAAACATCAACTATCCAGGTACTGTTGTCACATTATCAAAGTACCTGCTGACAAGGCGACGTGGTTCATTCGTCAACAATGTCAACAAAAGACGTTTGTAACCGCAAGAGATATATATACACAAGGGTTTCAAGCACATTTTCTTTGGTTTACATAATCTATTTCACCTATTGGGTAATCACTGAGGTCACTGCAAGTAATCACATGATTCAATACACAAATAACCCATACATAGGAGAGAGAAGCTTGCGGCGACGTTTCGGTCAGACTTGAACCATCAAATGACTTGTAGATGGTCCAAGTCAGACTGAAACATCACCGTAAGCTTTCATTTCATATGTGCGGGTTATTTGTGTATTGTTCCAGCCACAGTATTGGTCTTAAATTATTAAAATTTCATACCCTGCTGCCCAGGGCTCAATTTTCAACAAATTCGTAAGAATGAGAGTGGAACGAATACATTTAAACGATACAAAATTTAATCAAGTATTACACTAGACCATAGGGAAAAAAAACTAAATCGATAAAGTGTACCAAGGAGGAATGCGCCATACGAGAGGGACTTATTTAGTTTCATGTTACACCTCTCACTTAATTCCCTGTTATCCCTTATTATCCAATTGTGTTTTGTGATTCACTGTATCTGCGCATCTCGGCGAAGGGTTCTCTAATGAGCATATGCCAAAGCAGCAGCAGTTCCAGTTCTTACTGATGTTCTACTGATCCCTCCTCAGGATTCCACACTGGAATGATTTTAGGACATATTTTTCCACAAATAACTCACACTGGAAAAGAAAGCTGGATGATGTTACGGCTCGTGCTGGAATGGTTCCAGCTACGGTTTTGCAGCATTTTTGTTTAGGTTTTAAAGGGATGTCGATGTTTCACAGTCAGGAAATTTTGAGATGCACTGACTGGTTTATATGCTGAGAGAAAGGGGTTTATTGAGTTCAGATGAGGGAGATGTGTAAGAGCATTTTAATCGAGGGGCTTAAAATGAGCCTACTTGAATTTTAATTAGCTAGTGGTTACTGCATTCTGAATTTCTTTTCCCTTAAAAAATACTTTGGCATGTCTGCAAATTAAACAAATGGGAAAATCAAGGAATTATGCTGTATATTTTATTTTTTCAAATACATCTTTTTTGTATGAGCTACGTTAGGTCACCAACTCATTCTTTGAGGAGAAAATATGACAAACATTTCCCACAGCACACAAAAGCAAACAAGAGAAGATATGATCGAGTCACGATGGTTTGAAATCAGTAAAAATTAGTTGATATGGGTTATATGGCGGGACCAGGAGCTGTCTCTCGACCCCTGCAGGTAAGTACAACTAGGTAACTACGGTGGAGCATGATTTGGAATTGCTTTAGGTGATTGCATGTGAGCGCTCACCTTAATTGAGGCGGCGAGGTTGTGTCAGACTGTGATTACTGGAGCACCAATACTATGTCCTGTTACAAGGGCAACTGATGACTGCCCTCGAGGTAAGGAAGATATGAACTGCAGCAGTGTTCAGCAGCAAGACTTGATGACAAAAAGTGTGAGAGAAGGACATACTGTCCGTGTGTCTACAATCAGTGCAATGTATATATATATATATATATATATATATATATATATATATATATATATATATATATATATATATATATATATATATATATATATATATATATATATATATATATTATTTTATTTTATTATCACACTGGCCGATTCCCACCAAGGCAGGGTGGCCCGAAAAAGAAAAACTTTCACCATCATTCACTCCATCACTGTCTTGCCAGAAGGGTGCCTTACACTACAGTTTTTAAACTGCAACATTAACACCCCTCCTTCAGAGTGCAGGCACTGTACTTCCCATCTCCAGGATTCAAGTCCGGCCTGCCGGTTTCCCTGAACCCCTTCATAAATGTTACTTTGCTCACACTCCAACAGCACGTCAAGTATTAAAAACCATTCGTCTCCATTCACTCCTATCAAACACGCTCACGCACGCCTGCTGGAAGTCCAAGACCCTCGCACACAAAACCTCCTTTACCCCCCTCCCTCCAACCTTTCCTAGGCCGACCCCTACCCCGCCTTCCTTCCACTACAGACTGATACACTCTTGAAGTCATTCTGTTTCGCTCCATTCTCTCTACATGTCCGAACCACCTCAACAACCCTTCCTCAGCCCTCTGGACAACAGTTTTGGTAATCCCGCACCTCCTCCTAACTTCCAAACTACGAATTCTCTGCATTATATTCACACCACACATTGCCCTCAGACATGACATCTCCACTGCCTCCAGCCTTCTCCTCGCTGCAACATTCATCACCCATGCTTCACACCCATATAAGAGTGTTGGTAAAACTATACTCTCATATATTCCCCTCTTTGCCTCCAAGGACAAAGTTCTTTGTCTCCACAGACTCCTAAGTGCACCACTCACCCTTTTCCCCTCATCAATTCTATGATTCACCTCATCCTTCATAGACACGTCCACTCCCAAATATCTGAATACATTCACCTCCTCCATACTCTCTCCCTCCAATCTGATATCCAATCTTTCATCACCTAATATTTTTGTTATCCTCATAACCTTACTCTTTCCTGTATTCACTTTTAATTTTCTTCTTTTGCACACCCTACCAAATTCATCCACCAATCTCTGCAACTTCTCTTCAGAATCTCCCAAGAGCACAGTGTCATCAGCAAAGAGCAACTGTGACAACTCCCACTTTATGTGTGATTCTTTATCTTTTAACTCCACGCCTCTTGTCAAGACCCTCGCATTTACTTCTCTTACAACCCCATCTATAAATATATTAAACAACCACGGTGACATCACACATCCTTGTCTAAGGCCTACTTTTACTGGGAAATAATTTCCCTCTTTCCTATGTACTCTAACTTGAGCCTCACTATCCACGTAAAAACTCTTCACTGCTTTCAGTAACCTACCTCCTACACCATACACCTGCAACATCTGCCACATTGCCCCCCTATCCACCCTGTCATACGCCTTTTCCAAATCCATAAATGCCACAAAGACCTCTTTAGCCTTATCTAAATACTGTTCACTTATATGTTTCACTGTAAACACCTGGTCCACACACCCCCTACCTTTCCTAAAGCCTCCTTGTTCATCTGCTATCCTATTCTCAGTCTTACTTTTTATTCTTTCAATTATAACTCTACCATACACTTTACCAGGTATACTCAACAGACTTATCCCCCTATAATTTTTGCACTCTCTTTTGTCCCCTTTGCCTTTATACAAAGGAACTATGCATGCTCTCTGCCAATCCCTAGGTGCCTTACCCTCTTCCATACATTTATTAAATAATTGCACTAACCACTCCAAAACTATATCCCCACCTGCTTTTAACATTTCTATCTTTATCCCATCAATCCCGGCTGCCTTACCCCCTTTCATTTTACCTACTGCCTCACGAACTTCCCCCACACTCACAACTGGCTCTTCCTCACTCCTACAAGATGTTATTCCTCCTTGCCCTATACACGAAATCACAGCTTCCCTATCTTCATCAACATTTAACAATTCCTCAAAATATTCCCTCCATCTTCCCAATACCTCTAACTCTCCACTTAATAACTCTCCTCTCCTATTTTTAACTGACAAATCCATTTGTTCTCTAGGCTTCCTTAACTTGTTAACCTCACTCCAAAACTTTTTCTTATTTGTTGATAACATCTCACCCACTCTCTCATTTGCTCTCTTTTTACATTGCTTCACCACTATCTTAACCTCTCTCTTTTTCTCCATATACTCTTCCCTCCTTGCATCACTTGTACTTTGTAAAAACTTCTCATATGCTAACTTTTTCTCCCTTACTACTCTCTTTACATCATCATTCCACCAATCGCTCCTCTTCCCTCCCGCACCCACTTTCCTGTAACCACAAACTTCTGCTGAACACTCTAACACTACATTTTTAAACCTACCCCATACCTCTTCGACCCCATTGCCCATTAGCCCATCTATCCTCCAATAGCTGTTTATATCTTTCCCTAACTGCCTCCTCTTTTAGTTTATAAACCTTCACCTCTCTCTTCCCTGATGCTTCTATTCTCCTTGTATCCCATCTACCATTTACTCTCAGTGTAGCTACAACTAGAAAGTGATCTGATATATCTGTGGCCCCTCTATAAACATGTACATCCTGAAGTCTACTCAACAGTCTTTTATCTACCAATACATAATCCAACAAACTACTGTCATTTCGCCCTACATCATATCTTGTATACTTATTTATCCTCTTTTTCTTAAAATATGTATTACCTATAACTAAACCCCTTTCTATACAAAGTTCAATCAAAGGGCTCCCATTATCATTTACACCTGGCACCCCAAACTTACCTACCACACCCTCTCTAAAAGTTTCTCCTAATTTAGCATTCAGGTCCCCTACCACAATTACTCTCTCACTTGGTTCAAAGGCTCCTATACATTCACTTAACATCTCCCAAAATCTCTCTCTCTCCTCTGCATTCCTCTCTTCTCCAGGTGCATACACGCTTATTATGACCCACTTCTCGCATCCAACCTTTACTTTAATCCACATAATTCTTGCATTTACACATTCATATTCTCTTTTCTCCTTCCATAACTGATCATTAAACATTACTGCTACCCTTTCCTTTGCTCTAACTCTCTCAGATACTCCAGATTTAATCCCATTTATTTCCCTCCACCGAAACTCCCATACCCCCTTCAGCTTTGTTTCGCTTAAGGCCAGGACATCCAACTTCTTTTCATTCATAACATCAGCAATCATCTGTTTCTTGTCATCCGCACTACATCCACGCACATTCAAGCATCCCAGTTTTATAAAGTTTTTCTTCTTCTCTTTTTTAGTAAATGTCTACAGGAGAAGGGGTTACTAGCCCATTGCTCCCGGCATTTTAGTCGCCTCATACGACACGCATGGCTTACGGAGGAAAGATTCTTTTCCACTTCCCCATGGACAATAGAAGAAATAAAGAAGAACAAGAGCTATGTAGAAAAAGGAGAAAAACCTAGATGTATGTATATATATATATGCATGTGCGTGTCTGTGAAGTGTGACCAAAGTGTTAGTTGGAGTAGCAAGATATCCCTGTTATCTAGCGTGTTTATGAGACAGAAAAAGACACCAGCAATCCTACCATCATGCAAAACAGTTACAGGTTTCTGTTTCACAGTCATCTGGCAGGACGGTAGTACTTCCCTGGGTGGTTGCTGTCTATATATATATATTATATATATATATATATATATATATATATATATATATATATATATATATATATATATATATATATATATATATATATATATATATATATATACATATATATATAATGTATATATATATATATATATATATATATATATATATATATATATATATATATATATATGTATACATATACATATATATATATATATATATATATATATATATATATATATATATATATATATATATATATATATATATATATATATATATATATATATATATACCCCTGGGTTTTCTTCTATTTTCTTCATAGTTCTTGTTCTTCTTTATTTCCTATCTCCATGGGGAAGTGGAACAGAATTCTTCCTCCGTAAGCCATGCGTGTCGTAAGAGTCGACTAAAATGCCGGGAGCTAGGAGCTAGTAACCCCTTCTGTATAAATTACTAAATATAAAAAGAAAAACTGTTTTTTTCTTTTTAGCTCACCCTGCCTCGGTGGGATACGGCCAATTTGTTGAAAAAAATATAAGCCAGGCAACACCTTAAGTAGCAGCTCTAAGTGTTTAGTAAAACATTCTAGCTAGGTAACTTTGCTTTGTAACACACTCGGGCGCTTAATTTTTTCCCTCGAGAATTGTACAACACCCGATAGTTAGCCTCTGAATATTTTTTTTTCAGAAATTTTATTATATACATTTTTCAAGCACTGCGGGATAAGGTTCTTAACCATCACTTTCTAAAATTATAATTTTACCTGATTGTCGAATGATTTATTAGGCAACATTATAAAGTAAAAGTGGTATAGAATATTGAGAGTCCTGAGATAGGTTAATGATCCGCCCTGACATTTTAGTTCAGGTTGGTGGTACAAACTTCAGAAGTACTGTGTCCGGCATGCCCTTCAAAAGGGAATGATAGCGAAGGGTTCTTCATTCCTGGAACCGGAGTTACCCTTCCCTGCCGATTACTTCCAATTTCCTAGGCGTTATATAACCTATGTGAATTTAGCTCTTTCTAATAATGATGATAATAATAATAATAATAATAATAATAATAATAATAATAATAATAATAATAATAATAATAACAATAATAATAATAAACAGGAAAATAATAATACAACAAAAACATCTCGGGATCAGTGAGGTCAGATACAGTCTCCGGATATATTACGCATGTAACGCACCTAACAGCAAATTATCCTACGCATGTAACGTACGCATTATCAATAGTCTCACGCTCGCTACACACGCAGCACTAATTCAGTTGATGAAATATAAACTAACAAAAAAAGAACATTGCCGTTGTTAGCAACAGTGTATAATAATACAGTGAGAGATAAGTGTATTTACTGTGGGAGGTGTGTATATATCAGTGTTTATATTTTAAGAGGTGTAGATTTTTCAGGGTAACTATTATATTTGTCAGGAAACAGGACAAGTGTTTCCTGACGCGGGTCTTAGTCATATGAAAACCCACAACTAGAGCTTTTGGTCATCTGAAGGAGACTTCTGTTGGCTTACCAGTCCACCCCTTTAAAAATCATTATTTTAATTATAAGCATTGTCTCAGTGTAATGCCAGTGTCAAAGTATTTCCAGCACTGCTACTAAGCTCATAGTGAAATGCTTGACGAGGTCCTCACTACTTTTTAATAATAATAATAATAATAATAATAATAATAATAATAATAATAATAATAATAATAATAATAATAATAATAATAAGTGCTAAACCTGAAAGATTGCTTTTCTGAAGTCCCCAAGCTAAGGCTGATAAATTAATTTTTTATTTAGTACACATGTGAAATGGAATTTGCGAAGAAAACCAATCAACATTCACGTTGGATTATGCTATGAAAAATATCCTGCGTGATGAGCTATGACAGGAAAAATATCCTGCGTGATGAACTATGACAGGGAAAATATCCTGCGTGATGAGCTATGACAGGAAAAATATCCTGCGTGATGAACTATGACAGGGAAAATATCCTGCGTGATGAGCTATGACAGGAAAAATATCCTGCGTGATGAACTATGACAGGAAAAATATCCTGCGTGATGAGCTATGACAGGAAAAATATCCTGCATGATGAACTATGACAAAGAAAAATATCCTGCGTGATGAGCTATGACAGGAAAAATATCCTGCGTGTTGAACTATGACAGGAAAAAACCATCCTTCGTGATGAACTTTGGCAAGAAAAGGAAACCCATCCTGCGCGACAGTGTGACAGGAAAATCATCATGCATGATTAAGTACGAAAGGAAAATCGCTCTGCATGATGGAGTATGATAGAAAAACCATCCTGCCTGGCACATAAGATCAATACCAATCTTGCTTCATGAGTGACTTATGTAAACAGTTCAACAAAACATCCTAGTGCTCTGGGAAGCCTCACACTCTGGCAAATCTAATTTTACAATAATGTTGGTAGAATTACCGATAATATGTTAGGTAAAAGAACTCATTAGTTGCACATGTGTACTGTTACCTAACATATCTAATTTTGATAATAAAATAATATTGTGCACGTTTCATCCTTTTCGATCGTGAAATGTAGCCCAGACAAAGTAGAATAAAAGTCACAATACTGTTGCTGGAACAATTCTGTCTGTCAACACAGTGCCAAACCACCATCACACTTACATTCCTTCTTGCTCCCTCGTACCACCCAGGAGATCAGTTTTTCTTGTTACACGTCACAACGACCCACGAATCCTTCAAAATTGGTGTCTTCAGATACGTAATGAATTTTCTCTTCCTGCGCTCTGACTAGGACAAGACGGATTGTTAGGTTTTGGCAATGTGATGACAGGTTCTTAATGCTGGTTCTTCATGGGAAGGGTCCCCACAAGTACCTCTCTCGAGACGATCTGGTATACAATTGCTTCCTCCGGGTTACGTTTCTTATTATGGGTTCCCTTAAAATTAGTCTTTACGCTGCGTACGGTGGACCTCACATCAAGTCTACTCTTTCAAGTCCAGTTTTTTTTGACTCGTCGTGTACCAGCCTTTTTGTTTTAATATCATATGAATTTAAAAAAAATTAACCATTTATGCGAAAATTACATTTGTGGAAAACTATACATATGTGTAAAGAAAAATGTATTTTTTGTATTAATTTCAAATTATTTTATCCACCAGAAATGATGTTTGTGTGTGTACGAAAAGCTCATATATTTATTTGCTGTGTTAGCCATAAGACAGTGTTCTATTATCAAAGCGGAAACACGAGTTTAGGAGATATCAACAAGATATAATGTCACTAAGGTCGCCACCAGAAACTCCACACAGGTTGCATCATTGCTCGGATGCTGAATGTCTGGTGCTAAGATAGTATCAGGTGATTCATTATAATATATCCTGTAGTCAGAGGGTATCTCGAAAAGTTTTGTGAGTCTTTTCTCGCAGAGTTTTCGCGTCTTAATGTCGCAGACTGCTTGAATAAATCTGTAAATAAACCTGCCAAACTGAAAATAACAAGGAGCTTAACATCTCGGAAAAATTCAGGCTAAATATTTTTAATATACATAAAATACAACAATTACGCATTTTAACTAACAATTTTAGCGAATGCATAGTAATGTGTCAAACACAGGTGGCCATTTTCAAGCGGATTTGAAAGAATAATATAGATAATTATTATCTCTCTCTATCATTGAAAACTAAACCCTTTGAAGAAAGAATCAATTCCCTAAACTTGTTTCTTTAGGGTAATCAAAGTAGTGTAAAACTGCCAATAAACTTCAGTAGGTTATGAAACGGTTGGATTAAAATACATGTACTGACTCCTAACTTGGGTTCGCTGAGGGAAAAACTGAATCCCAAATGACCTTTGGCAAATGTTGGTAGGACCCTAAGGTCACTCTGGGGACTTTCTGACAAAATAATGTGCAACAGTTTTGGAACATTCGGGTTCCTTTATTAATGAAGCATTTCGCCTGCCAAACAACCATTTTAAGTCGAATACTGACGATTGTAACACAGGAGCCAGTAGAAGTCGTCGACAGGTAATTCTGAAATGATATTCCTAAGCCCTGGGTTTGTAAGGTTTTGAGATTCAACAAGCCCAAGGCTCATTGAATTCCAACAAATCCAAGGCTCATTAAGATTCAATAAATCCAGGGAAAATTCCCCGAACGTCAGTCTTGCTAATAAGACAAGTTCAAAGTGTGGCGGTGTTGTTTTGAGCTTCAAGGAAATTGGAGAGTGTCTCCTGAAGTTTGCTTGTTGCCATATGACGACTCTCTCGAAGCCTCATTAAAATGCATCCTAAAGCCCGACGAAGGATAAAATTAATTGCATTTAATGACGGTTATCCTTTTGGGTCATGGTATATAGTGTCCCGTTTGTGGTTATTGGCTCTACGAGACACTCTTCCAGAAATGGGATGTTGCAAGTAGCTTATAATTTTGAAAAGCCTCATCCGCTTCGCACGACGGAAAGCTCGCGACGATCGTTCAAATATAATTTTCAAATAATTGTTTTTATATCTTAATGGATTGTGCGAGTTAAAATATCTAGAAATCCAGTTTTGTTACTTGCAGACTCATCCCAAATACGTACGAAGGCAGAGTAGGAATATTTTGCTTCTCTTCAGTCGCACACAAGCGCTCCCTAACACGCATAAGGAAAGACTTAGTGTATTTTTTTTATTTCACAAGGATTTTAGAGGCGGGGGCAGTAAGAAACGTCATTTTCTGGTCATCCTTGCACTTGCGTTCAGGAAGGAGTGTCTCGACTTGACCTTTACGGTCAAGATGAAACATTGGCCAAGACTTTGGGATATTACCTTTGGAGGATTTCAACGACGCTGTTTCTTAACTTTTAGACTGCATTGTTCAACTCAGGAGACTTACACGCTTGTTCTGATACGGAGAAGACCCGCTTGTTTTCTTAAAGACTTATTTTTTTGGCATTTCAAATAGGACACTCCTCCTCTGGCATGACTGGATGGCTGTCTCTCACTCTCCGTCTCCGTCTCTCACTGTCTCTCTGTCTGTCTGTTTCTCTCTCTCTCTTTTACACAAGGATTGTACAAGGTTAAGAGATCGTAACTTTATTTAGAAGCTAAGAGCTGTTACCCCCACCCCCCCTCTCTCTCTCTCTATCTCTCTTTCTCACTCACACACACTTGCTGTATCTTCCTTCGTTAACTGCATAATGTATCACTTACCTTAATGTCCACAGATGGATTCAAAACATTTAAAGAGCGTCAGTATTTTAGTCTAGATAGAATTAAATGATCTGGACTCACTGTTGATGCTGACATGAGATCCAGAATATGACAGGGAAAAGCGGTAAGTAGGGAAAGAAATAACAAGACAGGGATATAATAAGATAGCGGAAGAAGTGACAAGATAGGGAAATAACGAGAAGGGAAAGAAAGAAAAAACAACAGTGAAATAATAGGGGAAGAAAAGAAACTTGATGGAGATAATTGGATGGCAGAGTAATAAATCGTTAGATACAGAAAACGACTCACAAAAAGGAAAAGAAAGAGGGAGAGGGGAAAACAAAGAAAAAGAAAAAAGCGTTTCCTGAATGTCGACTGACAGCACACGATAACACAAACATTTACGATAGCTAAACCGACAATGAACATTTTTCTTCGTTTTTCCTAAAATGCTAAAACTGAGAAAAAACAGGAACCTGCCCAAAGGGAGATAAACCTGACATTAGTGACTCGTAGATTGTAACGATAATTCAATGCGAATCAGAATTGGGTGAAAATACGATGCATGATAATACTGTATGAAGAAGACTTAAAAAAAAATACTGTGACTGGAACAATGCACAGAATAACAATACCGTAGCTGGAACAATTCTGGAAGTAAGAATACCGAGGCTGGAATAATAAAAACCTAATCCTCTGGGTGTGTTGTATAAATTTTTTCACTATCAAAATAATCACTTTATTGTTATTTTTAAAATTATTGTTGTTGTTAATTTTATTAAATTCATTGTTGTTGTTGTTGTTGTTAGAAGTAGTAGCATAATTACGAGAAGTGTTAAATTATAGGGATCATGCAGTACCTAGTGAATGGGAAGGTAATCAGGTTTAATACAAGGAGAGTGAGAGTAGCTGTAATTCCTTGGATCAAGAGCCCCCCAGCAGCATCAAGGTACCCCCCTCCCCCGCTCCTTAGAGGGGCAACGTAACTATAGTGAGTATCATCGTTTAATGTTGGGATTATTGATGCACACGCACGCACACACACACGCACACACACACACTCACACACACACACACACACACACACACACACACACACACACACACACACACACACACACACAGACACACACACACACACACGCACACACACACGCACCCACACACACACACACACACACACACACACACACACACACACACACACACACACACACACACACACACAGGGAGAAGCAGGAAGGCCAGTACGAATGAAGCCAAACTACAAGAAAGGGGACTACACAGGAATGAGGAACTACCTGAACGGGGTTCAGTGGGACAGAGAACTGGCAGGGAAGCCAGTTAATGAGATGATGGAATATGTAGCAACAAAATGCAAGGAGGCTGAGGAGAGGTTTGTACCCAAGGGTAACAGGAATAATGAAAAAGCCAGGACGAGCCCATGGTTTACCCAAAGGTGCAGGGAGGCAAAAACCAAGTGTGCTAGGGAATGGAAGAAATATAGAAGGCAAAGGACCCAGGAGAATAAGGAGAACAGTCGTAGAGCCAGAAACGAATATGCACAGATAAGAAGGGAGGCCCAAAGACAATATGAAAATGACATAGCAGCGAAAGCCAAATCTGACCCGAAACTGTTGTACAGCCACATCAGGAGGAAAACAACAGTCAAGGACCAGGTAATCAGGCTCCCCCCCCCCTTTCCCCCCCCTTTTTTTCCCCCCCCCCCCCCCCTTTTTTTTTTTTTTACCCCCCCCCCCTTTTCCCCCCTTTTTTTTGGGGGGGTTTTTTCCCCCCCCCCTTTTTTTTTTTCCCCCCTTTTCCCCCCCCCCCCGGGGCCCCCTTTTTCCCCCCCTTTTTCCCGGGTTTTTTTCCCCCCTTTTTGCCCTTTTTTTTCCCCCCCCCCCCCTTTTTTTAAAAAATTTTTTTTTTTTCCCCTCCCCCCCTTTTTTTTGGGGGGGTTTTTTTTCTCCCCCTTTTTTTTGTTTTGGGGGGGGGTTTTTTTTGGGGGTTTTTTTTTTCCCCCCTTTTTCCCCTTTTTTTTTTTTTTCCCCCCCCCCCCCCTTTTTTTTTTTTTTCCCCCCCCTTTTTTCCCTTTTTTCCCCCCCCCTTTCCGCCCCCCCTTTTTTTTTTAAAAATTTTTTTTTTTTTTCCCCCCCCCCCCCTTTTTCCCTTTTTTGGGTTTTTAAAAAACCCCCCCCGGGCCCCCCCCTTTCTTTTTTTTCCCCGGGTCCCCTTTTTCCTTTTTTCCCCCCCCCCTTTTTGGGGGGCCCCCCTTTTTCCCCTTTTTTTTCCCCCCCCCCCCCCCCTTTTTTTTTTCCTTTTTTTCCCCTTTTTCCCCCCTTTTTTTTTCCCCGGGTTCCCCCCCCCCCCAAATTTTTTCCCCAAATTTTCCCCCCCCTTTTTGGGGGAAAAAAAAGGGGGGGAAAATTTGGCCCAAAGGGGGGGGGGAAAATAAAAAAATAAAAATTTAAAAAAAAAGGGGGGGAAAAAAAAAAAAGGGGGGGTTTAAAAAAAAGGGGGGAAAAAAAGGGGTGGGGCAAAAAAACCCAAAAAGAGGGGGGGGGAAAAAAAAATTTTTTTTTTAAAGGGGGGGGAAAAAAAAAAAAGGGGGGGAAAAAGGGGGGAAAAAGGGGGGGAAGTTTTTTTTTGGGGGGAAAAGGGAAAGGGGGGGGGGGAAAAAAAAAAATTTTTTGGTGGAGGGGGGGAAAACCCCCGGGGGGGGGGTTTGGGGAAAAAAAAAAGGGGGGGGAAATTTGGGGAAAACCCAAAGGGGGAAAAACCCAAAAAAAAAAAATTTTTAAAAAAAAACCCAAAAAAAAAAAAAAAAAACCAGGAAAAAAAAAAAAAACATAAAAAAAAAAAAAAAAAAAAAAAAAATTTTAAAAAACCCCAAAAAAAAAAAAAAACCCCCCCCAAAAAAACCCCCAAAAAACCCCCAAAAAAAAAAAAAAACCCCCCAAAAAACCCCCCCAAAAAAAACAAAAAAACCCCCCAAAAAAAAAACCCCAAAAAAAAAAAAAACCCAAATTCCCCCAAAAAACAAAAAAAAACCCCCCCCCCAAACCACCCAAACCCAAAAACCCCCCAAAAAAAAACCCCCTCAATCCCCCCCCCCCCCCCAAAAAAGGAAAAAACCCCCCCCTTTCCCCCCCCCCCCCCAAAAAAATTTTTAAAAAAAGGGGGTTTAAAAACCTGATGGAATAACAAATAAGTGGGAGGAGTGGCAGAAAGGAAATCAAGGGAAAAAACACCCCGGGCATCATGGCTCTTACAAACCAAACAGGGGATGATAACAGATGCCATCTTTCCCAAAAGGGGTCCAAATCCTGAGGAAGACAGGGGGAACAAGGGGGGGGAGGTGGCGTTTCGATCAAAAATCGCTAAGATTTTTGGGCTGGAGGAAAATAAACGGGAGAAGGGGGAAAATGATTACATAATTAGGAAAACTTCATTAAAGGGCCCAATTTGGGAAAGGGTTTTATGTATAACCCACCCAAGAACCCCGGGGGGCCCAAAGGGAAGAGGGGACGACGAAACAATAGGGCGATTTGGCCACACTGGCTAGGGGCCCGAAAAAGGGGCTCATCTGCGGGGCCCAAAACCCCCCTGATTTATGGGGACTTTAACCACAAGGGATGAAATTTGGGGGCTTTTGGGCCCCAGGGGGGCCCAAAATTGGAGGCTAAGATGATGGAGGTGGGGATGGAAAACTTCATGTACCAACCGAAAGGGGGGACGAGAGAGGGAAAGAAACCCCAAGGCTGGACTTGTTTCCCTTCAGTAAAATGCAGATATCGGGGGCATCCCTATGAAAAACCCCTTGGGGGGAATGACCCCTGTGGTTTTAAACTGGTACACAGTGGGGGCTGTGGAGGGGGGAAGCAGGAAGGCCCGGTGAAAAGAAAAAATAAAAAAGAAAGGGGGCTACAAGGGGAAAAGGGGGAAATACCTAACGGGGGTTCCCGTGGGGGGCAAAAAACTGGGGGAAAATTAATGAGATGATGGGAAAATGTAGCAAAAAATGCAAAAGGGTTTGGGGGAGGTTTGTACCCCAAAGGGGAACAGGGTAATGAAAAAACCAAAGGGTGAGCCATGTTTCCCCAAAAAGGGGCAAAGGGGCAAAAACCAAGTGTGCTAGGGGAAAGGAAAAATATAGAAAAAGGACCCCGGAGAATAAAGGGGAACAGTCTTTAAAAGAAAAAATATGCACAGATAAAAAAGGGAAAAAAAAATATGAAAATGACATTGGAAAGCCAAATCGGCCCCAAAACTTTGTTTTCAGCCACATCAGGAGAAAACAACAGTCAAGGGGCCAATTTAAACAAAGGGTAAGGGAAAGGGGGAAAGGGGAGACAACAAAGGAAAAAACCGGGGTATGTGAAGAACCCAACAAAAAGATTCAAAAAGTGTTCTGAGGGGGCAGAGGGGCTCCCCGAAGACCGGGGGTGGGGGCCACCACCAAGTCTCTTACAGTGCACACAACCGAGGAAGAAAAAGAAGAGGCTACAGGTGGGCTAATACCTCCAAAAGGGAATGGGGCCCGATAACATCTCCCCATGGGTAAAGGGGAGAGGAGCAGAGGGGCCTTTGTGTCCCCCAACAACAATATTCCCAAAAATTTTATCGAAACAGGGTTTCCTGGGGGGATGGGAAAACAAAAAATGTGGGCCCAATCTTTAAAAAAAGGGGACCCGACATAAGGGGTTAAACTACAGACCAGTTCCGGCGTCCATGGTATGCAAAAACAAAGGGAAGATTATCGGAAAAGAGTGGTTAACACCTAGAAAGGGAAAGATTTATCAGCAGCAGCCAACATGGTTTCAGGGAAAGAAATCCTGTTCCCAAAACCCCTGGGTTCCGACATGGTGACAGAATAAGACAAAAAGAGAGAGGGGGGGGGTTTGGTTGTTTTCTTTGGACTAAAGGGCGTTTGACACAGTTCCCCCACAAGAAAATTGGTGCAAAAAATGGAGGACCAAGCAAGGGGGTAACGGGGAAAGGGACTTGGATCAGGGGAAAACTTGTGGGGGAAGGAAAAGCGGGGGAGTCATGGACGTGGCGGGGGTGTCAGAGTGGGGCCCTTTACCAGCGGGGGGCCCCCGGGGCCCGTCCCAGGACCAGTGCTGTTTCTGGTATTTGTAACGACATGACGGAAGGGAAAAGAATCAAGGGGGTCCTGTTTGCGAAAGACGTGAAGTTGATGAAGAAACACTCGATCAGGGGCCAAAGGCCCGAACACAAAGGGGTCTGGACGGGGTGCAGACCCGGGCAACAATTGGTCCCGGGTTCAATTTACCGGGGAAAAGTCATGAAAAAATTTGGGGGGGGCAAAAAGGCCCCAGACGGGTACAGTCTGGGGGTGAGACTACAAACCTCCTCAAAGGAAAAAATCTTGGGGGGAGTTTTTGGCACATCTCCTGAAAACGCCCTCAACCAAATAATGCTGCAGCATATGGGGGGCCTGGGGAAAACCCCAGACAACATTCCAAAATCTTTAAAAGGGAAACGTTCCCGGGCCCCCTTTAAACCCTATCATTAAACCCCTGTTGGGTATGGGGCGGTTTTGGGAACCCCCACCTGAAACGTAAAGAAACTAGAAGAAGTAAAAGGTTTTTCCAAAACTAAGTCCCAAGGGTAAAAAGGTTGTCCTCGAGGAGGGTTAAAGGGGAAAACAACCCAAAAGACACTGGAACAAAGGGGAGATGGGGGACATGATAACAATACAAAAAACTGAGGGGAATTGACAAGGTGGACAAAAACAGGGTGTTTAGGTTTGGCAACATAACAAGGGACACAGTTGGGAAACTAAAAACACAGATGAATCACAGGGGGTTTGGAAGTATTTTTTTCAGCCACAAATAGTCAGTAAGTGGAATAGTTTGGGAAGCGTGTAGTGGGGGGATCCCCTTACTTTTTAAAACAGAAAGGAGATAAAGCTCACGGCTCGGGGGAAATGACCTGGGGGCGATCAGTGAAAGGAGGCGGGGGGAGGAGCTCCCGGGCTCGACCCCCCCAACCTCAACTAGGTAGTACAACTAGGTAGTACACCACCCCACACAAAACAAAACCCCCACACAAAACATAAAACCCCACATCCCAAAACACATACACACACATCACACACACAACACACTCCCCACACACACACACATAAAACACAACACAACACACACAACACACACACACATGAAGAGGCGGGGCCAGGAGCTCGGACTCGACCCCCGCAACCTCAACTAGGTGAGTACAACTAGGTGAGTACACACACACACACACACACAAAGTATCTCTGAAAGACCAGTAGAACCGGTTTTAGGGATGGTGACGACCGCGATGATATTGCTGGTACTAGTTGTAGTGGTGGTGGTGGTTGTGGTGGTGGTGGTGGTGGTGGTGGTGGTGGTGGTGGTGGTGGTGGTGGTGGTGGTGGTGGTGGTGGTGGTAGTAGTGGTGATGGTAGTGGTGGTGATAATGGTGATAGCAGTGGTGGTGCTAGTAGTAGTGGTGGTAGTAGTAGTAGTAGTAGTGGTGGTGGTGGTTGTAGCAGTAGTGGTGGTGGTAGAACCGGTTTTGGGGATGGTGACGGCCGCGATGATGTTGCTGGTACTAGTTGTAGTGGTGGTGGTGGTGGTGGTTGTGGTGGTGGTGGTGGTGGTGGTGGTGGTGGTGGTGGTGGTGGTGGTGGTGGTCGTGGTGGTGGTGGTGGTGGTGGTGGTAGTAGTGGTGATGGTAGTGGTGGTGATAATGGTGATAGCAGTGGTGGTGGTAGTAGTAGTAGTAGTGGTGGTAGTAGTAGTAGTAGTAGTGGTGGTGGTGGTTGTAGCAGTAGTGGTGGTGGTGGTAGTAGTAGAAGTGGTGGTAGTGGTTGTGATGATGGTGGTTGTGGTTGTGGTGGTGGTGGTGGTGGTAGTAGTAGTAGTAGTAGTAGTAGTGGTGGTGGTATTGGTTGTGGTGGTGGTAGTAATAGTAGTAGTAGTAGTCGTAGTGGTGGTAGTGGTGGTGGTGGTTTTGGTGGCGGTGGTGGTTTTGGTGGTGGTGAGTGTGGTGATGGTGGTAGTGTTTGTGGTAGTTGTTGCTATCTATGGAGTCGTGGTATCAGTGGTGATAGTGGGAGTTGTTCTTGTTGTTGTGGTGGTGTTACGGAGTCGAGGTATTAGTGGTGGTTGTGGTAGTTGTTGATGTGGTGGTGATGGTGTTACGTGGTAGTGTTAGTGGTGGTAGTGGCAGTATCGACGACCACTAATCACATCAAGATCTCGGGATGGTACAAGTGATGGCGGCGGCGGCGGCGGCAGCAGCGGCGGCGGCGGCGGCAGCAGCGGCGGCGGCGGCGGCAGCAGCGGCGACAGCAGCAGCAGCAGCGTCAGCGGCGGCAGCAGCAGCAGCATCAGCAGCAGCAGCAGCAGCAGCAGCAGCAGCATCAGCAGCAGCATCAGCAGCAGCAGCAGCAGCAGCAGCAGCAGCAGCAGCAGCAGCAGCAGCAGCAGCAGCAGCAGCAGCAGTAGCAGCAGCGACAGCAGCAGCAGCAGCAGCAGCATCAGCAGCAGCAGCATCAGCAGCATCAGCAGCAGCAGCAGCAGCATCAGCAGCAGCAGCAGCAGCAGCAGCAGCAGCAGCAGCAGCAGCAGCAGCAGCAGCAGCAGCAGCAGCAGCAGCAGCAGCAGCAGCATCAGCAGCAGCAGCAGCAGCAGCAGCAGCAGCAGCAGCAGCAGCAGCAGCAGCAGCAGCAGCAGCAGCAGTAGGCGCTGAACCTTTGATAAGGAGAGGAATGCTGACCGAATTCTCAGACCGGTCCTGCTTGTGTCTCTGATTTCTTTACCAAACTTCATTAACACAGTCATATTTATTCATGCGCTGTCAGGAAGACACTACTCAGACCGCTGAAGACGGTCATCACCTTAACATCAAAATAATTAGATTTTCTTCTCTAATGTTTCACCTAACATCAATATAATTAGATTTCCTTCTCTAATGTTTCACCTAACATCAATATAATTAGATTTTCTTCTCTAATGTTTCTCCTAACATCAATATAATTAGATTTTATTCTCTAATGTTTCACCTAACATCAATATAATTAGATTTTCTTCTCTAATGTTTCACCTAACATCAATATAATTAGATTTCCTTCTCTAATGTTTCACCTAACATCAATATAATTAGATTTTCTTCTCTAATGTTTCTCCTAACATCAATATAATTAGATTTTATTCTCTAATGTTTCACCTAACATCAATATAATTAGATTTCCTTCTCTAATGTTTCACCTAACATCAATATAATTAGATTTTCTTCTCTAATGTTTCACCTAACATCAATATAATTAGATTTCCTTCTCTAATGTTTCACCTAACATCAATATAATTAGATTTTCTTCTCTAATGTTTCTCCTAACATCAATATAATTAGATTTTATTCTCTAATGTTTCACCTAACATCAATATAATTAGATTTTCTTCTCTAATGTTTCACCTTACATCAATATAATTGTATTTTCTTCTCTAATGTTTCACCTTACATCAATATAATTAGATTTTATTCTCTAATGTTTCTCCTAACATCAATATAATTAGATTTCCTTCTCTAATGTTTCTCCTAACATCAATATAATTAGATTTCCTTCTCTAATGTTTCACCTAACATCAATATAATTAGATTTTATTCTCTAATGTTTCTCCTAACATCAATATAATTAGATTTCCTTCTCTAATGTTTCACCTAACATCAATATAATTAGATTTCCTTCTCTAATGTTTCACCTAACATCAATATAATTAGATTTTATTCTCTAATGTTTCACCTAACATCAATATAATTACATTTTTTTTTAATGTTTCACTTTAACGTCAATATAATTATACTTTCTTCTCTAATGTTTCTAAACCAAAAATGTCGGATCTTTAGGAGAACAAATCATGAAAAATATATAAATTTTTCAAAAAAAAAAAAGTCGAAATTGGAAATAACACAAGTCTGATGTAACTCAAAATTTTCCCCCTAAAAAAAAGTGTCCAAGATGAAGAATAAAAAAGGCACAACATCGTGACGATGAATATGATTGATGATGATAATAATAAGAATAATAATTAATATAATAATCACAGATTATCCCAGGTCGTTGTTGAATCTTTGCCAGTTATTAACGCTGTGTCGATGGGGAAACGTTAAACCCATATGGAAGTCATGCAGGAAGTCAGTGTGACTGAAGACCTCAGTGTGACCGGAGACCTCAGTGTCACTGGAGACCTCAGTGTGACTGAACACCTCAGTGTCACTGGAGACCTCAGTGTGACTGAGGACATCAGTGTGACTGAAGACCTCAGTGTGACTGAAGACTTCGTTGTGACTGGAGACCTCGGGGTGACTGAAAACCTCAGTGTGACTGAAGACCTCGGGGTGACTGAAGACCTCAGTGTGACTGAAGACCTCAGTATGACTGAAGGCCTCAATATGACTGAAGACTTCAGTATGACTGAAGACTTCAGTGTGACTGAAGACCTCAGAATGACTGAAGGCCTCAATATGACTGAAGACTTCAGTACGACTGAAGACCTCAGTATGACTGAAGACCTCAGTATGACTGAAGACCTCAGTATGACTGAAGACCTCAGTGTGACTGAAGACCTCAGTATGACTGAAGACCTCAGTATGACTGAATACCTCAGTATGACTGAAGACCTCAGTATGACTGAAGACCTCAGTATGACTGAAAACCTCAGTATGACTGAAGACCTCAGTATGACTGAAGACCTCAGTATGACTGAAAACCTCAGTATGACTGAAGACCTCAGTGTGACTGAAGACCTCAGTGTGACTGAAGACCTCAGTATGACTGAAGACCTCAGTATGACTGAAGACCTCAGTATGACTGAAGACCTCAGTATGACTGAAGACCTCAGTATGACTGAAAACCTCAGTATGACTGAAGACCTCAGTATGACTGAAGACCTCAGTATGACTGAAAACCTCAGTATGACTGAAGACCTCAGTATGACTGAAGACCTCAGTATGACTGAAGACCTCAGTATGACTGAAGACCTCAGTATGACTGAAGACCTCAGTATGACTGAAGACCTCAGTATGACTGAAGACCTCAGTGTGACTGAAGACCTCAGTATGACTGAAGACCTCAGTGTGACTGAAGACCTCAGTATGACTGAAGACCTCAGTATGACTGAAAACTTCATTATGACTGAAGACCTCAGTATGACTGAAGACCTCAGTATGACTGAAGACCTCAGTATGACTGAAGACCTCAGTGTGACTGAAGACCTCAGTATGACTGAAGACCTCAGTATGACTGAAAACTTTATTATGACTGAAGACCTCAGTATGACTGAAGACTTCAGTATGGTTCAAAACTTTAATATGACACATATACGAAATTCTCAAACAATTACCTCCACAGTTGAATAATGAAGCCAGTGAATAATCCCCCATCACTATAAAAAAATACACTATTATATTTTTCAAGTGGAGGGGCTAAAACGCATTAGGTCATATACCTCCTATGGAATAGGAGATACTCAAATTTGACCCATGACAGAAGAGGGCAGTGGCAATAATAAATCTCTAAAATTACTCAAAATAGCTTAAAATAGGATCACTTTACAACTAACACAACTATGACCCGTGATACCTAAGTCACAGTTGTGCTGGGTGTGAAATTATAATGTTGTAAGCTCCACAGTTGCGTGGTTACAGCGTTGAGCCTGGTATATACAAGAACCCAGGTTCTAGTCCCTCTTGTTTATTTTTTAACATTCGTTTATTACGATTTATCTTGGGTTCCTACGTAGTATCTTACCCTAGACTTCAGAGTTACAGTTCCACGAATTCCACGTCTGCCTCTCGAAGCAAATTCCTGTTCATTATATCTGATATGCATCTGTAATTTCGTTGTTAGCTTGTTACAGTTTCTCGGTCGTAGATTCACCTCGTATTTACTAATATCCTTCAAAGAAGGTTGTCGGACTGTCGCAAAGTACACACACAAGTGTGGATAAAGTTTCTAGACCAGGCTAATTATTATTATTATTATTATTATTATTATTATTATTATTAGTAGTAGTAGTAGTAGTAGTAGTAGTAGTAGTAGTAGTCGTAGTAGTAGTCGTAGTAGTAGTAGTGCTAGTAGATTTGTATTAGTAGTAGTAATAGTATTTGTATTATTAGTAGTAGTTGTAATAGCAGTAGTAGTAGTAATCGAAGTTGTAATAGTAACAAGAGAAGTAATAGCACCAGTAAGATAGTAGTAATTGTTTTGGTAGAAGTGGTAATAGTAGTAGTAGTGGTGGCAGTATTAATAGTAATCGTCCTTGTATCAGTAGTGGTAGCAGTAGAAGAAAGAGTAACATTATTTCGTACTTTTTAAAATCGAGTTCTTCGAAGTAGAATAACCGGTGCTCTCGGGTAGTTCACTGGCTGCTACTTCCACAAGACTATGTAACATGCATCCTAACTATCCCTCTCACCTTGTTCCAGAATCCAGTGTAAATACGGGGCTTCGAGTTTTTTTTTTTTTTTTTACATAATGCCTCGCTACATGTCAATTTCAGCTTACCTGTTATTTGAGCTGCATCCAACACACCGCAAATGTAACCAACCAGCTTATAAAAGCTTACATTACTCGTTACGACAAAATTTACAATGAATATTGCTGGTTTTATGGCATCGTCAATCACGAAAGTCAAATATTGAAATGACAGTCGGAGGAATGATTTTTTTTGTCTGTATTTCCTTCATAACATGAGAGTGATTTCTTTTACAACGCCAACTGAGGTTCCTTTGAAATACCTTTGAAGAGTTTCGAGAGTTTCACTTCTCTCGAAGCCCGGCCATGGGCCAGGCTCGTCTGGTGAGGAACTTTGAGGGAGAACAAGGTGCAATTTTGGGGGCTAAATTATTTAATATGCCTATGAAGAAAACGAGGTGAACGAATTCCTTAGGCATACATAAATACGCCTATCTGTAGGCCCACAAGAAAAGTTTTAAAAGATGTATCTAATTTTTTACTTTGAAATCGTTCAACAGGTTTGAAAACTAAAATGTGTGAAATACTTAAAGAGAAGATAATAACACAATAAAAGAAATGTCTGAATTATCAACCACAGGAGGAATAAAAGCTACAGCTCCCTGGCTGGAGCAGTTCACAACCGGTCCTCCAGCGGTAATTAAATTTGACGCAGTTTCTATTTCTCCTCGACAATTATCGGTCACCACTGATAATGGTCAAGGGCTGACCGAAACGTCGCTTATTTCCATTTTCATTTCGTGATTTAGTTATATATACAAGTCGCAATATCACACTAACTAAAGTCACCTCTAGAGTATCATTCAGACATATTTACCCAGCTGAAGCCTAAATGTTGACTAGTGCGTTATAAATCTCCCCACTTCTGCAAGTCTAGTGTTACGTCTTGTTTACAGCAGTGTTCTGCACCGGCAGACAGGAACCTATGGTAGAGCCCAAGTGGTCAAGGCACACCACTGGGTGATTGATGGATATATTAAGCAACACCGGGATGATTGTCTTAACCGGCCGTGTTTAACAGCCAAATTTTAATGACGCTTGAATGCATTTATGCAAAATGCTTCGCCGGGCTCCGGCAGTTAAGCGTTTAATTAAACCAATTAAACGAGGCTCTTACCTCCTTGCCTCCTCCCTCCTTCCACTCCTTCCAGATAATTCATTCTTCGTCTTGACTATTACAACATTCCTTCCAAAAAAATTTGATGCAGAGGTAAAGAGACCGATAATTTTTAAAGCATTTTTATGAATAGAACACGCTTGGCGTGTTTGATTTTTTTGAATTTATAATAATTATTTGTGAATGCAAACCCGTATGGATCCGTATAAGTTGTATCATGTACTTGTAGAAATAAAGATTATTAATATTATTCAGCGTAAGGAGTGCTACAAGTCTGAGACGGATTTGTTATTCTCACCGTCAGCCAAACTAAAGGAACATACTTGATATCTGAGAGTTTTAACAAATATTCTTCACATTTAATTTTCATACGAGATAAATGACTTGTCATGTGGTTTTATTCTGACGTGTGTTAGTAACGCCACCTTCAGTAGCAACACACACGCCCGTGTGTCTCCTCGACTCCGAAATAGGGTTATGTTGAGTGTTTGTTAACCCCTTCGGTATACACTTTTAACAAAATATCGGGACATTCCCAATCAATACAATACAATAAGAAGAAATATGATAAATATTAATTATAGTTTTTAAATTAACCCAAAATAATCTATAACGAAAGCCCCAACCCTTAAAATTTAAAAAAAGTACATACTCCCTTAAAAAGTCTTATCAAAAAAAACAAAAAATATAATTTCCATATCTACCATTTTAAATTTTTAACTGAAAAAAATGCTCGTACAAACCAAAAAACCCCGTTTCCGGGCCATAGCCGAAATACATCAAGTACTTCAAAAAAAGAAAAAAATAGACTCGACAACTCTTAAACTTCACCAACTCCCCCCACTTCACCTCAACCACTACACAGATACACACATAAACCAGGGTCATCAACCCCGGAGACAACCCCGTTCCATCAAATTCCCTCCCCCCTTTCAAAACTTAACTGCTCACATCTTCGGTACCCTGCTGAAAACCCTGGCCCCGCGACTTATTTTTGATTAAAAAACGTTCTATAAATCCCCCCCAACCCCTTTTTGCCCCCCAAACCCCCACCTTCTATTGGGATCAAAAAAAAACCCGCAATTTTCGTGATTCCCGTTCCCCGGGGCCTGGGGCCCCCCCGAAAACTTAACGCCCTCAATCTAATATCCCGCCTCCCCCCCTGCCCCTCAGAACCTTACCCATCCATTCCCTATCTCCCAAATTATCA
Organism: Cherax quadricarinatus; assembly: GCF_038502225.1. Classification (NCBI taxonomy): domain Eukaryota; kingdom Metazoa; phylum Arthropoda; class Malacostraca; order Decapoda; family Parastacidae; genus Cherax; species Cherax quadricarinatus. The sequence continues at coordinate 10,539,261 of NC_091330.1, forward strand.
AAAAAATACACCCCAAAAACGCAGTCCCTCTCCCCCCACCCGCCGCCCCCTCCCCCCAAACCCTCTTTCCTTAAGTCCCCCCGACGCAGAAACCATGGAAAAGGAAAAAAACCTCTCCCTTTTGGGACCCCGCACATAAACCGTAATTTTTTCCCCTTTTCCCTTACGCATCATGGGGAGATACTCTCGCCTTGATACCTTCGTTTTTAAAACCCGCTAAAACCCCACCCCCAACTTTTTGGGGTCCGCATGACAACCCCGCCCCTCTTCACACCCCATCCCCGCCCCCCCACCATTCCCCTCTTCCAAGCCATTCCGCCTCCCCGCCCCCCACGGCTCCCCCTAAATAAATGCATGACTCTTAAACCCGTAAATCAACCCCCAAAATCCTCCTCTTTTGACCGGAAAAGTAACCACCTCCTACTCAAAATTCCAACCCCAAAGAAAATAAAACCCTCTTTAAATTAACACCCCGGACCTGTGGATAGCCCCACGCCAACTTTTTTAAAAATTTTTCACAACCCGTGATGTCTGTCAAATGATTTGGGTCTAAACCCCACCCAATCCCCCACCACTCGACCCCAAAACAAGTCCAAATTCCATCCTCCCTCTCCCCACTTTTTCACTTTCCCACACTTTTACCCTGTCACCATATTCCAACTCATTCCTTAACTCTCTCTTCCCCCCAATCTCAAAGACCAAATTTGATTTTCCATTAACTTTTCGTAACCAAAATTATAAATAAATCCCCAAACGAAACCCCCTCTCGTTTTTTGAAGTATTGTGTGTCACCACCCCTTTTTCCCCCCCCCTTCCCTCTCCCAATCCCTCCATACCCCTTACCTTTTTAAAAAGGGGTCTGTTAAACAGGCAAACAAAAATTAGACAGGACACCCCTAATACCCCCCATGGATCCCCCTTCCCCCAACCCCCATTTATTGACACACCCCACCTGATTGTCTCTGAACTACCTCCCCCCAAACCCTCCTCCTTAATATATCCAAACACCCCCGTTCTACTATCTCCCCTAATCTAACGCTAAACCCCCCCGCTCCCCCCCGACCCTTCCCAAAAAATTTTTTATAAATATGCCCTCATAAACGTCCTCCCAGACACACCATTTGTCCCTTTACCCAACCTCTATCCACCCCACATTATCTTTTTTAAAATTTTAAAAATCTTATAATCACAACACAATGAAAAATCCTAAAATACCGTGTCCTGTTTCTTACCGCCAAAACCACCGTTTTCAACCCGCCCCTCCTCCCTCCTTTTCCCTTGTTCATTAGTTCTCTAAGAAGGACCCAAAAATTCAATGGCTCCCTAAAATGAGGGCAAACCATCCAGACCTGGAGCCTTACCCCGCCATCCTCCAAAAACCCTCCACCCCCCTTCTTTTCCCCCCCCAAACCCATGCGATCCCCTTTTCTTAGAAAAAAACATTCTCCCCAACCTCCCAGCCTCTCCCTCCACTCAGTAAATTTTTTCAAAACCTATCAACGTAATCACTCATTTTCCTTTTCTTAACTCTGCCCCTATATCCACCCAATCCTCATGTACCCCGCCTATCATTCCATGCCATACCCTCCCCTTCCCCAAAAAACCGATGGTCGGTCCCCCCCCTCTTCAATTCCCCCTGCCTCTCCCCATCAAAACCCCTTTCTCAAATCACAATCCTTCCCAACAACTCGTTTCCTCCTGGGGTCTGCCCCTGCCCCCCCTTTCCCAAACCTACCCTCAAATCTGCCAACCCCTACGTCATCAACCCCGTACTTTCCCCATCCCCAAAAACCCCGGGTCCTCCCTTAGCTACCCCATCCCACCACCCCAGCAATCCCCCTTTTCCCCACCCTCTCTAAAATTTTCCCCCATTGTCCTAAATCTAACTTCCCCCACCCCAAGTCTCTTTTAACCCTCCCCATACCTCTTGGGGGTTTTAAAATCAGTCCGTATAAACAGCTCATGATCCTGTAAACAGCTTCCACCTCGCACACATCCTCCTTATTTCCCCTTATAATATCGAGCCTGGCCCGTATCCCCGTCTATGAAAATTGCTCAACCATTGGGGCCATCAAAACCTAACCCCCCCCCGCAAAAAATCCCAGGTAAACAAAAAAAACCCCGCCCCCCTGGCCCATCCTTTTTTCTACTTCAATTCCAATCACCCCAAAAGATTGTTAAAGGAAAGATTTAAAAAATAAACCAAAAAATCACGCAAATTCATTCTTCACCCCTACATACGCTCCCCGGACCCCCCCCAAACCCGGGCGTCACCTCTCCCCTCCATCTCCCGGTACCCCCCCTCCTCCCCCTCATCAATTTTAACAAACGGGGGGTCCGAATCAAATTCCCCCCCTTTTAAACGGTCCCAAATCCCAAACCGATATCCGTCCCCAAACGCCCCCCGCAAAATTTGCTCCTGCAGAAACAATATCACGAGCCTAAAAACCCCGGAGCCCAAAAAACTTCTTCAAACCAAACCCATTTTTCCTCCCAAAAATTCTTGGGGTTTTTTTCCCCCCCTGAACTCCCTTTTTGACTCACCGCCCCTTTTTCCCCATTCCCCCAGTGAGCTCATTCCCCCCCGGGCAGACCCTGACCAGCCCCTTGGGGCCTCCCTCACCCCATAACCCCGGGTTTTTTCCCGTCTTTGCGGGGGGCGGGAAAACATCGGAATCAGAGTGCGTTGGCCCCCTTCCCCGAAACCCCTTGCATCCATGGTCTGGTGGGATGCCTCTGCCCCTCCGCCCCCCTCGACCGGTCACCACCCCGAAAAGGCCCTGCGTCGCTGGCTGTCTCTCTCCTCACTCTCCCCAGGTCCCCCCCCGATTGTACAAACTCCGCTCTCTTCGTCTCCAAAAACCCGTCAAATCTGAGCCCATCCTCGCTCTTCTCCTCCACTCAACTGGTCTCCCCCTTTCCCAAAGGGGGGACTTAGATTCTACAGGCTCGATGGGCTCAACTCAGACTCTCCCCCACCTCCCCCCTCCAAAACGAACTATGACCCTTTGGGGGTCCTGGGGCCGCCTTCGGGGCAGGCCCTCGCTCCCCTCCTTCGTCTGCAACCTGTCGTTGCCTCCCCTCCTGTGCTGCCTTGGTCCAAAAACACCCCCTGGGTCTTGCGCTTTTCCCCCGTAATACCCCATCCGCGTCCGTGTCCGGATGACAAACGACGGGGGGGATGCCTCAGCGTCTTTTTGGGGTTTAACGTCCCTCCGGCCAGCGCGCCATCCCCCAGTCCTCCTTTCCAGATGCAGTCCCGTTCAAACGTTCCGATACCCTCGTCGCTTTGAAGGCCGTTCTCCTTCCCCAAGTGTAGTGTCGCACGTCTCCAACTCGGCCGAGTTTGAACACAGCCATCTTTATATTCCCCCGGCGCTCCCTGCCGTCGATCGTGCAACAATATTCGGTAAGGGGTTGAAACGTACTCCATACAAATCTTGATCAAATGCCTATGTGGAATAATCAAATAAAAATTCGGGGTTTAATTCACCCACTAAATCGCGGTGTTGGGTTTCTTGAATCTGCGCCATCTTGTGAAAATCAATCTGCGCAGGAAGGCCTCTCAACCAGGAGCGTGTGCGCAGCACAACCTCACGGCAATAAAGCGATGAGGTCAATGCATAAAGTTAATTGATAGGGACGGAGTTATGGCCTATAATTTCTGCATTGGCAGACGGGAAGAGCAGCCCAGAGAGGATCCCAGTACCCGTCACACCACTGCTCATTAGGCCCTTACATTATACAATGTTCTACGTAGCGTATTTACGTTAACAGGCGTAGGGTAAAGAATGCTGCGTATAGTGTATGCCAGTAAACACCTATACATTATACAAGCGTTGCGCCGAACAAGTTTGCCTTAACAAGCGTAGGATTCATATGTCATTATCAAGGCTACTTAAGAATCACAGATGCCAATGTTTGTCCCTAATAATGGGGGGAGGAGTAATGGGGGCATGTCGATTCTGTTAAGGGCTCTTGATCCTAGGAGTTTCAGCTATTGTCCCCCTTCCTCGGATCAAATCTGATTACCTCTCATTCCCCACGCACTGTGTGATCCCTTTCAGATTTAGCGTTTCCCATGAATAATAATAATAATAATAATAATAATAATAATAATAATAATAATAATACAATAATATAAATAACAATAATCAGTTGCCTTCAGATCCACACATTACTCAAAGATCAATTTCGTGTCGTAAACTTAATCTAATTTTGTAATTGCACCCTATGATGTTGAGCAACAATTGGACGGGGGTGTGTTGCATGACTGCAGGTGGCAAATACACCAGCAAGAACAACCTCCTCCACCACCTCTTATTTCTCCCTCAGACAAACGACACACTCAACCATTAAAGTAATAGAGGCTGTCTCTTGTTATCTAGCGCTGGGGTTATTGACGAGCCTCTCGTTCACCAGCGATCACTGGATAGTACGGTGCTGGCAGTCAAGGCTGGTGCTGTGGATAGTACCGTGGTGTCTGTCAAGGTTGGTGCTGTGGATAGTACGGTGGTGTTTGTCAAGGCTGGTGCTGTGGATAGTACGATGGTCTTTGTCAAAGTTGGTGCTGTGGATAGTACGGTGGTGTCTGTCAAGGCTGATGTGAATAGTACCGTGGTGTTTGTCAAGACTGGTGCTGCGGATAGTTCAGTCATCATAGCCTGGGGAAAGACATCTCTTAGCATTATATCCTACGAAAGTCGTGTCTTGTAGGAGAGTCGTGTCTCTTAGGATCACATGCCAAGAGTCTTATCTCCTAGGAAGCACCACCCAGGCTGCAGAGTGGACGTAGCAATGGTGGTCGGATCAACTTGATCCGCAAATCATCCTCTCTCACTCAAGGTCAACTTCCACTATATCTGTAAAGCTCATGTAGCTGCTGCTGTAGCTTCTGATGTGAGTGTTGCTGTGACTGCTACAGTGCTCTCTGTCACAGTTCTTAAAATGATCCAGGATGAACACAAACACTGTCCATCTTTCATCAATATTTTTTTGGGGGTAAGTTGTCGGTTCGTTATTTCTCGTCTGCAAATAGTTCCGGGAATCATTGCCCCCGCCACCCGATCACAAAATAGACCTAAACTGACAGTTAAATGTTACAGGAATAAGAACCATTGATAAACACCAGGAAGTGTAAGATAAGTGTATAAACATTGCAATCAGACGCTCGTAAGAAGAGAACCATTATTGATCGTAATTATTACTGAAAATAATACGTTTGATAAGGCTGATGGAGTGTGTGAAAAAATTTCTAGTGTTTTTGGTGGAATCAGTTAAAGAGAGAGAGAAATCACAGGTGCAGTTAGTGGCCAGCTTTTTTTGTTATTCATAAAGGTGAGACAAAGGGTAGAAGAGGGCGAAAAATTGGACAGGAAACACAAAAGCCTACGGTCTATATTATGGCTGTTGAGATGGGCTAAACTTCTATCTAGTGAGCTCTTCTCTTTTTTTTCAGAAAAGTGAGGTATCTTTTTTTTAGATAAGGTAAGGTAATAGTGTTAGCTTATTGTACAGTAAAAGGCTCCGTTCCTATTCTGCACTTCCTCATGTCACAGCCAGAAGAAAACAAAATGAAGACCACATTGAAAAGTGTGAATTTATAAACGACATGCCAAGGAAGAACTTAAGATTTCAGATTGCTTTTATAAAAGTTGAAATTCTTGATAAAATGTTAACGTTTGCGAATATTTTGGAGAAACTTAATACCAAGTATACTGGTTAACACTGCTAGGAATAATTATTTTTGTGTAATTTGACGCTCACTAGGATCCTGCCAATAGACTCTGGATATACAAGTCAGGTAGTCAGGCGGGGAGGTTGATCAGTTTATTTGGCTGTTCTATGATTAGGCTTTGGGGTTCCAGCATACATTGTTGAAATATCAAACTGAATCACTTTCACCATTCACTCTAATTCTAAACCAAAAGGAATGAGGCACTTGGGCTCCATTTTGAAAGTTTGTTGGTCAATCTCTGTTGTATGTTTAATTGAAGAGTTTTTTCAAACTGTTTATTTCTAAATCACCTTGCATTTCAAAGGTTTGTTCTTCTTCTTTAAATGCATCAGATTTCTCCGGTATCCTCAAAGTTTGAATAAGGTTTCTTCGTAGTCTCTTATTTCATTTTAATCTGCATTGAAATACACCCAATACACATGCATGTTAATGCTAAATCAACTCTTAATAACACGTCATCAAGGGTACGAATGTGTTTAAGGCTACCTTAGATTAGGAAGAGAGTGGAGCCCAAGAAAAAGTCCCTCAGGAACCCCGTCTTTTTACGCCCAACCATTCAGATAATTTCCCATTTAACATTATGGTCCACTGTTTTTTCTACTATAGCGGTCGACCATATCTTACCAAATAATACTCTATGCGATACCATCTCGAGTCATTAAAGAGCATGGCTGGTAGCTCGACTAGCCGAGCTGATTTGTGTGTTCAGCTTCTCTGGGAATTTTAACGTGTCAAAGGTGCTAATCTGGATGATATTTAGTGTCGGCTTTAGAACACGCAAACATTTCCTTCGACTGGGTATTGTCTTATCGTTTTCCTCTGTGAATTTCTAGCTAATAGCTGTGTGAAATACGGTAATTATTTCTATAGTGGTGCTACTCATTCCATTCTCCATTCCTCCTTTTTCTTCTTACCCCCTTACATATTTAAATAATTGTTTGAGAAAGAAGAACGATGAGACAAGACTTGTTAGAGGATGATGGTTGTAAAAAACAAAACAAAAAAAACATATTTCATATTACAGATGACAGGTATGTAAAGAGGGTAATTACACACTGAGACCTCGAAGGGTTTAGTTATAAGCAATTCCTGCATTAGTTACGCGTAAACTTTAAAATAAAAATAACTATGGGTTATGTAATGTTATAGAAAATGACGCGAAGAGCGGCTTTAGAAAAGAATTTTAGTAGTAACTTAAGGAGCAAATGAAAAGGGTAAATCTTGCTACAATTTTCCATCCCTAATGAATGGGTTGATGCAGGAGAATAAGCATCAGGTAGAAATCGAATCCCAGTAGAAATTGATGTGAAGAATAAGGTAAATAGTGCTCCTGCATCCATGTACACTGGTCAATGCTTATTCCTACCTACAAAAAAAAAATGACCAACCAATGTAAAAACTTACTTTACAGACAAAATAAAGACAAACGTGAAAAATGTATCTGATTTGCATATAGCAAGGTGACATGCAGAAAAAAACATCACTGAAAGAACGTGTGCAGAATCCGTGAGTACCATTTTATATATGCAAATTAGCCATACAGATATTTGTCCCATTCGGGGGAGAGGTACCATAGTGGGGTGAAACGTTCTTGATCCAAGTTACTGTAGTGGGATGTCAACAGACTTGATTCAAGGGGAAGACAGCGCCAATTCCTTGGATCAAGAGCCCTTTACCAGTATCAAGGAACCTTCGAAGAGAAGAATGTGAAGAGGTTCTCAGATACTGATTAGGGAAAGAAACTGATAGGAATATCCAATCAACACCGGGTATCATTATTGATAAGACACAAATGAAACACTAAATATCTTTATTGATGAAAATTTTCACCTGGATTGTAGACTTCATTAGACAGTTACAGATGAATTAAAATCCTGGAGCCAGCGGACGAAATGTCATCTCCAGGATTGTAAGTCATCTCTGTATTCGACAGATATTGATGAAACGTTGCAGGCGAAACGTTTCATCAATAAAGACATCTAGTGTCGCACATATCAACTTATTGGTATTGCTTACCATTTATTGTATGAAGTGCAGTTGTACTTGACTCATCTGAAATAAGCACCAAGGGACAGGTAGAGGGATTCAGCAAGAAAATGAATGATTAATGGAAGGCAGGCAAATAGGTAAATGGAAAGTGTGAAAAATATAGAATCATTCAAGAATTCAGCCTTAGAGTTGCTAGGGAAATTTCTCAAAAATATGAGCGTTCAATTTAATAAATATATAAATAAATGGCTGTGGATATAAAGCACTGTTTGGCAGCTGAGTTGCTTAATAGTAACGCACACACAAACACACACACACACACACACACACATACACACACACAAACACACACACACAGAAACGAGTATGCACAGATAAGGAGGGAGGCCCAGCGACAGTATGAAAACGACATAGCATCGAAAGTCAAATCTGACCCGAAACTGCTGTATAGCCGCATTAGGAGGAAGACAACAGTCAAGGACCAGGTGATAAGGCTGAGGAAAGAAGATGGAGAACTCACAAGAAACGATCAAGAGGTATGTGAGGAGCTCAACACGAGATTTAAGGAAGTATTTACAGTAGAGACAGGAAGGACTCTGGGGGGACAGATCAGATGGGGACACCAGCAAGGAATACACCAACAAGTGTTGGACGACATACATACAGATGAGGAGGAGGTGAAGAAACTGCTAAGGGACATCGATACCTCAAAGGCAATGGGACCGGACAACATCTCCCCGTGGGTCCTTAGAGAGGGAGCAGATATGTTGTGCGTGCCACTTACCACAATCTTCAACACTTCCCTGGAAACTGGGCAACTACCTGAGGTATGGAAGACGGCAAATGTAGTTCCCATTTTTAAAAAAGGAGACAGAAAAGAGGCACTAAACTATAGACCTGTGTCATTGACGTGTATAGTATGCAAAGTTATGGAGAAGATTATCAGGAGGAGAGTGGTGGAGCACCTGGAACGGAACAAGAGTATAAATGCCAACCAGCACGGATTCATGGAAGGCAAATCCTGTGTCACAAACCTTCTGGAGTTTTATGATAAAATAACAGAAGTAAGACACGAGAGAGAGGGGTGGGTTGATTGCATCTTCTTGGACTGCAAGAAGGCCTTTGACACAGTTCCTCACAAGAGATTAGTGCAGAAGCTAGAGCATCAGGCGCATATAACAGGAAGGGCACTGCAATGGATCAGAGAATACCTGACAGGGAGGCAACAACGAGTCATGGTACGTAATGATATATCACAATGGGCACCTGTGACGAGCGGGGTCCCACAGGGGTCGGTCCTAGGACCAGTGCTATTTTTGGTATATGTGAACGACATGATGGAAGGGTTAGACTCAGAAGTGTCCCTGTTTGCAGATGATGTGAAGTTAATGAGGAGAATTAATTCTGATGAGGACCAGGCAGGACTTCAAAGAGACCTGGACAGACTGGACACCTGGTCCAGCAAATGGCTTCTCGAATTTAATCCTGCCAAATGCAAAGTCATGAAGATAGGGGAAGGGCACAGAAGACCACAGACAGAGTATAGGCTAGGTGGCCAAAGACTGCAAACCTCACTCAAGGAGAAAGATCTTGGGGTGAATATAACACCGAGCATGTCTCCGGAAGCACACATCAATCAGATAACTGCTGCAGCATATGGGCACCTGGCAAACCTGAGAACAGCATTCCGATACCTTAGTAAGGAATCGTTCAAGACACTGTACACCGTGTATGTCAGGCCCATACTGGAGTATGCAGCACCTGTTTGGAACCCGCACTTGATAAAGCACGTCAAGAAACTAGAGAAAGTACAAAGGTTTGCGACAAGGTTAGTTCCAGAGCTAAGGGGAATGTCCTATGAAGAAAGATTAAGGGAAATCGGCCTGACGACACTGGAGGACAGGAGGATCAGGGGAGACATGATAACGACATATAAAATACTGCGTGGAATAGACAAGGTGGACAAAGACAGAATGTTCCAGGGAGGGGACACAGAAACAAGAGGCCACAATTGGAAGTTGAAGACACAAATGAGTCAGAGAGATATTAGGAAGTATTTCTTCAGTCATAGAGTTGTAAGGCAGTGGAATAGCCTAGAAAATGACGTAGTGGAGGCAGGAACCATACACAGTTTTAAGACGAGGTTTGATAAAGCTCATGGAGCGGGGAGAGAGAGGGCCCAGTAGCAACCGGTGAAGAGGCGGGGCCAAGAGCTAAGACTCGACTCCTACAACCACAAATAGGTGAGTACAAATAGGTGAGTGTACACACACACACACACACACACACACACACACACACACACACACACACCCACACACATACAAAGCCTACTTAACAAATAGCTAATTAACTTCCATATAATTACCCCCTACAACTAATTGAAATATTACCTCCACAATCCACTCAATCATAAATAACTGCAATACTCAAAATAACATGCCAGTTATAATTATACAACAATAACATTTAACGAAGTACCTGAATCCCAAACATTTTCCGGATAAGGAATCTTATCTGCCCTATTTATGGGGGCAGATAAGGAATTTTATCTGCCACCATAAATACAAAGTTGATTACAGTACGAAGATATTAACGAAGATATGAACAACACACTAAATACATACATATAGAAAAATTAAACTAGGTATCTATAAATTTGGTTTCAGAGACCAGAAACGCAAAAACTGAATTGCAAAAAATTATCTAATGAGGCACATTTCGTTCAGGAGTGAGGACCTGAGCAAGTTCACCCTTGAGCGAAACGTCATCAGTGATGTTTCCTTCATGGAGATCAATCATGCAAACTACCACTTTGACAAGAACAGTACCATTTGCCCATACTTGAAAAATATGCCTAGGTAAAGGACAATCTAGAGATCTTAATAAATGACAGAGAGAGAGAGAGAGAGAGAGAGAGAGAGAGAGAGAGAGAGAGAGAGAGAGAGAGAGAAAGAGAGAGAGAGAGAAAGAGAGGGCCATATACTAGAACGTTATGTGGAAAAAGACACTTAAGTGCAGTTCCTGACATTTACTGAGGAAACGTTTCGCCACGAGTGACTTCATCAGTCCACTCGTTGCGAGACGTTTCCTCCCTAATAAATGTCCTGAACCGTACATAACTACCGTTTTCGTCATCTTATCGGTATCACCATACCTCTTTTCCACTGGAACCTTAGGCCTAGAGAGCGTCCAGACATCCAACCTTACTGGAACACCACTGAGCGTAACCTACAAATGGTAGGCCTAGCAATATTTTACGTCCCAATGGAGTTACCGCTTGTGCAGAGGCCTCGGTGCTCCTCCCAGAGCGGCGCCTTTCCCTCTCTACTTACGCAAGATGAGCAAGCGTGTTTACCTAGGCCTTAGGCGTTCGGTATTGTCATGTAAATGGAACTAGAGCAAAAAAAAAAAAATAATGATGGGAGGAAAATCTCGCACTGCAGAAGAGATACTGCACTGGAAAAAATAAAAATTTAAGTTTTCTATTGATAATATAAATTAAGGTGTAGAATAATAATAATAATAATAATAATAATAATAATAATAATAATAATAATATCAATAACAATAATAATAATAGCAACAACAACAACAATAATAATAATAATAATAATAATAATAATAATAATAATAATAATAATAATATATATACCGAGGTGTATATAATTGGGGTTATAAAAAACGAGGTAAGCATGTCTCTCTATGCATATATCCTGAGAATATATATTACTGCCTATTAAAGGTATTATGGTATCGTTGACTATTCATGTATAGATTTCATGCCGCCTTAATGACCTTAGTGTATTCGCAAGCCATTAAATCCCATAAACTAACCAATCATCCCTCACTGAGAATTTGCTCTACTGGCCATTTCAGGAATAAATTATTCTTGATGACTGTTTACATGTGAAACTTGTGCACTTGATAGGCGTTAAGCAAAATTAACAGTATGTATTTTTGCATGCAAAGTATTGCACGCAATTCTAGGAATGCGTATGTCACAGAGGCATCAGTTAATACCCGGAGGACGATGCTATGATATAGCCAAAAAAGGTATAACTACTTCTACTACCAACACGCTGCGGGGCACCTGCTGTACTTCAGCAGCATTTGACTGATGCTTGCTAGATAGCCGTCATTATCATCGGCGAGGGTCGCAGATTATAGGGCATGTCTCTTATTATCCACTTTTGCTTTTTTCTCCCCCCTTTCCTCCTCCATCAGCCCAGATTATACACGTATTAATACCGTGAACAGTACCAATGCGGTAATAATGGCTGTATAACGGGGGTTGTGTGTGTGTGAGTGTGTGTGTGTGTGTGTGTGTGTGTGTGTGTGTGTGTGTGTGTGTGTGTGTGAACGTAAGTGTGGGAACGTGAGCGACTCCTCCCGTTCCTTAGCTAACAGGACTCTCACAAGGCTGTTGATGTAGATTCAACACCCTTCCCTCACCTCGTTCCTCATTCGCTGGTAAACACGTGTGGTAACAGTATCTGGTTAAGATGAGAGTCCTGGGGTAATTTAAACGCCGTTTCGGCCGTCAGTTTTAAGTTGTAAAATTCATTATAGAAAAAAGTGTATCTTTGTCAAGGTACCCTGAAGATTTGCGAACACTGTTGTCTGGCTTTTCTTTCATAAGTTCAAGTTATTCGATGGAGAGAGAGAGAGAGAGAGAGAGAGTAATGTTTCATAATAATAAAAAAAAGATTCAAATGAGCTGATTTAGATAACAGCTCTTAGCTTGCAAATAAAGTTAGGAATCTTTACCCTAACCCTGTAAAACCGTGGATAAAAGAAAGAGTGAAAGAGAGAGACAGCAATCATTTCAAGCGGTCCACAGCAGCCCCTTGGGGTACACCATGCCATATAATTCAATGTTGTCACTGAGTTCACACACACGCGACAAAAAATCAGCCCAGTATCAATCGTGTTGGATGACCTCTGACGAGGCAATAGTACCCTAGACCTGTCTTTAAGGACAGCTCGCGAACCCGACTCGTTACGCAATTACCAGAGCTGAAATCTAGAACAGGGAATTGCCCGGTAAGGGCTGAATGATGTGGTACATACGCTCCATCCAATGGCATTTGTTGTTCTTAGCAGGAAGAAATTGCAGACTTCTTGTTGATCCCATGTGTAATTCTTAGCCAATGGAAGTCCAAGGCGACTCTCTCTCTCTCTCTCTCTCTCTCTCTCTCTCTATCTTTTAAATATGGGTTTTACAAGGTTAGGTTACATTTTCCTAACTTTATTTACAAGCTAAGAGCTCCCTCTCTCTCACTCTCTCAACATAAATAATTTTGCAATATCAAATCACATTCAATTATTTTTACAGGCAGCTACACTTTAGCACAATCAGATTATGTCGTTGTTGACCACTACTGCTACTCCCCAGGAAATAAATAAAATGAAAAGAAAAATACAAGGAGAATGAAACAAGGTGATTGAGGTATGAAATATATCCTCGTCAATACCACAGACGAGAGGAGGGAGAAAAAACAAACACCTCCAAGAAGCAAGTTTTTGCGGAGTATCCTTGTTCCAATAGTCGTTTTTAGCGACACATTAATCCGTATTATGTGTAGTCACGGTCCACCAATCATGTGTGTACAATGGCAGGAGGGTGTAAATCTGTGTGTTGGCGTGTATGAAAGAATTGAAGTAGGTGTGGCGGATGGAACAATGTGTTAGGCTAGGTTACTCATCATTTGCATGACGGGATGATGTGTTAAACTAGGTCACTCATCTTTTCCATGACGGGATGATGTGTTAAACTGGGTCACATATCTTTTGCATGACGGGATGTATTAAACTAGGTTACACATCTTTTGCGTGACGGGATGTAGCAAACTAGGTTACACATCTTTTGCGTGACGGGATGTATTAAACTAGGTCACACGTCTTTTGCATGACGGGATGTGTTAAACTAGGTCACACATCTTTTGCGTGGCGGGATGGTGTGTTAAGCTAAATCATTCCTCATTTGCGTGACAGAATGATGTGTTGGGCTACGTCACTCATATTTTGCGTGACGGGATGTGTTAGGCTAGGTCACTAATCTTACGTGAGGGAATGATATCTTTAGACTATGTTACTCATGTCAAGTTCAAGTGGAAAGGAGAGGGAGCTGTCAGACTCCAATTTAAGCTATCAAATTTCAGTGGAAGTGGAAGGGAGCTTCAAATTCAGTGGGGAGATGTTCTCTCTCTTTATTATGTGTTGTGGTACGTGATGGTCTTTTCTGTAGGACGAATCAGTTAACCTCTTAACCTCACCTGCCATATTATTACATTCATGGGAAACCGCAAAGTCCACAGGGATCTCACAGAATTGGGAGAATGGGAGGCAATCAGATTTGATCCCAGGAAGGGAAAGATAGCTCTAACTACTCAAATTAAAAGCCTTACAAAAGAATCAAGGAAGTGCAGTTGCTGAAATCCTCAGCTTCAGCCTTCAGCATGTTACTACCTGACCCCACTGGTGGTGTTACTGCTCCTTGTGTTATGGTAACCTAGTGTTACTACTCCTCGTGTTATAGTAACGTCGCTTTTCGAAGCACAGTGTTATGCTAATATTACTTGCTTTATGCTGACGTTACTGTCTTATGCTGACATTACTGTCTTATGCTGACATGAAAGCCTTCTGCCAATAATTTCAATCTGTTGTTTTACCAGATCACATTAATAGTGAACCTGCATTTATTCTTGGAGACTATGTTGCCAGGAATAATAGTATTGAGCCTATTACGAACACCATTGGAACTATACCTGGTAAATTTTGTTGTACTTAGAAATAGGTATGATATTTACAGAGAATTTTGATTGCGTAGATCAATCATCACTTTTAGCAATAAACATAAAATTATATTTAAAAAAATCACAATGAAAACAAAAATAAAAATTACAAATATAAACGCTACGAACAGGAATAAAACGCACAACTCAAATACTATTCTGTTGTTAAATTAACCAGTTTAAAGCTCTATTAAATTAATTAATGTCAAGAATCTTATACTAACATTGCCATCTTATTTCAGGGTACGGGTAGGATTTGAACCTATGGCAGGCCAGCCCTAAAACTAGCAGGCCAGTGAGCTCAGCACAGCAATATGCTGGCCTAATAAGAGTCGCCCAACTGTTTTCATTTCTATATACTAAGAAGGTTAGCATGGGCCACACACCGATCACAAGTGTCGGTTTAGCAGCTGAATCTCACAACATGAGAGTGGTGAGGTCAGATCATTGTTGTCTATTTTTTTTTACTATCCAGTGAAAGTGACAGTAATGATAATCTGTGACTGATGAAGGTGCACAGTGAAAGACGATGCACCTTGCATGTCATAGTATATTGCATACCATTTTCGTCGACCCCTTCAACTTCGCTAAGTACTTCAGCCTTCGTCAAACTTCCTATATTCTGCAACTTCCAACAAACTCGGAAAAAGGACAACCTCGTCAGGCAGCTGGAAGCGAGTTCCAGGTTTCACCTCCAGTATATGAACTTCCGGCCTCAAGCCTCTACTTTTGGCTGAGGGAACGACCTTCGTCAGGCAGGCCCACTTGCGCAAGCAGGTCACTATGATGGTTTTGGGAGAGTGGGATCCAGAAGCGTTTCGCTTGGTCACTGAAGGGAGGTGGTCCAGGGACGCGCCTTAATTAATGATAGGTCTCGTGTTAGCCGCTTTGATCATGATGACATAGGGGTATCTCGCTATTGCCTTGCGCTATTATACACCGCCCCTGAGAGAGATAACATTAATAAATTGCTCTAACCCTTGGGCAAGTAGAGACCACCTCTCAATATGGTGTTAAAATATTCCATGCATTTTTTTAAATTATTTTTTTTAAATCTCATATTGAAATATAGCTTGAGAGAGAGAGAGAGAGAGAGAGAGAGAGAGAGAGAGAGAGAGAGAGAGAGAGAGAGAGAGAGAGAGAGAGAGAGATGGAAAGAGAGGAGAAAAGGTGTAAACAAAGTGTCTTGAAAATCGGAGCATCCAATTTGAGTTAGTGTGGTTTGCGATTACCACGGCCATCAGAGAATGAGTGAGAAGGGTTCGAAGCAGCTTCAGGAGGAGGAGCAGGAGGAACAAACAGAAAATGAGGGGCGAGAAAGAATAGGAAATAGTAGGAAGGAAGTGAGAGGTTAATCCATCCCAATCAATTCATTTCCCACCCTTTTTCCCCAATATCTCCTGACAATTGCAACTTCGACTCAGTTCTCAGAGCACGATTCAATTCACGCGTCGATCAAGGAATTTACTGATGTACAGAGAAGTGAGAACGATGCACAGTCCTCTGTGTTTACCCTGGAACCAACTGGTCTTTCAGTTTGAGTCCTAGAGCATCATTTGGTGAGGGGTGGCGATATTTGCTGTGTGGAACGTCATCTGAAATGTCGTATGTGCGCGCCTCTGGCAAAGCAGCGATAGTGTGAATGATGGTGAAAGTGTTTCTTTTTCGGGTCACCCTGCCTCACTGGGAAACAGCAAGGGTGTTAAACAAATGGAGTATTGTTTGATGGCTGTTTACGTGAAGACACACACACACATGCACACAGAGCCATACTAAAAACTGAACCAGTATCCATCAGATTACCACTCCTGACAGCGAGACAGATGAAATAGCTGTAAGATATTACCTGAGAGGTATTAGGTACGCACCGGGAGGAAGCACGTTAATGAAGACTATGGCAGGGGGTATAATAAGCAGACAGGAGGGAGATGAAATGTAGGGCATTCTACTAAGGGAGTAAGTTTGATGAAATATGGGCACTAGAGAGAGGTATTTGGAGGGAGGGCGTGGAAAGAAGGTCACTCTGGTAAGGTCGCTAGAAATAGGTTACCGGAGAGAGGTGCTCGGAAAGAGGCCCTGAGAAGAGATCACTTTTGAAAGTTGACATGAAAAAGGTTGCTGGAGGGAGGCACTGGAAGGAGATTACTTTCGAAGGGTCGCCTGAAATAGACCGCTGTTAGAAAATTGCTGTGGAAGGGTCGCTTGAAATAGGT
The DNA here is from genome assembly GCF_038502225.1 of Cherax quadricarinatus. Taxonomy (NCBI): domain Eukaryota; kingdom Metazoa; phylum Arthropoda; class Malacostraca; order Decapoda; family Parastacidae; genus Cherax; species Cherax quadricarinatus. Next base: position 10,555,997 of record NC_091330.1, read on the forward strand.
ACCTGAAAGGAGATTGCTACGGAAAGGTCGACTGAAATAGGTTGCTGAAAGGAGATTGCTATGGAAGGGTCGCCTGCAATAGACACTGATTACCTCGTACTTTGCATATGTTTCTACAGTCTTCCCATAATGTCCTTGCATTGTGTTGATAAAGCCACTGGATGGCGAAGCGTCTACAAAGATACCCAGATGTTGTACATGTGTCTAATTCTCTACATGACAGAGTAACAACTCACAACCTTAAAATGGAAAATGGAAACTATACAATCTTTCGAACGGTCATGGACTATTACCAGTGAACCATTACGGCAGTTCACTTTGCTATAGCTCAGTGTACTTACAACAAAAATCGATTGTCTCCACTCCGTCGTAATGCACTCACACAGGGTGCTGCCCCTCAAAACTTCTTTTACACCTTCCTTCTAATACTTTTCTTGGCGTTCCCTACTCCTTGTTCCGTCCAGCCTATATATTAAGACTAATTGTCATTGAACAAAGTGGAATTTAAACCAATGGCAAGCTAATCCTAAAATTAACAGGCCAATGCCTAATACGTCTGATCCTATTAGATGTTTCTTTACACATTAGGAGGGTTATCATTTGCCCCACTATTAGGATTTATTAAGACTTATTCTATCTTCCTACATTCATTTTACACGAGTGAATTACATCAACAACCTCGCTTCTGCTCTCCAGTTTCAACATTACATGCCAACTCTCCGCCTTCTGATTCCTTCTTGCCTGGTTCTCTGCATAAACCACTTATTGATCTCAGTCACGACACTACCACCGCTTCCAGCCTCCACCTCACTGCACGACCGCTCGCCCGTGTGCACCGTGAAACATGACGTTAAGAAGAAAGCAACATTGCATTACATCGACTTGGCTAGTGGGTCGTGTTTTTGACTGGCTGCCACTCAGGACGACGGTCTCTTCAAGGGGATGTCTAGGCTCTTAAGGAATTGGCCGCGCCTTCTGGACTACTTTGATCAGCATCACTTATTTCTGGCCTCATGGGTTTTCTCATATCTGCTCTTTAAACCAAGCTGAGACTATAGAAATGCAAAAGTCTCAGTCTCTCTCTCTCTCTCTTTCTTTCTTTCTCCCCATGGAGCCTCATCATTCCTGCTGTTGTATACGATGGCTGTTAAACATGACTGAGTACCCATTTCGAGCTTCTACGGCCGCACCTCTATGTTCCTAAGTGTTGAATCTTTTATGTTTGTAATTCAAGAGGTTTTAGTGTGTGTGTGTGTGTGTGTGTGTGTGTGTGTGTGTGTTCCCACCTATTTCTGATTGAAGGATTTGAGTCTCGGTTCCTCTCCCTGCCTCTGTACACTCTGCTTGCTGGATTTACTCGCTCCTGATCGTTCCACTTCCTTACCACACTAAAGGTGGAGAAATACTTCCATTGTTAGTGGATGAAGGATTAATCATCCATCAGTTTTTGTGCTGAGCTATCCACCTGGGTTTAGCATTTCAATAAATAATAATAATAATGTTAATGAAATTAAAATAAAAAAAAAAAATAATAATAATAATAATAATAATAATAATAATAATAATAATAATAATAAAATAATAATAATAATATTAAAATAATAATAATAAAATAATAATAAAAATAATAATAATAGTTTGTGATGTTGCATATTATTTTCTAATGCTTAAATCATGAGACGGAAATCAATTTCTCGCTTGTTTGGGTCAGTGATACTTATTATATATACTAACATACAATTGAAGTTCCTAATATATTTCATTAACAGTGATAATTTCATTAAGTACCAACCCATATATATATATATAAATATATATATATATATATATATATATATATATATATATATATATATATATATATATATATATATATATATATATATATATATATATATATGTAAGTATAATGAACTGAAAATATTTTCTGATAATTTAAAACTAGATTTTACGAGAACGGAAGATTACTAAAAACAAGTCTTTGGTCAAACCACAATATTCATTCATTAAAATCCATTCAGAAAACTAGAACTATAAACTACACCCAGACGGTTTTATAATTACTGCTTGTGTACAGAACAGAATAGATTTAAGAATTCTAAACTGCTTAAATATTAGGTAATTTCAACATGGGCGTATTGACAATGAAGAACAAAGAGGCATAATACCATGACTGGAACAATTATAATCTAAGTCGAACCACAACGTTGTCGTAAGCTTTTTTCTTTTATATGCGGGTTATTTGTGTATTATTGACAATGTATTTACTGGTAACGTGTTTTGTTTCAAGTGAAGAAGAAATCATAAGCAGTGAGGAACATGGTAGAAGGCGGTGATGAAGTATTCTTTAGCAGTGGTGATCAAAGCCGCAGGTGTTGACAGTCTGTTGGCAAACACGGAACAGTAACTGTCGATGGAAATAGCAAAAGCAAGATAGACAGAGGAGGTTCTCAGCGTTCACGGTACTCACACAGTCTAAGACACATTTTTATGCTCTTTGAAAATTTAATACGTCTGCAGTGTGCGGGTAGTTACATCGTAGGAACGAAATCAAATCAAGTTCTCCTCTGCTCTTCTATTACGCAGGACTGGTTGCAAAAATTAAATAAAGGAATCTGTTATTTTGAATTGGAAGTTTTCATTGTGGCTAGTTGGTTAATGGGATTTTAAGTCTGTCGATTACACTAGTACCATTAAGGCATAAATACCGAGAGCCATACACCTCTCGGTGTATACACCGTGTGTTACGATGAAACTGTCAGTCATTCCACTATGGGTTCCGTAATAGAGGCAGTTTTAATTTTAAGGTTTCCTTCCCTAGGTGAGCCCGGGGGCCAGCGGGTTACTGAGCATCGGTAATAACATCATCCTTGACGAGTGCTCACCACACTCACTCTGTGGGCGTGTGTACAGAGTGCATCGGCTACTTCACTCGAGGCGTGGCTGAACGAGGTCATCAGTGTAAACAAGAAACGGCTTCATTTTTAGCGGGTACTACTACTACCCCCACTCACCCCCACCCCCGTCACCATCACGATGAGTGGCTCAAGAGAGGGAGTGAAGAGTGAAGTGGAAGGAAGAGAAAGTAGAAAGTAGAGTGGAAAGAGAAATAGAGAGAGAGAGAGAGAGAGAGAGAGAGAGAGAGAGAGAGGTCTTTCCCCAGAGTAAACAAATCTAGTGTAATGGAGTAAGGAGAGAAGTGGAGGAGAGGAGAGTGATATGCAACAGCTGCAAAATATAATTAAGAATTAGGAAATATGTCGAACAAATTCACAATCCCGCAACGGGAACAGTTCCCATCTAAGCCACAAATCGAAGATGAAAACTGGAGGACGTTACGGATCGTCCTTGAGAATTAACTATTGAGAGTTGACTGTGTCCAACACGAACCCAAACGACGTTGTTATCACTTTCAAATATAAATGATTAGCAGTGAATTGTATGTTAAAGTTAAGCAAAGTACAACAGGTTGCTGACAGATCCTTTGTACCGTTTATAATTAAACAATAAATGCAAAATAAGACAACAATCCCTTTTTGTTCCAAAGGCTGAAATATGAAGATGACTTTTATTAAAAAAAAAATACGATATATAGGTTTTCGCAGTTGATGTCTTGAATTATTGACTCTTATTTGGCCGTCCATACTGGAGGTCAAATAGCAATGACAACCACGTACACATACCAAGTATACATGCGAGATATTTCCTTATCTTTATCGGCATCTGCGATATATTTCATGTGTAGCGGTGTTGGTTGGGGTCATCGGAAAATGATAAGTAAAAGTTAATAGTCTAGATGGTAAAAAAATCCAGTGAATATAGGAATTAAAACTTGAGCGCTTTCATTTACTTACACATATAAAAGCGCTAAGGTTTTGTTTCTTATTGTTATTGTCGTATTTTTTCATATTTGCAATCAGGCGTTTTATTATGATTTCTTCCTTAACATTCTTGATGTTCCTCACGGATTTTGGATTAAGGAAAACAAGAATATTTGCGGTGAGGCGAAAAAAAACTTAGGAGGCGACTGAAGCATCCTTTAAAAAGGGGTACCTCGATGCCGGTAAAGGGCTCTTGATCCTAGAAACTGGAGCTATTTTCCCCTTAGGTCAAAACTGATTGCTTCCCATTCCCCGAGGAGTGTGTGATACCCTCACGCATTTAGTGCTTCCCCATGAAGTAAATAATAATCATTGAACAATATATTCCACCGAAGTAAGTGGTTCTGCTCTATCGTATCTGTTCTTGAAACTGTGTATGTAATTTCTCCGCAACATTTCTAATATCAAGGTATATAACTGCAGCATTCTAGGTGTAACTTTCTCCCAAGACAAACAACACTCCTCATATTATTAATGGAAGGCAATACCAACAAATCCATGAATAAAACACAAATGTAGAATATATTGAGTTTCTTTATTGCCAGAAATAAAGATAGAAAAGTATTACCCAACTGTATTATACATCAGTGTATACCCTAGATGAATACCATTCACAAGCCCCACCAGTAACATCCCCCCAAGATAAATATCATCTTCTAGCCATTGTTCTCATTACGTTTTTCATTCAGTTACTCCCCAGTTCATCTTTCTGCCTATCTAGTAATCCTAACCCGCCTTCCACTTATAACTAATAACCTGTCATGTGGCATTGTATCAAACGTTCCTGCAAAACACAAAGTAATCTTGCTGGACAATTCTTTAATATATATTTATCACGTTTATACCATTCTAAGGAAATGGGGAAAGGAAACGCTGCTTTGATAGAAAAAAAAAAAAAAGCTGTCGATCCAAAGAACTGGCGATACTATCAACCTTGAATTAAGTCTGTTTGTTCAATATTGATTGTTGTATGAGCCAGAAGGACTCATAGTTTCCCCATTAGCAAAACAAAAATACATTTACAATACCTTATCATTCATTTCCCAAATAAAACTTGACCACCAAAGAAAATTTCACATCACACACACACACACACACACACACACACACACACACACACACACACACACACACACATATATATATATATATATATATATATATATATATATATATATATATATATATATATATATATATATATATATATATATATATATATATATATATATATATATATATATATATATATATATATATATATATATATATATATATATATATATATATTTAAACATCTTGCAAGATAAGGTTAAAGATACCAGATTTTAGTTGAGATGTTTATTCTTAGTCCCCTTATCTTCATATTTGTTAACAGAAGCAACACAAGTTCATTTTCGACGCTTTATGAGTTTTCTTAATGTCAGACACTGCGACTGATAGCTTAAACTCGTTTACCAAACTCCTGAGGTTCAAGTGCTGACACCGGAGAGTATACTGCAGCGGGTCCTCATCGGCACTGAGGATATTCCATTAAATTCTCTACAGTGATGAGGATAAGCCATTAAATCCACCACAGTGATGAGGATACTCAATTATGTCCCGAGGACTGAGTCCTCGCTAGCTTGTTTTCGATACCTTAACAATATCCTCTCCTAGTGAGTTATTTTCAAAGGGTCTTCTTATTTACTTTGTGAACTGAGGCATTGACATCTATTCAACGTGCAGGTCAACATGTTACAACGTATATGTGTATGTATATGTATATGTGTGTATGTATGTACGTACGTACACACACGTACGTGTGTGTGTGTGTGAAAGGGAAAGAGGGGTCGAGTGACGTAGGTCCATATATTAAGCAACTTTCTTCTCGTAGTAAGACTACTACTATAGCATTGGCCTAGCGTTCCTGCTCTTCTCAATGAGCGTATTAACTTGTAGAGGAGCTCATTGTGGGATATTGTGTTCGCTTGACTGGTTGTATGCACGTGAGTGTTTTGTAAATAGTAGTAGTACACGCATGCTTGCTCTCTCTCTCTCTCTCTCTCTGATCGCTACGTAATTAATTTGGTAGCTGTATTGCGTGATCGTGATACGCTAGGCGTAGGAGTGCGTGTTTTGTTGCTTAGTGATACTAATGATGAGTTCTTGTTAAAGGTGAAGGTAACGATGCGTGAAGTCCTCACCAGTGGCGGCGGCGGCGGCGGCGACGGAGGCGACGGCGGCGGCGGTGGTGAGGACGACGGCAACCCCGTTGAAGATCTTGGACTTCCATGGCTTTCAAAGAAGGTATTGCAGATGTCGAGGGAGGTATTGATGGATCTATGGAAGGAGCTGTTGATGAAGTTGCCGAAGGAACTGTTGATACAGCTGCCGAAGGTGCTGTTGGTGCAGCTGCTGATGGTGCTCTTGGTGCAGCTGCTGATGGAACTATTGATGCAGCTGCTGATGGTGCTGTTGATGCAGCTAGTGAAGGTGCTTTCAATGCGGCTACTGATGGATCTGTTGATGCAGCTGCGGAAAGTTATGTTAATGCAGCTACTGAAGGTGCTGTTGATGCAGCTATTAAAGGTGCTGTTGATGCAGCTATTGAAGGTGCTGTTGATGCAGCTGCTGAAGGTGTCGTTGATGCAGCTACTGAAGGACCCCTTGAACTAGCTGCTGAAGGAACTTCCGAAGTAGCTGTTGAAATAGCCGCTGGAGCCATTATTTTAGAAGCCGACGTACAGCTCAGACTTAACCTACGTCAAGCCTGCAGAAAATTAAAAACTTCCTATTCAGGTGAGGTGCGGAGTGAATTAGAGGTTACGGCTCTTAATCCGGAGCCATAGTTTGGTAGAGACAATCTCTGCTTCCTTGTTGGGGGTTCACAGGTCGAGCCAGCAGTGCTTCACACACATAGACGTCCATCGCATGCAGAGAAGACATCGGAGTGAGAGGTCAGGTCAAGGGGCGGCGATGTGCAGTGAAGCTTAAGTGGAAAGGCTGGGGGTCCAAGATGGTTTTGTTGGACTGACGGCAACTCTAGATTTTGCACGATGTTGATTCTGTTCTCTATTGATTCTACTCAATATTGATTCTGAAAGATATTCTCCTCGATGCTAATTCTGCTAAATATTGTTTCTGCACGATACTGATTCTGTTCTATATTCATTCTGCCTAATATTGATTCTGCTCAAAATTGTTTCTCCTCAATATTAATTCTACTTGATGCTGACTCTACTTGATATTGCTTCTGCCCCATATTTTATTCAGCTCAATATCGATTTTGCTCGGTAAGTTCGCTTATGGCGGCCGCCTCCAGACACTTCCTTCTAAACCAGTCATCTTCTGTTGTCATGATACTGGCCTTGTCCCACGCCGTGAGGTGTGCGAGTTTGTCTTTATGTATGAAGCATAGTGTTGTTTGTGTTATGTATCCAGCATGTATATTAGTGTTGCTGAAGGCTGCCATTCAAGGCTACATGCAACCTCCAATGTAATACTTGTCGCAAGGAGTTCTCAAAGTATCTCTTGAAGGAGCTGGGAAGCTGCTGGAAACCTGTTGAAGGAGCTGTTGAGGAAACTGACGAACTAGGTGTCGAGGGAGCTGTTGAAGGTGTTCGACCAGCTAAAAAGCAGTTTAAAAAACTACAGAAGAAGCTATTGAAGAGGTTACTGTAGGAACTCT